>NC_139043.1:121954003-122512836 GCF_965140915.1 Aythya marila
TATCCAAAATGGTCTCTTATCTTATTGTTCAGTAGGCCATGTATGTGAGAAAACATATCTGATGTTACTTCACAGCTCATCACTACCACCGTATTACACATATATTTTCTTAGTCCAACTAGAATTTTTATTTCATTTACTCCACAAATCCAATTGAAATTCCGTAGGACTGGTGAACTAATCCAGGTGACTTTAATGTCCATGCAAATATACAGGCATAACTTTTATTGCTTTTGTGGATCAGTGCTAGTAGTATTCTGTTAATTCATGGTGGCAAATCCTGTTCTCTGCAATAGTTGAGGTCTAAAGAAACAACCTTTTTTGTTCTTTCCCAAACTCCACATTAAGTGGGAGGTCTTTATGTGCCCATTAGCAAGTTCATCCTCCAGTATGTGGAGGATGAATATGTGTTTATCTTCAGTCTCCTTACTTGCATTCTGTGTGTGCGTAGAGGTGAGCTTATCTGAAGCCTGTTGAAAGAAAGGTGTGTAGTGAGTCTGAAGTATTTCCTTTATTCCATGTTGTTGTGGTGTGTCACTTTGAAATGCTCTGATTCCCTCATCCCATCCTTGCGCCCTGAACTTTGCTGGCAGTATTGCTTTCTTTGTTCTGTAGGGTGATTTTCCTCCATCACCGCCCTTGCTTCCACTTTATCCTTTACCTTAGAGTTTGAGGGAAGAATTTCATATGCAGACCGTAACGTCTTAATCCAGTAATTTTGATGTATATAAACTTCTCTTTCAACAGCCTTGTAATTATATTATACTCTCATAAAATAAGCTACAATTATAGTCAATTTCCTGATTTAGCTACTGCCCAGACCAATTGCATTATATTTGTCTTTAAACATATTGTATACATTTGCATTTCTGATACGTTGTTTTTCAAACTTCTTAAATGTGTACTGAAACTAAATTACACTGTTCTATACTTGTAAGAAAAATGTTTTCCTGCAGTATTTCCATTTCCTCCCTTTGTCCATGTGATGCTTTTTATGAGCATCTAAAACTACTTAAAAAGAATACTTCAAAATGCACTATTTTTTTTTTTTTTTTTTTTTTTTAAAGAATTCTCAGGTGACAGTTTCTTTCCTGCTCTTCTGAGTTAACCTCCTCATGGGATGTAAGAGTGATTTTGATTTCCTTCAGAAACAAGAACCAGATAATTTTGAAATATTTTGGGTTTCTTAATTTAGTGAATGAAAATTTGAAGAGGATGTCCATATGCTTGCCAGCTTTGGACTGGAATGTAATGGTTTAAGGTGCTGATTATAGCGGATTGGGGATTTGTGTTTGAAACATCATTTATATGGTGAGAAATGCTACCAGACTCAAAGGTTAGTTTCTTATTGCTAACCTACCTTTAAAGTAAGAAGAAAACTTAGAGCTCACTTTGTCACAGAAAGACATAATTTGTTAACTTCTTAAGTTAGTCTGGTGTATATCCTACCTGAATTTCTGTCGAAAAGCAATGCAGTAGAAAACAGCTTGTCAATTTGGACCAGCCAGACATAAATCTATAAAGAAAATATATTTGTACATAGCATCATTGCTGTAAGGCATAATGACACAAACAGGTGGCAATTTGTAAACCAAAACAAAGTGAAAATTATGTTATGATGCTAGCACACAAATGATTTAAAGAAATATACTGAATATTAATATTCCTGTAAAATAGGCAAAATATCAACTTTTCACCACTGCAGACTATGGATGAGATAAGAAAGGGCACCAACACTGCATAAGAGCAGTGACTGAGAAAAAATCTTGTCAAGAATGGTGGGGGAAAGGAGGCCTGAAGAATGTTGAAAACCAGTGCAACTTCACACTCAGTGCTGATGTGAATGGAATTTGATGATGAAGGGAGAACTGCATTGAAGTACTTCTTTCTACAGAGCTGGTGTTGGACAACAATTTTTTCTCTTGAAAAAATTTCTCTTTCTACTTGAGTAGAAAGACTAAAATGGTGATTTCTTGAAGCAAGATCTTACCAATGGTGGAGACAGAAGACAAAATGCTAAGGTACTATATTTTAATGTGATTCAAAGTTGTACTGAACTTGGTTATCTTCTTTATAATTGAACTGAAATATCAGGTTTGCAGCCTTTAGCAAAAGTAACCTTACTTCATGTTTCAGCAAACATAGATGAGGGGGCCAAAACACACCCTAAATTCTCAAAAACTGAGATTCCTATCCTTGGAACCCATATTAGCACCTGACATGAGTAGTAAGTGTAGATCCTGGGGTAAACAAAAAAACTTCAGTAGGAGGAATGCTTCAAATATGCTGAAGAAATGAGTGGAAAGAAAAATGTGGCATTTCAGAGGCCTCTTTAGTGCAAAGTAGGACAAGAGAGATGATATTTGCTGTCAATGAACATCTGGATTGTTCTGTATGACGTACACAGAACAAAACCCAATATCTTTGTTCTCTTTTTTTCCCCAACTCACACTGAATTTGCAGAGCATCCTTACTAATAAACAGTGAAGGAGATAATGTACTTATCTACTCTGATAGATAATGTGCTCATCTATTTTGAACACCTTTTTTAAGGAGTCATGAATGATAAATAAGAAGTGGAGTAAAGAGAAAAGCAATCAGAAAAGCCCTTGAGGGAAAGGGGTATTGGGTTCCTGAATGGGCTTATGGATTAATTATTTGGGAGAATGTTTACAACTGACTTGATTCCCAATAATTCAAAGTGATTCTCCAAACCTTTCAAAATGTTATATTGTTTCATATATATATATATTTCAAAATATATATTGTCAAAAAAATTGTATATTTTATCTAAAGCTCAATAATAGCAACCTGTGTACATGCTCACAGTCTGTTGGAGATAACAGACAATGCTGTTATCTTTCTTGTATTTTTTCCATTTTGAACAGACTGTTCGTTCAAGCATCTTTTCTCAAGTGCAGCATGTTGCTACTTAGGAAAAAAGGCTGCACCAACAAATCTGGAAATCAATTTATATCTGTTCTTTGAAATTTAACTTTTCAAAATTCTTGTTAAAGCTTTGGGCTTTCTATTCTGTTTACCCTTTATAAGTAAATGGTATGTGAACCCAATACCGATCCCACTAAAATTAAAGGTATATGTTCAGTCTTACAGGTATGATCCAAAAACTCTTGGAATTATATTGTCTCTTCTTTGGCATAAGTAAAAAAATGTGTTGTTTACTTTATTATTTTGGCAAATCTGACAGTATAGAATAGTATAGGGAGCTTGATATCATTTTCTAATGAACCCTCACACCTGGTCTGTGACCCTTTCCAGATCCTCCAGAGAACAAATCTGTTGTACACTGCATGACCCTAGCATTTTGCTCACTCCTACTGTTCTTGTTAGTTTTGTAGATACTTGCATAATTTCCTCCTTTAATAGTTTTCCAACCCCTTATTTCCTTATGCTTCTCTCAATGTTTTTTTGTTTGTTTGTTTGTTTGCTTCCATGCCATAGTTCAGATGTCATCAAAAAGTCCTCATGTAAATGCACAATTGTGAGTACCCTATTTCTTTTTGAAAAATCTTTCTCTCCTACAGCATTAACCAAACAAGCCTTAAAAGCCAGACAAATGTAAAAAATTTCTTATGCTTATCTTTGATAATGTATTAAAGCCTATAAATTACAACTTTTAAGCCATGTATTAATGCTTACCTAACAATTAGAAAATAGTTCTGGTTGCAAAGAAAGCCACTATGCTGAATTTCTATACTACATTATCAAAAATACTCTATAATTTCACATGCGTCATTTGGCACAGACAGTTCCCACAGAACAAACCATTCACGACTCATTCCACAAATGCAACTGGAATAGAACAACTGGGGCCCGATTCATGCTAACACTCTACTAACAAGATTTAAAGGTCAGCCAACAATTACTAAAATATTAAAATCTCAACTCCTAGAACATTTGAAAATACAATTAATTTTTAATTGAAGTGTTGATCATAAGCACTGAATTAGTGTTTCTATAATATGCATGGCCTATATTTGCATGCTTTATTCTTTTGAGGGAAAGTGGGTTCCCACCCATATATTATACTTTTAAACTTAGTTTGGAATTTACATTTCCTGATAAGACAATGACCGTACCTAATATATTTCTATAAAATAGATAATACATTCCTGTATTTGCATGAAAAAAGTTTCCAGCAAAATAACCAGCCACTTCTTTTCATAAAAAAGCTCAGGCATATAGGTAACCTAGTCTCCAAATAAGCCTTTCAATTTTGCTACAGAAGATAATCCTTTATTTCAAAATTGTTTAGGACAATGAAGCTTATGAAATGTAAATTGCTTTATCAACTGCTGGAAAACTAATCCTACATTTTAAAATGTTATTAGGGATGTTATGTTGCTAATCACAAGCCAAGCTTTTTCCTCTGTTTTGGGATGGGAGACAAATTCAATTACCTTTCTGCTAATTGTCTGATGCCTGTTCTTATTGTAATGCATATTCTTTTAAATGCTCAAAGTTCATAATTGCCAGGGGAGACAGCTGTATGGCTAAGATTTGGTGTATCAAGTGGAAAATGCAACTCATTGTCAAGGCAGTAGTGTATGAAGATCTGCACTCATGTTGCTTTAGAATAATCAGTTAAAACTTTGTAAAATTAGACAGTTGTAGAATAGCAGAAATCTCAGTCTCTCTTTCCAATTAAGCAAATCATCCATGATGATGTCACCTTGCGTCCAGCATTTTCCATGAGAAATAAACCCAAGGGGATGGATCCTCAGCCAAGAATTTTCCCCCTTTAGAAAGAATCAGCTGCGTGTGTGATGGCTGCAACACTGCCAAGGGCAAGCATTCAATGGCACATTCAGTCCAAAGTCCTTGTCCTCCTCTTCAAGGACTGTAATGGGCATTGGCATTAATATTTCAAGGACTTCCTCTAATTTCACATCCCTGCAAGCATTAGCAGTAATCACCTAAGGATGAGATATTATTACAGAATGGTTGCTAAGCTTCCTACTACAGGAAATTAAGATGGGATCATTGCTAGCCTCCCTCTCACTGAAAAGCAAGTAATATCTCTTTGGATTTTTGCGTGAAGATAGCAATCTTTAGGTTAGTAAATTTTCAAGTTTTAAGCTCCTGTCCCTGGGTATTGTCTTCAAATCCAGCTCCATTAAACCTGGAAAAGAGGATAGAGTAGTGTTGCCAAATCATATATTCTTTACCATTACTCCTTTTATGTTTAATGCCTTTTTTTTTTTTTTTTCCTGCCTCTAGTTCCTGCAGTCAAATGGCTACAACAGAATCTTTGCTTTCACTGCAGAAAAAAAAATGAGTTCCTAGAGATCACATCTTTGTGTCAGGGAGTGGAAAACAGAATGAGGGGTGGCCCAAAGCCATTGAAATTGTGAAATATAAAGGTTTAAAGTTTATTGTAAGGTCTCCCTTCATGATCGTGGCTTAGAGTCTTTTTTTTTTTTTTTTTTTTTTTTAAATTTTGGAAGCTGGCATTACTGGTATGCTCATTGAGCATAACCCTGTTCATTCTTAGCTATGTTCTTTAGGGATTCCTGATGAATGAGGAGAATCCTTGACTAGCATAAACTTGTGTGGTGAAGAGCAGAGAAGTCCAAGTTGTATACACAAAAGCTAATTCAAGCGCCTAAAAACTAGTTGTCCTAAGCTTCCTCTGTCTAAATTAGCTTCTGCACTGCTACACCCTTTAACAGCTTTACTTATGAGCCTTACCTGCTTTCAACAGCTTGCTGGAGCGTTGTGCCTCTGACAGGATGCTAAGGCTTAACCACACTCCTTTCTGTGACTGTTCTCTTCTGTTGCCCCTCTTCCCCAGTACCTCCCCCCCAATCTACCATTGAAAAGATCATCATCTGGCAAAGCACTTGAAATGTGTCTATCTTCAAGCAAGACAACCTGATTTACATGCATCAAGCTAAAAAAAATATGGTGAAATGCTTGTGGTTCAGAGCAAACATGAGGTTACTACCACAAGTAATTATGATAGTTAGCAGTACAAGCATTTCTAATACTTATGCAGTGAGTATACGAATATACTCCAGGTTTATGGACCCTTAAGTAAGCCCTGCTGGGTACAACATGCATGTACAAACGGAAGCTGACACGAAGCAGTGTGCTGCCACAGGTACAGGGCTTGTTCGTGGAGACGCCTGGGCTCCTGCCTGCACAGCAATGAGCGGTGTAACCCACAGCAGCAGAGTGTGACTCTTTATTCCCCTCTAGTGGCTGGTTTGCACAAAATGAGAGTTACCGGTCACCGGCCGATGAAATGGATCAGACTCTTGGGACAGCAGTACATGCCAAAAGATCTAGCTTTACTCCTCGCTGTCATCCACGCTACCGGAATGACAGAGATGAATTAAGAGAGAGATGCTCCTGTGGCCTGCGTGATAGAGCCATGGAGCAGAAGGGAAAGGAACATAGTTTTAAGAACTGTATTTTACACTCTTAGTCACTAGCATTTAATTAAATTATTCTTTGTATCCCTCTGGAAGGAAGAGGACTGTAACTGTCATCTGGTGTTATAAATCTTTTAATTAATTATTTGAGTCCCTGAGTGTTAGTGTTGCTGAATATGGACCTGACCTATCCATTTTTATGATGAGAGCTCTGCTTAGCAGGCTGCCTTGCAGTTGTAAGCTGGCTTCCTTACAGTTCCTGTCCATAGTCTTCTGCACTTGAACTGTGAGATCTTGGAGCAGATCTGTCCTTGGAACACATTTCACATTTTGGCATCCCTGCCCATGGCAGCGGAGGGGGGGGGGGTAACAAGATGATCTCTAAGGTCCCTTCCAACCCAAACCACTCTATGCTTAACATATGCAGTCAGGTCCTGCTGTATGATTTGTGTTCTTATATGCAGGGCTACTATTCCTTTTACTAATGTGTTATGATTATGTGTAGCCAACCAGAAGGAAAACAATTATAAACATGCTAAAAATGGATACAAGTGACAATCATGACTTGAAATGATAGTGATTTCTATTAATGGTTGTATTAGTAATAGGATGTTAACTATTTTTTTTGAAGTTTAGATGCATTTGGCTCCAAATAGAATGAGAGAAGAATGTTCCTAAACCTGCTATTGGAAGCAGGAAGGTGAATATGAAGAATGAAAAGAAATTACACAATACATCTGACACTAAGAGGAATCAAAGAGATAGTCACTCATCCTCCTAAAGCACAGTGTGGGTTTACGAATCCAGGCTTTTCTAGTGGTTTGTTCTTATCCTTATTGAGAGCCTGAGAATAATGCAAGCAAGTTCCCAAGGGTTCCAGTTCTGCAGGGAGTAGGAATGTTTTATTGCAGAGGCTGAATGTTTGTGGCCAAGATCACAATATGTAATGGACAAAATATCCAACACTTAGAGAGGTTTAATGCTCTGGGAGAGTGATAAAGCAAAGGAACCTTGTTTTTACAATGAGCCTGAGCCTAGTCCAGATTTTGAAGTTGTATGGCTCTTATCTTGCAGTGAATATAAAAACATAGGACATACATTCAAGGTTGATAGGGAACTCAAGCTGATAGGGATAGGGATAGCTCAATAGGGATATTATTCTTTACTGAACAGGTTTAAACAAACGCACCAAACAAGATTAGGTATACAAAATCATTAGCATGACCCTTCCAGTGATGTTATTCCCAGTTCTGTCTGCTAACTTGATGTGGGATAAAAGGCAAATTGGATATTTCAGTACAACAAACTAAGATGTTTCAATTTCTTTTGACAACTTACTATCTAAGCATATCCATTTTTAGGGGAATAACTAAATAAAAAGCTAGATGACAGCTTTCTAGGTCAGGAACTGCTAGACCTCCATTATTTTAAACAGCTTGAAGCACTGCAATATTCAGCCAGTGTGTGTGTAAGCTGTTTTAGAAATTTTTTACAACAAGGGTATGTAAAGTTCCCAGGCTGTGCTTTAGCAATAAAAAATAATGACTCGTGTATAAGGTGCGGGAACTGAGGGATTTTTATTTTCCTGAAGGTAATTTCAGCTTCATACTTTAAATACAAACATACTGTAAGAGCTATATTTAGTCAGCTGTTGACTAATGGCTCTCTTTCCTCTTCATGAAGTAGATAATGACTTTGCACAGAATATCAAACTCAATAGAAGCAGGACACAGAAATGGAAGAACTCTTTGTTATAGAGTTTTAACGTTCAAAGAAAAATTGACAGATTGAAAGCTTTATCAAGAAAATATAACCAGGTTTTTGAGGAGCACTGTATCTTTTAATGTGCCTGCTAGTTGTTTTCTTTTTTACTAATTGTTTTTGAAAGCTTTGTTAAGGAATTTCCAGTGACAATTTTGATAGTTGAAGCATAAAAAGCACAGGGAACTACAAAGCCATGTAAAGGCCTGCAATAAATTCATATATTGCTACTATAACTTTTTCTTAGATATTAAGGTATCTTGCACTTCAGATGCCATTTCAAAAAATAATCTTCCTACAGGGCATGCAGATCAAATTTTAGCTAGGAGAAAGAAAATTGTTGACTTGGCAATGGGTATTTGTGACCCACAGAGTACCTTTAGAGACAGCAAAGTCATTGGTTTCCTTTTGTTTTAGGCAGTGGCAGCTCGGACTCTCCTGAAAAACAACTTTATTTTAGGTAAAGCTTGGTCGTTTTAACTCCAATGGGTACTGCAAGTGCCCGTAACTTTGAAAATTCATTGTTCAGTGTTTGAACTGCAGAAATCTTATTCCTGAAAAATGGATGGAAAGGAATTACATAGAATACTATGGAATTACTTAATGGAACCATACTCTACTTGAACTAAACATATCAAAACACAAAGAACCTACCAAAACATGTCAATGTGACTGCACTTTTCTTCCTTTGGTGAGCAAAGAGAATGATGAGAAAACAACCAAAATACTATAGTTAATATGTCTGGATATCAGATATTATAGGTGCAGCCAAAGGATGAAAACTGAAAAGAGTCATCACAAGCATCTTAAAATTACACACATACCCATTTTTTATATCTAAGGATCATAGGATAGCACAATACAGAGACTATATTCCACAACTGGGCTGTAAAGTAATTGAGTGTTCAGTTGCACATGCAAAAATATTGCTGAGAGCTGATTGGGACATGCATAAATTTATACTAATTTTAATCCAGGAGGTGGTTGTTTTTTAAAAAATCTGATGCTTCAATATTAAAATGAAAGTTCATATTTAAAAAAAACTGTGTTAATATCTGTTTTAAAATAAACTGAGAAGACAAAAGGGACATACCCTGACTTGTGTTTATTTATGAATCACGGGCATTTATTGGTAGGTGTCTTAGTGTGGTGTACCTTTAATCTACCAACAGTTTTAGTGCTCTCTTTGAAAAAAAAAAAAAAAGTAAAAAACGCTAACAGTGAAGTTTCTTTTCCTACTCTGTCATGTCACTGAGCCTATGCTCTCTGCAGGAGATACCTGCACTCCCATACTTCAGCACTCAGAACTTTCTGTTAGAGAGCTGCAGGTGACTTTCCACAAGAGAACAGTAACATGAAGCTCTTGGTAAGGAACCGCCTAACTGAAGTGCCTAATCCATATCAAAGGATAACATCTCAGTTAAGTGTTATGGGAAAATGTGGATTTATGGGGGTATGTCTGTTTGGAAAGCTAATTCTGCATTTTGCTTTAGATTTCCCACCACAGCAGGATTGTTAGTGTGTCTCCCGAGCCACCTGAAATGTCTGGATTATATGTTCGGGGGACAGTTTAGAGAGGGAAAATGTCTAGGGAAATAAAATCACCAAAAAAAATTACAAACGGTATCAGAAAGATCCATCTTTGGAGATGGTCAAAAGCCTTCTGGACATAGGTAGAAGCACTTAGGTCTGGACAGCCCTGTTTGAGCACAGGGTGTGGACCAGAAGACCTCCAGGGGTCCTTTTCAGCCTCAGCCATTCTGTGGTTCTGTGAAAAAGAAACAAAACACTGAAATGAACAACAACAATAACAAAACCTGAAATTTTAACACTGAGATCTTGGGTTCTATCTAATTGCACAACATGCAACTGTAGATAGTTAAGTTGTCTTTAAAATCTCTTTTAGTAAGTCCTCTTTCCTATTTGTATTGTATAGTCTCATTTCTTTTTTTTTTTTTTTTTTTTTTTTTTTTTTATTATTATTATTATTTCTCTTATTGGCCTCTGTAGAGTTTGCAGGTCCTGGTGCGGTCAGGTCTCAGCAGGTCCAGAAGCACTGCTGCTTTGAAAAGTCAGGCTGTGTAGGGCTGTGGAAACATATGTTCTCATTTTTGGATCGTGGGAGGGAGGCATCATTTTGCAAAGTGGGAGACTTTTATCTATTGGAGCAGTCTGGGTTATGGTGAGACTTGTGAAATTTTACAAACATCCTCATCTGATGGGAATCATTAGAGCCATTATAGAGAACCTGCATCACTGGCAATTACCCTTATGATTGTATGATCCTCATTAGACTGATTAAACTCGCTTAGCACCAGCCAAGGTAGCTGTACTTCAGTGGAGACAATATGCTAAAACTTTGAGCTGATATGAATTTTAGAAGACTCGCTAACAGCAGATTAGAAATCCAAATACAAAAAGGGCAATCCTTCCTAGTACCAAAGAAGACAAAAGCTCTACCTCACTGGGATGAATAGTGAAACTGAGCGTGTTCGAGCAAAGCTGTTAAACGATTCTACAAGCTTTTGCTTATGTTACAGGGTATGCAGCAAAGTGTCTATATAACAGACTTACACTTGACCTCCTTCTAGGTAGAGGCACAAGTTTTAGGTCAGTTAAGAGGTCTCTGAAGTCAAACAACAGTCAGTGTGGGAGCAGAACTCATGATCTTTTGACTCCTGACAAAATTCATCCTTCTTTAACGGTTTCTGAATCAGGAGAGCCTTGTCCTCCTGTGTTCGCAGAGCACAGCTTAACTGGGAGCGGGTGGCCTGATTCAGCAGATGTGCAGAATGATCCCAATACCTCCAATACCTGAGTGTTCTTCAAAACTGTGTTGAGCTTTTAAAAAATTCTCATGAAAATATAAGATGCTTTTTTTAATTATTTTATTTTTTTTTTTTTATTTAGGAAAAACAGGTGAATGTTGGTACAGCAGAAACAGTTACTGCAGGGTGTCAAATCCTGAGAAGAATATTTCTTGTTTGTTCTTCTCTAAAGAGAAATAATAACAAAAAAAATGTGTTTAAGACTCTGCTTGTGGAAAAGGTGGGGGAACTAATTACTTCAAGTGGAGAAAGAATAAATCCTGATGTAGCCATTAACTCACTACTCTGCAAAGCCAGCTAGAAATTTCTCATTTACTCCACCAGCCCTTGGCTACTGGAGAAGACTCGACACGACCCGTGACCAGCGAGCATCTACTGAGGTACCTGAACTATTTTATTAAGATGCTCGCTGCCACAAATCGGGAATTTCATCAGGATCACGAGAAAGGTAATGTTTTAAGGTTGAAACACAATTAAAAAAACGCAGGAAAAGCGCTGGCTGTCCCCCTGCAAGCCCACCGCCCGCTCTGAGGTAGCCCAAGTTTGGGCGCTGCGTTCAAGCCCCTCAGGGCTGAACTTTGAGCCAGGGGAGCGGGCAGCGCATGGCCGGGCTGGGCTGGGCAGGGCTGGGTAGAGCAGGGCCGGGCAGGGCAGGGCAGCCCCCGCCTCCCGCCCCTCTTTTCTCGCCGGAGCCCGGTCGTCAACGGGCGCCCAACGCCGCGGCGCTGCCCGGAGCCCCCGGCCGCTGGCTGAGGGAGCGGCGCTGTGGCGAGGGCGGCAGCTCCAGCCGCGGCTGTGCCCGTAACCAAGGCGCTGCCAGGCGGGCACACACACACACACACACTCACACCCTTCACACGCTCACACACGCACCGCACACACAGCTCGGGGGCCGCCTTTGCAGCTCGTCCCCTCCCTGCACCATGCTCCGCTCCAGGCAGCGCCTGCCCGCGGCTCCCTGAGGGGGCTGAGCCCGCCGCCGCCGCCTCCAGCCCGGCGGAGCGGGCGGCTGGCACCCGGCTGCCTCCCCCCTTGCTGCCGGGTAGCGGAGTTAGCCCCGGCCCCGGGACTTCGGGCAGCCCTTGGGCGGCGCGGGGAGCGAGCCGGGAGCAGCCGGAGGGACCTCAGCCGCCGCCGCCGCCGCCGGGGGAGAGGAGCTCCAGCCCCCGCCTCCGGAGCTCTTGATGGCGTCTCACCAGCAGACCAGGATCCAAGCCTACCTGGAGAAGAACAAGATCGGGCCCCTCTTCGAGGTGAGGCGGGCTCCCCCCGGCCCCCTGCCCTGCCCTGCCCTGCTCCGCGCCGTGCCCCCGCGCCCCTCCGCCGCGCCCCGCAGCCCGGCTCCCCCTGTGCCGTGTGGCGGCGGGGCCGGAGGGGCAGGTGCCGCTCCCAGCCCAGCCCGGGGACGCGGCCGGGAGGGCGAGAGCCGGAGGGCTGCTGCTGGCTGGGGAGCCCGCCCTCGGGACTCGGCTGTCCTACAAAAAACTCTCTGGCCGGCGGCTCTCCGGGAGGTTTTATCCGCAGGCGTACGCTTGGGAACCTTCCTTCTGCTCCAGGTTTTGCTTGGTGTTACGGAGAGGCACCCACTTGGATCTGGAGATGCACAGATGTGCATATTTTACTATTTCTGTGCATGAGCTGTGAATACTTGGAATTTAAAAGGGTACTAGAGCAATCACGCCTATTAGCATTTCATCGTCCTGTTTCTCATACGATTTTTAATCTAAATGCACATACATTATTCTACTCTGGCAGTGTTATCCCGAGACACGAGTCTCCCTTTCTTGCTATTCAACTTGCTCTTAGTCAAGCTCGCTACATATGAGATCTCTTTTATTCTGCTTTGTAGGTTCTGAGAGTATAGTGTGGTGGCAATCTGGTCATCAGTACAAGCTTTGGGTAGCCTTTGTCAGCCTGAATAACAGAGGTGAATTATTTTTTTTAACCATTTGCTGATGGTCAGTTTTTATATTTTGCATGGACTGAGGCTAGTACGACACATTACATTGCTTCAGCGTCAGAGGTGTTAGATGTTTTCATTTTGCGATGAATAAAATCCTATTTGATCGAACTGTAACTGAGTACTAGGGAACAGTTGGTGGTTTTTCTAGCCCGAGAATTCACAGGAACTGAAACATTTGTGCAGTTCAATTTCTGAACAAAAGCCTGTTCCAGTCAAGGCAGTTGCTAGGTCTGTGTAGGTAACTGACTCCTGCTTCTTTTGGTGGGAGTTAAGTGCCTCACGGTTGTTGAGGAGTTGGGCCTTGACAGCTGTCACTTTCTTCTAAATTTTCATTAGCTAACACATTGTTTTACACATTAAAATTCAGACGACTTGACATCACTTTTTTATGTTTCAACCTAGTTTCTCAGTAGTGTACGATGCTAATTTCTATTGTGGTAATAGTATGATGCTTTAGCTATCAACGGCAGAGAAAAAAAATGAAGAAGTTGTATTTGTTATAGCATTTCATACATTGCAAAATACTTCACTCGTCGCTATGATATAGGGATTTCGTTGTGGTTGAAAGAGTCTGTGGAAAGCTGTTCACATCCCTTAAACCTTGCAGACCGTCCACAGGTGCTCCTGGGCACCAGGAAGCGATTTTTTGGGTCTAAGTGAATTTTGCACACACAGATACTAACTAGGGAGTGGATACTAAGCAGTAGCATTTGCATAGCTGTTGAAAGTTACTGTAGTCCATAACACTAGGAAGAAAGTGATCATAATTCTCGTCTCTATCACTTCTTTATTATCCATTTAAGATCTACTTGTCTTATTTCATTTTGGTGATGTACTTTTTATTCTCAACAGTTTTTGAAGATCTACAACCTGTGCTTGATCTTGTCTTCCACTTACTGAGGGCTATGTGTTTTTGAAGTTGACAGGAATTGATCAAAAACTATGCATAGGGTCAAGCTTATGCTCTATATTAGTGTTTCTATTATATATGCATTGTGGTGTAACAAGAATACCGTGTGTTCACAGTCAGCACATCATTTTTTCATGTCTGTAAAAGTTCTGATATGTTGAGAGACCTATGTTAGTCTTTTATTCAGAAGCAGCCAGCATTTTCTTACGCCACTTGTGTTTTTGATGCTAATTAATCACCAGTTGTCATAGATGACAGCCATCTTTTTTTTTTGTTGTTGTTGTTTTTGTTTGGCAGTGAGTACTAATTTTCTAATACCAAGTCAGAACAGAGTAGACATGGATTCAATTTTCTGCCGTGTTATTTGCTGAGCAGGTTGTGACTGTAATTGCTCAATATATGCTTCAAGCCAACGTTTTAAGGAGCACATACAGTAACATTGTGAAATTGAGGGCAATCACAGGAAAGAAGAAAGTGGAGAGAGAACATGGAGGCTTTCTGAGGTGAAGGCAGGGATGGCGGTGCGTAATCAGATCATATTGCATACCTGCAGAAATGAACGGGCAGGGATCAGGAGGATTTAACACCACAGATCTTAATTAAGACTATTCTGCACAGCGAGCTGATGGCTGGAGTACTAGGTGGCTTTCTGATGATGAGGTGTAATTCCCCTGCATTATAGTCAAGGGTGGTGCATGCAATTAGTTGCCCATTGGTCATTCTATTCCAGTTGCTCGCTCTTCTTCTGATAGTGTATCTTCTCTCCTCTCTGGCCTGTGTTTGTGGCCTTCTCTTACCATCGTAAGGGCTTTGTGTACTTCATTAACCAGCAGTATCTACCTAAGAGCATCTGTTCTTTTGGACTTCATATTTTTTCACCTTCAGCTCACGCTGTATATGCAGATGAGTACACTTTTATTTCTTCACCAAATTTTTGTATGATTTGACACTTGAATTATCTTGCTGTGAAAGTGTTCTAGAGAAGTACTGGCATGTGAGGTGCAAGAAGACTATAGGCCCTCCTTTTGTTAAAAAAAAAAAAAGTTGTTTCTATCTCTAAAAGAAAGGTGGGAGTAACCTTCTGGGGAACGAATTAATGAGCAGAGGCTGACTCAGCAAGCATCAGTCTCCTGCTGACTACCAGAACCTGTTAACAGATAGTAGGAAGTCCTATCCAGTCAGCTATGAATGGTAACACACACATTCACTTGACTCCAAGCATTTTTACTAGTTAAATTCTTATTTATGGCTTAAAGGTGGGAAGGAATGTGGGTGGGAACTAGTGTGTACATCTGAGACTGTATCAATTTTAGGACTTAAGACAGATTGAGAAACAGCTTAGATACTTCAGCCCTATCTCCCTCTGTTGAATGTAGGTCCTGAATTTATTTATTTTTTTCAGAATTGCTACTTAGCTGCCATTTCATTTTACAGGTGCTGAAAGTTTTTTGCAGGTAAAATTCTCCGTGAACCTATAGGTCAACTTCTAGATGACCCAGGCCATGCAGCTGTTATTAGTACCGACAGTAAGCTTTTAAACTGACCCTCTAAATTCTGTCAGATTCTGTTAGGTTTCAGGAACTGACTTATCTATCCTGTTGTGTGTGTGTATGTTTTTTTCTTTTTGTTGTTCTTTTTTCCACTTTGAAAGTTTAGACATCTCCTGTAAAAGTTTATTGGCATCTGGGAGCACTGTGGTCAGACACCTAGTTTAGATTTGAGGAATGCCCATTAGAAACACCTCTCTTCTGTGATGTTTGTGGCAACCCTTAGCATAGCACTGCCTGGTTTTATTTATTTATTTTCCATTTGAGCTTTGGAATGTAAAAAGAATTCTAAATTTGAATTGTTTCTGTGATGAAGGTTCACTGTTGTTTTTTTCCATCTTTCTAAAATGTGAACAGGAGGTATGTGCCTAAAATTGGCTGGGACAGAGTATTCAGAATCTGCACCCACTCATTTCTGTCTGAGTGAAGTATTGACCCACTTTGCATTTCAAGCATCCAATCCAACAAATTCTTTTCTTGTGTTAATAATCTCAATGAATAATTGTAATGCCTGTGAGTATCTATACATTTAGACTTCTGTGCAACTGCATCTCTTCGGCATTTGGTTGTGTTCTCATTTGGGCAACCTGACAGTTTCTACGAATTTGAAAGCTGGATCAGCACTCTTAAGAACAGCTTGCAATAAATCTTCAAGAGCTCCGAGATAAATTTAGTGTTTGGGAGTTTTCTTATTTATAGAACTGCAGCTAAAAAGAATCAAGCAGGTATATTGTTGTTATGCAAACCAGGAAACTGTAATTTGAGTTATAAAACACCAAAATAACTTCTCAAAGTAAACATACCTAAGGATTTTTCTCAAAGTAACGTGGGCTTAGAAATATAATTAATTCTGAACAACATAAGGATTGTGTTCACATGATCACACTTACCTTGTTTTCTTTTAGCAGACAAAATTCCTGAATCAAATACAATAGGAAACTTTTTTTTTCCCCCTAAATGGATTATTACTATTAGTGTATATTGTCCACCAACTTCTATTATTTAATTTTAATAAAGGAGCTATGTTTCTAGCTTAAACTTAAGCCTTAACATACCCTAGTGCACCTGCTTGGTGAATTACACTACTTATAGTGCACCTTGTGACTGAATTAGTCAAAGTTGGGAGTGAATTTGGGAGTATAGGCCATTTTCTGCAGGAACATTTTCCCTCAGTTCTTAAATGTACAAATGTAGGGACAGTCAACTTCAGCGTCTCAGTTACCGGTTTAAGATTACTCACAATACCAAATTATTTTTTAAGGTACAGTATCTGTGATGTGATTGATAGGGATGCTTTCACACAGTTGTTTTCTTTTGAACTTGCTCAAATTATCTTTTATTTTATGTTGATGTTATGCTTAATTGGTTAGATTCTGTCCCTAGCATGGTAGAGTCTGTATTCTGGATGATGTGAATTTACCCAGAGAAGCATTCAGTTTGAGGAATTTAGATGAAGCTTTTGAAAGACCAAGTTTTTCAGTACCTAGACATGATGAGCATAATTTGAAGTACTACTAGGTTATCTAGTGGCATTGTTTCAGCCCAGCAGTCCCCCCGTCTTTCAGAGGAGCCAATGTTTGCTGTTTTTCAAAGGATGTGTGGAAGCTAGCATTGGTCTGGAAATGCCTCATTGTTACCCACGTTGGGGCTGGAGGATCGTAGGTAAATTTTAATTATGTTTTTTTTGTTGTTGTCTGCTGCAGTAGGACTTTGTAGTAGCCTTGATGTGCACTGAAGTAAAAGAAAGGGGAATGAAAGTCAAATGGAAAAAATGACGCAGAGAAGTCCTTTGTTTTTCAGAGCGTTCGCTATGCCTTCAACTAGTTGTCTTGGTAAAGTTGTCTTTAAGGGAAAACAAGTCAAAAACCATAATGGAAATGATAAACAGACCCTTTCCCATTAACAAGCAGTTCTATGACCTTTGGTTTTTGTTTTTTTGCTTGAGTTCTGTGACCATTAAGGTGCAACAGATGTCAGAAATCTTCCTGTGAATGAGACATGCATAATTCTTCTCTCCTGTGGAACAGGGTTTAAGAAAAGGGGTCTGCGTTGCATGAGATGATACGTTTTGGTCCTTCTACTTCACTAGCTAATCTTCTAACATTTGAAAGAACTTGCATTTTTGTGATGTCTGTATCTTTGAGAAATACTGAAATTAGTCAAAGCCTTAAAAATATTGGAAATAGATAGTGAAAGAGGTCACAGGTACAGGTGTGGTCACAAACATACACAATAATCACATAAACCTTGTTTCCAAAAACATTGCTTTACCAAAAGGGAAATAGGAGCTTTCTTATTTGCTTTAAAAAATTCTTTTGGACACAAGGTACCCAAAGAAATCATTATTAAATGATTTAATCTGATTTAAATCATTAAGTCAGAGTTAAATTATTTGTCTAACAGTAATAATCAAATGTGAAAACTTGTATCTAAAATACGAAATTATAAAACGGAGGATGCATAATAGTTTCATTTTGTTATGCTAGCTTTTAATGTTTTTAAACCTGTAACATGACAATTACTTTGTTTCTTTAGATGGGGTGCAGAAGGCATAACTATCTTGCCATAAAAATAAAATAGCTGGGAAACTGAGGAATAGTTCTCAATTGAGTTGCTCCAAGTCCCCGTGGAGCCTAACTGCTCCGTGCTAAGGTCTAGAGCTAGTAGATGTTCCTGTTTAAAATAAAATGAGTCTAATATCTGCACTCTAGGACATGCAAGGGAACAATGATGGGTTTGGACTTTTTTCTGGCAATCTCTATAGTAATGAGTCAGCCTGGATCAAAATAAGCCTATTATAACTGCTCTTTTTTCTTTGCTTTTTATTACATTGTGAAGTCTCTTCCAAGTTTTGGATGATATTTAGTGCATGGTGTTAATTAAACCTGAAGTAAGCTCTTCAACTGTTTTGATTCTTTTGATTAATCCAATCTCTTGGTACAAAGGACAAATGTAAATGTCAAATATTAAATAAAAAACTTTAATGGCCTTAACTCAGACTTTAATTTCTTTCTAATGTACTCTTTGTAGTTACTAACTTACACTTTTCCAAGTGTGCTAGCTGCTATCCATGCCAGAGAGTGAGCACTGTCAGCCTTCTGGCTGCTTTGGAGATTCTGAGGGGGAGTACAATTCTAAAAGGGTTGGGCAGCCAGTACCTGAGATGGAACTCCTGCTACATGTGATTTGCCTCTTCACTTCACAGAGCAAGTGGGTTTCTTAGTTAGCTTCTTTATTTTGCCGTTGACTCAACAGACACACCTAGAAGGATGCTGGCTCTCAGTGTTTGTTTCTTCTAAAAAAAAGAAAGTGTTACTTTGTAAACTGAAGCATTAAAATAAATGAGTTAGGAACATAATATTCAAAAGCATTGTAACATCATGTTCTATTACAGTTTGGCTCTAATTTTGAAGGTCTAATCAGCACTCTGTCTTTTTTCAACGTCTTTTCTTCCCACTCTGTCCTTCCCATTTTCTGTCTTGTTTATATCCGCATCCTTTCACTGAATGTCCAGTCCTCCAGCAGCCAAGTGTGTTTTTTTTTTTTTTTTTTTTTTTTTTCTCATTATCGCCTCTCTTTGCTATTCTTCTGCAGTTTTGTCTTGTTATTATGTTCTAGCATATTCTCCTGTTATCTGCATTTCCATTCTGAAATTCCTCCTGTATACCCTCAGTTTCCTTTTACCTTTTGGTTTTGCAGACACAAAAAAGGAATAATTAAAAAAAAAAAAAAAGACTGATAATTTGTTATTGTGATTTGCTTTGTGCTTTTTTTTTTTTTTTTTTTTAAAGCATATGTTCTTTTGTATGAGTAAGAGATGTACTTTATGTCTGGATAAAGGGATACGACTTCAGGCATTTTTATGTTCACCAACTTAAACTTAAATGGAACAAAGACTACACAAACCTCTTATTGTCTGTAATATTCAGATAAAAATGAGGTTATTTACTGTTATTTTCTGTTCTCATTCTTGTACGTATGCACACTTTTCTTATTCTCCTAGCTGTGAAATGTGAGAGAGAGATATCTTCTCTGCTGAGAGATGATGCTTTTCTACCTGAAACCATGAGAAATAGTTAAAACCTAACTGGAAGCAAAATCACTTTGAAATAGAACTGTGGTAGGAAAACGTTTCTCTCTTGATGAAGGCATTATACTGCTTGAGTAATCAGTGAAAGTTATGAAAAGCAGCTCTCATTTGACAGGAGGAACAAAAATTTAATTCTGTGATGTAGGTAAGGATGTGTTTCAGGTGATTGTGCTCTTTATGTCTTTACCAATGCCACACAAGCATCCACATCTGCTCTCAGTGTAGAGGGTAATACCTTTTTAAAAGGATTGCAACAGATACATTTTTGATGGCCTTAACTTTTGTGTCAGGTATCCTATGCCATGCTGTGTTAATTTCTCTTCTGGCTACTCCTTTTCACTGAATAGCTATTTTTAGTTCCAGCCATAAGTGCTCAGGGAGAGTCCTTAGGCTGAAGTTACAATGTCCCTCTTGTTTTGCTCTTCTGTTATTTTGGGCACTTTTCTTTCCTTATTCACATAAAATTCAAGTTAATTTTTGAATTAAACGTACAGTTTCCAGTGAAACACCTCAGTTTTAAAGGTAACTTCAAATAGCAGTGTGAGAAAATGTGCTACGGTTATAGGAAATGCCCATACAAAATGAAGAACATGTGAACTTGCTTTTCCTTAAGTAGAAGACTTTTATATCAGTCACCTCTTGCAAAATTTCTGTCCATACAGAGAGTGGAAATTGCTACCTTCTTGTGTACTTACACGAAGGATTCTTTCTCTCTCTGCTTTTTGCCAGCTCTCTGCAAAATTCAATGAGTAAAATCACTCTATTCACACACCAGATTTCTCTATAGTAGCTGGAACAATAAGCTTATCAAGCTCTTTTGTTGGCTTCTGGAGGAGCTGGTTTCTGGGACAAGAATCATGAGAGTTTAGGTCTTTTCAGCTGTGAGTCTTTTTAATTAAATCTTTCCTCCCCTCATACTTGTTTTACTCTTGTAGTTTCACACTCTGAACCACAGGTTCTGAGGCTGATCTAATAGCCAACTGCTGCAGGTCCCTTGTCTTCAGCCCTGGTTGCCCAGTACGTGCTCTAACCAGTATGAGCACTGGTGGCTGTCTGATTCTACAGCTGTCCTGTCTGGGAAGTTGAAATGGAAGAAAAGAAAGTCTGCAAAGTGAAAAGGGTTCTGTTGGTTTAGCTTGGTGGCTCAGCCTGTGGGCTGGTGAGGAGTGAACTGATGGCTCAGGAGGGAAAAAGTGCGTGGCCAGAGAGTGAGGGCAAAAAGAAGCACAGCTGCCTTCCTCTGCAGCAACAAGCTGTGATGGGCATAAGTGATCTCTGTATCACTCCCTGAGTTTAAATAACTGCTCAGTTCTGTGTACCACAAGCTTATGTGCTTAAATTAGCTTCATACTGCTGTTGACTTTTAAAGGTGCAGTTCCTCATAGGTGAGGAGAATGTCACGGAACCCAGTCCAGTCCTGTCTGAGACGGAGCAGCAGAGGGAATTGAATAATTAGTGAAGACAGCCTAATGAAGTAGGAGGAAAAGAACCACGTGAATAACACTGAATGTGAAATGGAAGGGGATGGGATACAAAGATTAATGCTGCATTGCCAACACATTATTTTTCTTTTCTATTTGTTTCTAATAATATTGTTCTCTACAGTTATATGGAATCTGTTCTTTTTTTTTTTTGTTTTTTTCTTTGTAAGAAAGGTACTGGTGTTTGTGGTTGCTGAGAGGTAAATAGAAGAACGTATTAACTTCTTCTCATCTGAAGAAATGTGCATGTTTTGCAGTGTCTGACTCAGACTTTTACTGCTTGGGTATAGATTTGCCAGGGTGTTAAAGGTGTCTTTAGCACTTATATTATCACTGGCTGCTGTGCCATGAACTCCTTCATCAAGATTGCATTGCAGTACAATTTGGTAAGCATTGCATCTCTGTTGACATTTGTATGAGTGGAAGAGTAAACTGGTGATCGTGGAGGATTCTCTGATCAGATATCTATCTCAAAGAAATTTGGAATGATCCTTTAAGGTCCTTAAGTTCTTTTCTGCACTTCCTAAGTATTTTAAAGATTCTTTTCTTTACTATTCTAATCAGAACAAAGTAGAGATGCCCAGGAACACACAAGCTGAGGACAAGGACACAGTTTGCACATACAGAAATCCCTCTGGGTCTGCCATCATGAAGCATCATCCATAACTGCTCTGAGGATGAACTCTGTTCAGGACTAACCTTGGAGAGAATGCAGGCTGCAACTTACTGAGTGTCTTGTTAAAACATGTACTTTTGCATGATCTAGAGCCCCCAGAAAAAAAAAAAATCATATTTCAGAGCTCCTCCTAAGTGTGCCCTGGTTCAGAATATTCAGAATAATGTCCGTAGATAATAATGCCTGTAGTCTAAGAAGCATAAAGATGGTGAAGCTATTTGGAGATAAAGGCTGAATGGAGACTTACCAACATGGAACAAATGAGAGATGCACAAGGTGAAGACTAAATTACTGGAGCATCAGATTAAACCAAGATTTCTTATCCCGTGATGCAAGAATACCTGAAAGAAAATGATAGCAGGGATGAAAAAGGAACAAAGGTAAATACGAAACTCAAGGTATTTTCTTCTGTGTTTTCCTATGGTAATAGAGGAAAGATTAGAAGAATGAAGTTGTCAAAAATGAAGATCCACTTAACATTTGCTTAAACACCAAAGAACTTAAAGAGTCAGGAGAGGAAATAAAAGCATTCAGTAGGTTGGGTATCGAAATGGAGTTCCATTATCTGGCTTCTGTTCCTGCTTGTGCAACTGTTGTCCTGCTGCACTGCTCACATGTATTATTCTGTGCTTGTGTTTCACCTTCCTTTATCTGTCTTGTTTATCTGCACGAAGACTGCAGGCTCCTCTGGTTCTTACAGGTCTCATTTGGTTTAGGAGCTCTCATAGCAGGGCACCGAGCTTGTACGGCCCTTGAGCTTCCTGCTCTTTCTTTGTACTGCCTCAGTGCCTGACAGTGCTATTAATCCCATTAATTGGTTCCATGTGTTTTTTTTTTTTTTTTAATTGTTTTTTTTTTTTTTTTTTTTTTCTCTCCCCTTCTCAGTGTGGCCCTTCAGAGCATTTGAGAAGTCTCAAGGCTGCAGCACAGGCCATGTGAGCACGCCCTGTTCCTACAGGGAGCTCTGCTGTAGCCACCGAGGCCCTGATTTACAAGAGCAAGGCCTTCACTCGTAACCAGGCAGAGCTAGTCTAACATTAAATTAGCAGCAATCAAATCATCAGGAAGCTTTAATTGGACAATCACTGTCAGGGTTGGGAAGTTACTTGCTGTGTCAGAAACAAACAAAAACATACATGAGTGATTTGCATGCATTGTTTTCTAAATAAAAAGCATTGGAGAATGAGATTAATAATGCTTTGGCTGTTATTAAAAATAGCTCTGCAACCCAAAAACTTAGCATGTCTTCTAAAATTACCCAGATCTCAGTTTCTAGAAATGAAGAGATTCTTACTTGCCTAAGCCATCGTGCTTTTGATGGTAGAAGTATCTGGTGAGAAACGATGGACTAACTGCAGTTAAAGGTACAACTCATTTATGTTCCCTTAAAAATTACCTTTGCTACCAGCTGAAAGTTCTCAGTCATTAGTACAGTAATACTTACTTAAATACACAGAAATAACATCTTGATTCTCTAGCTTTCATATAAAACATAGTCCTCTAGTCTTTTGTTTCAAAACCTAACCCAGAGGACAGCTTATGGATGCAGCAGTTAGTGTCCTGTGTAGGTTAGCAAGGGCATGCTGACTAGATTGCCTGTGACAGTTTACAGGAAGGAGATATTTGAGGCTCAAATGACAATTTTTGGAAATATACTAGTTTTGTTTCTGTGCTGCAGTTACCTTGTTTGAAATAGATAGTTATTTTAATAAATTGATCCATATAATTTAATTATTAGAGCTCATGATTTCTGATGACTTTTTTTTTTTAATGCTGTCTTTTTCCTTTTTACTACACTCTTTTTCTTGTGAAAATATTTAGTCATTAACTTACATTTTTATTACACAAAGCCCTATATTCATATTTTTTCTTATTTTTTTTTTCACACTTATGCTTTGCATAATATAAAAATGGTTTTATTTTTGTGATCATATATGTAACTTATAGGTTAAATAACTGACTGAAAAGTACATCCTGATTATGTAAGCTGATATTTATTTAGCTGTCCCCATTATCTCAGGCTTACTTTATTTGTGGGCATGATATGATAAGTGTCAGCTTTAAGCCTCTGCAGCCAATGCACTTGTCCTCCCAGAGGCCAAACAGAAGTATCTAACATCCCCTTATTTCAGGGACTCTTTTCAGTTCAGTATTGACATAGTTTTCAGCTGCTCTTTAAAGGTAGTGTGAGGAAGATTTTTTTACATTACACACTTTGGTGAAGAGTCCATAAAGCCTTGAGCATTCAAGTAACTTTTTGATGGAAGGAATCAGGAGTAATCCATGAGACAAATCATAAAGGTGATTTGTCTATATACATATTTCAGCTTTTTTTCCCAGTAGCATTGCTTATGAATTGGATTTGAATGATCTAATTTTCATCCATAAGTGCTGGTGGTATACTGAGAAGTAAAACAGAAAAAGATCCAATAATATGATTGATAATATAATATGAATAATATGAATAGTTGGGCCACTCATACTTTGGCTTATGTCTTCATATATGTTTCCATGTGTCCTTAGAATGCAGGGTATGCTATATTAAATTCCTTCCTAATGATATGATGATGACTGTATGTGGGTAGATCATAGAATAGCCTGAGTTGGAAGGGACCCACAAGGATCATCAAGTTGAACTCCTGGCTCCACACAGGTCTACACAAAAATTCAGACCATATGACTGACCTGCACAGTCCAAACTTCTTAAACTCCAACAGGTTTGGTGCCATGACTACGTCCATGGGGAGCCTGTTCCAGTGCATAACATCCCTCTCAGTGAAGAACCTCTTCCTGATATCCAGCCTGAACCTCCCCTGTCACAGTTTGACACCATTCCTGTGGGTCTTATCACTGGTCACTAAAGAGAATAGATCAGCGCCTTCCACTCCCTTTGTGAGGAAGCTGTAGACTGCAATGAGGTTTCCCCTCAGTCTTCTCTTTTCCAGGCTGAACAGGTCAAGTGACCTCAACTGCTCCTCATATGTCTTCCCCTCTAGGTCCTTCAACATCTTTGTAGCCGTACTCTGGACGCTCTCCAATAGTTTCACGTCCTTTTTTGTACTTTGGTACCCAGAACTGCACTCAGCACTTGAGGTGAGGCCGCACAAATGCAAAGCACAGTGGGACAATCCCTTCCCCCAACCAGCTAGCAGTGCTATGCTTGATGCACCCCAGGATACAGCTGGCCCTCCTGGCTGCCAGGGCACACTGCTGACTCATATTCAGCTTGCTGTCAACCACAACCCCCAGATCCCTCTCTGCGGGACTGCTCTCCAGTGTCTTATCACCCAGTCTGTACGTATAGCCAGGGTTGCCCCTTCCCAGGTGCAGGACCTGGCACTTGATCTGATAGTGTAAAATTTATGGCCATCGTTTTTGGAAGATTGACAGCAACCTGCAAGTTAAAGGAGACTACAAATGTGTTATTCTTTTGTTGTTGTTGAAAAGCACATATCCTTTAAACCTTTAAGTCTAATAAATTGAAATGTTTTGCTAAAGCCGCCTGCAGTGTTTTTGTGATGAGTTGACTTTGAACTATACTTACTTGGCTGACCTGCTTGATATTTTGGTCGTCTCTGTAAGCTCCTACAAGCTGTCTCTGTGGCTTGACTATAGAGAACAAACCGATAAATCATCTGTGGAAAACATAGGCCATCAAGATCAATGACACATTCTGTCCTTCCTCTTCATGGTTCTCTTATACATTGACCAGTAAATGCAAATTTAAATGCATTCCTTTACCCTTGTTTATGTCATGTTACCATTTGTGTTCAACTGTAATTAAGTCCTAGGTATTTTGAGGCTTGTTCTGATTCAAAAAAAAAAAAAAAAAATCATTTACATTGTTAATGATAGCTATTTTCCTGTAAATGTGCTTGAATGTTTTTTCCATAACTACTTCTACAGTGTTTCTGTTTAATATTTGAGCATAAAAAAATTGCCATATCATTACAGAAAATGGGATCTGATAATAATAAGGGCCATTATAATAATCAAAATGTCCTTTTAGCATCTTTTTGCTATATCCTTATTGGAACACTCAGTTTGTTTCTTCTAATGTTCTGGAACACCAAAATAATTATGTGACCCAGGCTCATTTAAAGTGTTTCCAAATTTCAGTAGTACTTCATTATAGTGCTTAAATCCAAATCTGGTAGTAGTAACAGGCCTATTGATTGATGCAACATTGAAGAACATGGACTTTGTTTAGATGCCTGGTAAAATTCATCAGTTTATTACGGAGAGCTCTGCAAGTTTTAGACAATCCATAATTCTTTTCTCAGTTGAATTCAGAATTGTTTATTGATATGTATCAATAATATTGATGTTATATATATATATATATATATATATATATACATATATTTGTGGGGAAAAGGAATGCTATATGTGCTTTCTACCAGATGGTTGCTTTTTGCATTTAAGCCAGTATTTGAGTGTTATTTTTATATTTTGCACAAAAGCTGTTCAAATAATGATATTCAAGTTGAAAGGGAAGCTGTGTGAGTTTTATGGAATGTGTTTTAAGAGTATGAGATTACTGTGATTTATATCAAATGAACCACAAGTTTCTGCAAGCAATTATAAACCTTTCAAGTATGGTGTTTTGTTTGTTTGTTTGTTGTTTGTTGCCTTTTTTTCTTTTCTTTTTTTTTTTTTAACTCTGAAGCATAGCCTTTTAACATAGGAAATGAGATTTGCAAAAGAAAAACAAACAAGACATTTATCTAAATATGAAATGAAGAAATGAAGAGGACAGAACCCAGTTATGTGCCACTGTAGTTCCTTTAGCAGAGCCTGCACCAACCCTGCAGCTGTGTAGTTGAGTGTTTAGAAATCTGCAGTTGGCATTGGACCATCTCCTCTGTTAAATGTGTGCCTGGCTGTAATCCACTGTATCCAACATCTATTGTATATTGTCAGCACAGTTAGATATTTTCCTGTGCAGGGTACAGCAGACACACTGTTCTTTCACTTCAGTTAATCAGTTCTCTTTTGCTGAAGAGAGCGGTTGTTTTCTGGGGCCATGTTCCCTGGGCACGATTGTAGGGCATCCAGCCTGGGAGAAGGAAGTGTCTGAGGCATGTCCCCCAGTGCTTCTTTCTGTGCAGAAGATGTGTGTTCTTCTCATGCATGGTGCTTCAGAGGAAGAGACTTTGTAATACAATGAGTCTGGAAGGCATGGGAGTAGGGTACGAGGCTTGTCTCTTCTGGCAGTGATCAGATCTCTCTCTGATTTGTAACACCACCTGTGTAAATGCAATTGTATGCTGGTTAGATATATATTCTGGCACTGTGATTCCAGTAGCTAAATCTGTGTGGGAAAAGCAACAACAACAGAAAACAGTCAAATAACTATTTATTACTGGTTACAAGGTGATATTACTGTGTTTTTGCATAGGGAATTATTTAGGAGTAGAAATAACTTGATTAATGCACTGTTCTGATGAAAGAGCTCAAGATGAATCTTTGACATTACATCCTTCAGGATTAGAATAAAGTACAGTATTTTTTTTTAATAATAAACAAAGCTGAACATTCTGTGGATAATAGGATTGTTCTTAATATGACTACTGAATTATGCCTGCCAGTTTCTGTCTTTCTATGCCTATAAGGAATGCGGTGGTATTTTTTTACTGGGTATATTTCAAGATGTGCAGAAGGAAGGTAATAGGCTATCCTTCCTATAGGTATTTTAATCCATATCAGCTGAAAAACTCCATTATCTTTATATTGTGCTTTCTTCTGCTGGCTGCAACAAGGGAAAGGTACTATACAGTGCTAGAAATAGTCCAGACATGTTGCAAATGAGAACTCCTGGTAGATGAGGTAAGCAAATAAATGTGTGGAGGGGATCTGAGAATAATGGTTGGAGCATGCCCTTTCAGAAGGTAAGCTGGGTACTTCTTTGCAAGTATAGACAGTTAGACAGATCACTGTTTGTCTTTGGTAGGCTCCATATTCTCTGGGCTTCAATCCTCAGACATGCCAGGTATGTTTTTATTGAGACCTTGACACTAAAGGGCCCTGCTTCTCAGGGGTGTCCCAGGCAGCAGTTTGAGGATTGTTCCATGAGCTTGGGCCATTTGCACAGGCAGAGGCAATGCCTGTACCTTCTCAGGACTCAGGCAGAGCAATGAATCTGGTAGTGCTAGCAGCAAACAGCTGGGGAACCCCAGAAGGTGGCTGGAGACATGTGGCCCACGGTAGCTCTGTGATAACCTTTTCTGCTCCTGGTTCTGCATTTCTCACATCTGATTCTTCTTGTTCATGTTGTACTCTAACCTGTAATACTTCTAGCCTGTATTGTTTAGGTAAAAATTGACACCTGTGTCTGTTTTTTTTTTTCCTGTGTGTGCCTCATATTCAGTTTGTTTTTTAGTTTGACTATGATGTTATTCATTCTCAGAGGTTTCTCTGCTCTGAGTAGCAGAAATGTCTATTTTAATTTAACTTGAAATGAAGAGATTATCCGTGAAGGCAAAGCATGTTAGAAAACTGAATTTTGAAAGCAATATTAAGAAAAATATATATTTTAAAAATATTAATTAAAGCAGTTTCTCTGTCTTCTCCCCCACAGAGGGGGGAAGTTATACAAGTAATTTTGACTTAAATGATGGATGGTAAAAATGCACATGGAAGCAATCGCAGGCAGATTTTACTTCCAACTGGACTAGAATCACTAATGTATCTTCCCAGTTGGGCCTGAAGTTGAATGTAGATACACCGGTATCATAACAGTTGCCAGTACCATATGCTAGCATGTAATAGATGTTAATACATGAAATGATAGAAGACTCCCTAAAGTAGAGTAAAAAAAAAAAAAAAAAAAAAAAAAAGTAATTTGGGTTAGTTATCATAGTTATTTAAGTACTTACTGTTGTGTTATAAATTCATGTATTTGTTATCAAACTTTATTATTATATCTTTGTGCTGATGGCTTCTGCATGGCAAAAGATTACTGTATTCTTGCATTTAAAGAAACCAAAATCTTTCCATTCTGATTTCATTGTGGGTTTTGCATTTTTTTTCACTGGAAAGTACAAATGTGTATTTAATTAGACAAAAACTTCAACTGCACCAAACTGAATACATTTTAAATTATTACTAATGTAAAAGTGTTACTTAGAAATTATAGTAGTTAAAAAGGAGATTTTTATATTTATGATGAGCACAGAGTATGAGCTGTGTAGAACCAAACTGAACAAGGTTGTGTGTTCCCAAAGGCATTTGAGAGCTATCGGGTATCCGCTTGCAAATAGTCTTCAGTGGCTTTGCTGATTACTCTGGTAAGATATTGTGTATCTTGTAATACCTGAAGAAGGCAAATCAGGGTAGCCTTTCCCGTAGCCGTGAAAAAGGATACAAGTGGCTTTAAATCAATCAAGTAAATGTTTATATGTGAAATATCCTTTTGTATTTTAGCATGCTGTACTAAAGCTATTCTGATCACTACTCCTTAGTTTTATCTAAGGAGTTCTAGCCACACTTGCAGTATATAAATTCTACAGATATAAAAGAACCCTTTGTATTTTGCTGTGGTGAAAATGAATATCCTGATTTTTCTATGGCAACAAATTCTGACCTTTCTAGTTCAGAAATATTTGTTGTATTGGTGCATAATAAACATGTAGTTCTATTTAAAAAGCTGATTATGAAATTGGTATGAAGTCTTATGAGACCAAGTCAGCCTCTCACAGGTAAATAATAGGAAATTAAGATGCATATCTGCATAGATATTCATCTTTTCAAAATGCATGAATAAAACTTGTGATTAGACTATTACCAGCAATTATTTATCTGCTTTACTAGAGAAAATTCTGTAAATGACATAATTTAAATTCTAAGCACCTGTTAACTTCATTACTTGAGTAAATACAGGGTTAACTTTGACAGCTAAAGTCAGGATAATTAAATCTGTATTAGATCTTCCCTATTTAGTTCTCTGGTAAGTCCTGTCCTCAAATTTGTATGACTGTAATTGCTGGGTATTATTCAAACTTCCCTATGAATAGTTTATTTATTTATTTTTTGGGGGTCAAGATTAAAAAAAAAAAAAAAAAGATTTTTGTACTTTGGCTACATAACTGGAAAGTAAAATTTATTTAAACATTAGCTCATGTTTATCTTTCTATACAGCTTGAGTAAATGTGACGTTGTAACACAATGTTCCTTGTATCCTTTTTCCATGGGAGAAGTAACATTGATTTGCCTTTTACAGATAAAGCAAGATATACTGTCTCTTGTTCCAAAAGCTATCAGAATACTGTCTGCTAATGGATATCTGATAGCTGTGAATATTTATTTTTCTGCCATCATGGGCTCATCTGTCTGCTGCTTCATGATGTCCATTATCCGATGGTTTATATATTATGTGTCACTTGCAAGGGCTGGTGAAGGTGTGGAAGACATTCAAGTGGCAGTTTGCAGAGGCAAACTTCATATTCTGGAATGATCAGGCCAAGGCTTCATTGAAAATAAGTCTTTAATGTCTGAATGAGATTTTGTGTGTGCAACACTAGCTTTGGCTTTACTGCATTTCTAAGGCATTAATGTTGGGCACACAGTAGGCATGGTCAGAGAACACCAACTCTATCAGACCTCTCAGGAGATAAGAATCTCCACAACTGTTTACATCTAAGGACTCTATTATATGGACAGAAGATCCCATAGTGGCCTTACAAAACCAATATTCTAAATTCTTTTTGAGTCATTACTCTTTAAGTGTGAGACTTTAAACATGTTAAGTGTGTTTCATACATCTTTAAAAACGATGAACTTTTATACTTGATAGGTCTCTAACTTTGAGAAGCTTAAGCTAATCTATATGAATCCAATCCTATTCAGAAACCTGAAATCCAATGTCACTATCACCTCTCTCTTCCTGCAGCTGGGGTTGCTTGACACAGTTTTGTATGCAGCCAAGATAAAAAAATTTATTCATACTAATCTAAAGCTCATAGGTACTTGCATCCTGTAACTTCATGCAGTCTAACACTGTCTATTCCCAGTTGTTACTTCTATTATACTTCAGGGCATTCTGCCCCAGGTATCCTATTGTATATATGTGTGAAAGCACCATCCAGAGCCTTAACTAGGAAAGCAAAGAACCTGTTTACCCAGGGTTTGTGTTTTTATGTTGATTTTTAATTTTTATTTTTTCTTTTATTTATTTATTTATTTTTAGAGCACTCCATCTTTTCTAGAAGATCAAAAACTGTCTTTCTTAAAATAAAAAAAAGCACAGATCAAAGCTTACTTTTTAAATTTAAAATATGGTTAGGAGAAATAAAAACAGGATCCTTCTGTTGTTCACTTGCTCAGAGACTGTGATATCCTGTGCTCAGTGTCCTGTTCAGCCTGCAGGGATTAGACACACATCCCACCTCCTTGCAGAGCAATGTCAGCAGGCTGTAGTATGGTTATTTAGGCAGCTACCTTAAAAAAACAATCTTGCATTCTGGTCACTTCCTCATGATTGGCTTTGTTTGATCCTGAAGTGTTTGGATAAAAAAAAAAAAAGTGCATTCCTAAAGTGTATCAGATTACAGAGGTTCACTTGCAGTTTCTGTACCTGGGGTACTGTCAGGTCAAACAGATGCTATGAATATTATGGAGACTGTCAAGATGCGATTTTAGTTTGGGGTAACTAAATTTCCCGGAACTCCCAGTTAAGATATTGAAATCTTTTATTGGCCCATGGTGTCCCCAGTGCAGTCATGCATAAGCCTGCAAGCATTAAAATTATTGTTTGAAATCTGGTAATAAAAACTTTAATTTTCAGTTCAATCATTTAAAATTAAAAAGATTCACTCACTCTCTTGTGTAATAAGCCATGCTCAACAACAACAAAAAAATCTATTAGATTAAAATCATCCATTTGATTGTGCTTATACTTCAGAATTAAATTTATTGGAAGGACCCTGATTAAATAAAGTAGGTATATCAGTGGATAGAAACATTATTTCTAGTTCCAAATTTATGGTCAGTGTATGATTCTGGTATCTTAGTTTAATGAGTAATTTCAGAACAGTTTATATAGTAAAGCCACTACCTAAATACTGCTATGCAAGTGACTTGATTTCAACTTCAGTCCAAACCATGAATTGGGTCACAACCTCAAAATGGTCCAAAAGGTCTGAAAATGTATGCTGAAATTTGTACTTGGGCATTTTTATAATACTAGGATTTCTTTTTTTTAGTCTTGCAAATTCACAGAACCCCAGAATGGCTGAAGTTGGAAGGGGCTTCTGGAGGCCATCTGGTCCAACCCCTCTGCTCATGCAGGACCACCCAAAACAGGTTGCCCAGGACCATGTCTGGGTGGCTTTTAAAAATCTCCAAGGAGGGAGACTCCACAATGTTTCTGGGCAACCTGGGCCAGTGCTTGGTCACTTGCACAGTAAGGAAGTGCGTCTTGCTTTCCAGATTGTACCCATTGCCTCTTGTGCTGTCACTGGGCACCACTGGAAAGAGTCTGACTCTGTCTTCTTTACATTTCCCCTTCATGTATTTATAGACACTGATGAGATCATCCCTGAGCCTCCTTTTCTCCAGGCTGAACAGTCCCAGCTTCCTTAGCCTCTCACAGGGGATGTGCTCCAGTTCCTTGATCGTTTTGATAGTTCTCTGCTGGCCCCTCTCCACTAGCTCCACGTCTCTCTTGTATTTGGGGCCCAGAACTGGACACACCACTCCAGATGCTGTCTCACCAATGATGAGTAGAGGGGAAAGATCACCTTTTGTGACCTGCTGGCAATACTTTGCCTGATGCAGCCAAGAATACTGTTAGCTTTCTTAGCAGCAAAGGCGCATTACTGACTCATGTTCCTCTTGGTGTCTACTGGGACTTTTTCTACAGAGCTGCTTTCCAGCTGGGTGGACCCCCAGCATGTGCTAGTTGTTCCTTCCAAGCTGCAGGACTCTGCACTTCTCCATGCTGAACTTCATGAGGTTCTTGTCAGCCCACCTCTGCAACCTGTTGAGGTCCCTCTGGATGGCTGTGCAGCCCTCTGGTGAGTTAGCTGCTCCCCCCAGTTGTTTTGTCACCTGCAAATTTACCGAGGGTGCATCCTATGCCATTGTCAAGATCATTAATGAAGGTGTTAAACAAGACTGGACCTGGTATTGGCCCCTGGGGTACTCCACTTGTTACTGGCGTCTAACTAGGCTTTGCACCACTGAAAACTTGCCCTCTGGGCCCAGCTGTTCAGCCAGTTTTTTCAGTCTACCTCACTGTCTTCTCATCCAGTCCATACTTCAACAGCTTCTCTATGACGATCTTATGGGGTTCAGTGCCAAAGGCCTTAATGAAGTCCAGGAAGACAATATACACTGCTCCCCTCCTCATCCATCAGGTAGTTGATTTCATTATAGAATGTTATCAGGTTGGTCAAGCATGACTTCCCCTTGGTGAATCCATGCTGACTGCTTCTGGTGGTTTTCTTCTCCTTCATGTGCCTGGAAATGTTTTTTAAAACTAGTCCAGGCACTACTCCATCACTCCATCACCTTCCAAGGGATTGAGATGAGGCTGACTGGTCTGTAGTTCCCTGGATCCTTCTCCCTGCTTTTCTTGAGGATAGGAATGACATTTGCTTTCCTCCTGTCTTCAGGCACTTCTGCCAGGTGTTTTTTTGTTTGTTTGTTTGTTTGTTTTTCATTTCCTTCATTCATGTGTGACATCAGGCTTAGAAATCTTCCTCATGCCTGCTGGTAAATTATTTGGATAAAGAAACAGTTGATGGCTACCTGCTATGCTAAGACAAATGGGTAGGCAAAGCTGAATGGCCAAGTTGAGTGCAGGACCTGGGGTTCTGTTATGTATGCCCAGAGCTCACCCCATAATTTTGAGTGTGCTTTCCTTCTCTTTTTCTGGGTGGGTGACTGCAAAACAGTTTCCAGTGGGAAATTCCTCTAGTGGTATGCTCCATTAATGTACTTGCCGTAATTTCCTAAGGAAACTGTTGTTTGGAAGAGACTGGAAGAGCTCCGCTCACTATTGCTGGTGTTCTGCTTTGGGTGCTATGGTTTTCCATACGGTTAGTAGCTTTAAAAAAAAAAAATATATATATATATATATATTTAAAGTAGGAAAATGATTTTAAGCAAAATTTCCAATGTTAACAGATGACATGTAAATGTTATAAAAGTTCTGTTGTCACTTTTTCTTCACTCTAGTACTGCTATCTACAGAGGACATTGAGTAAAATAGCAGGCCTTTCTAATGTGACTAGTCATCACCAGTTGTTTTTTTTTTACTCAGCTAGCAAAATTTTGACAAGCTTTTAAATTGATGAAATATGAAGTGGAGAAAACTTGGCATGTTCATTTTGAATGTCAATATTTCATGTATATGAAGAGCCATTTTGTTATGTGTAAATGTTTTTAACTTGACTTGTTTACATGGAAAATTCGTGGACTATGCACATTTATAACTCAAAGATACATCACAGCCTGTAATATCAAATTTGTGTTAAAGTAATTTTACAGCAAATAAGTCTTCTACAGACAGAAGGAATTATGCTTTTATGTTTTAGGTGGAATTTGGATTTTGTATTATGAACACATTATGAATATATGAATTACTATTTACCTCAGTTGTCCAGTCATTACAATTCTAATGAATGCATTCACTTGAATAAATGCAAAACACTGGAGTATATATTTCACTTTTTTTCCACTTATACCAATAATGATGATAATAAAAGAGTGTATTCAGTATTTCCAGCCCTGCATGTTTTGCCCCAGTATGTATGTATTTTTTTATGCATTAGAACAAGAAATCCTATTCCTCTAACAAATTGTTATTGTGTTTAAGCCAGGTATTTGTTATCTATTTCAGATTGCTTTGAGATATTTCACTGATTGTTTTCTGAGTTAGCCTGACACTTTCTTTCTTAGGAAAATTCCATGTTGTGAAATGAAACAATTCCGAAACTTTTGGTGTTAGAAAAGAATCTTTACTTAGGCTATGAATTTATTTTGGATGTGGATGAGCTTTTCAGAAGTTGACTTTTCCTTTTGCTTCTGGTGTTAACAGCATTTTGGCTGTAGACCCAAATGAGAATTTCACTGGACCTCTAAAGCAATGACTCGATCACAAGTGGATTCAATTTGTGTTGCCACTAGGCACTTAGTGATTTTCTACAAAACCATAATCTTATTATTCAGTTGTATATGCTGCATGTGTACAATAGACTAAAGGGTAGAGAGTACTAGACAGTCATATGAAATGGAGGAGACTGGAGCACAGTCTATCAAGCTTGTAGCCCTTAGGAGTTCTGTCCATATGGATTGGACGTTGCCTTCTGTGAGGCTGTGCTGCCTTTGGGGGAACAAAACCCAGCGTCCAACCTACAGATAATAGTGGAGTAAAGAAAGTAGGGGTACCTGGGTTGTTGCTACCTGCAAATAACAGGTAGGCCTGTTATTTGCTGGGTGTAACACAGCTTCAGGCTATGGATGGGATGGGTGTGTTCCTTGCAAGGAATTTTAGGTAGAACTTTCACAAGCTTTTAGACAAAACATCATGTTGCCCAACTTTGGATTTAGGTGCTTCTTCTGCCAGAAAATTTAAGAGTAACTGTGTTGAAAACTGTGACTTACAAGTAGTGTGAAATTGGGACTCTTAATTCCTAGACCAAGTTTATTAATATCATATTTCTGATATTGTGCATGGATATTATGAGACACTGGAAAAAAATATAAAATCTTCTCCTGCATAGTAATTTTCTTTAAGCACTGATGAATTGATCAGTTTAGTTCCCCTAAATTGTCACAACCCACAATATGAGAACTGTTAAATGGCAACATGTATGTCTGATAATTTTTTCTTCTTTTAATTTATCAGCAGCATATCTAATGTGTGAGCTAATTTTGAAACATATACTTGCATTTTTAAACTTTACTGGGATAAGTGATACAGCTTAAAACAAAAAACAAAACATCAAAAACATAAAAGCACGTGATGGGGGTGGTTGGTTGCTGCACACATTATGAAAATATGTATTGTCCAAGTTATCCTGTTAACTATCCTGTTAACAGTTATTAACTAATAACTGTTAGCAGTCTGCAAAATGTTTGTATAGATAAATTCTAAAAAAGACCTAAAGGGTTTTTTTGGGTAGGCTTATGGAAGGAAAGAAATGCTTATTTTTTTTTTTTTCATTCACAGAGCAGTGATCTGATTATCAAGGCATTTTAAGCAGACACATGGCTTTATAATTATTTACTTCTGATGCACCAAAACTAACTAAGGTTAAGTCCTTTTCTGAGTCCCTTCCTCCCTTCCTTCCTTTACCCAAATACAACTTTTTCCTTCTAATCTCCAACTATAAGCCCTTAATAACCATTACTGTAGTGGTACTGTACTGAGTCTGGCTGGGATGGAGTCAATTTTCTTCACAGCAGTCCATATGGTGCTGTGTTTTAGATTTGTGACTAAAACTGTATCAGTAACACCCCACCAATGTTTTAGCTGTTGCTGAACAGTGCTTGCACAGTGTCAAGGTCTTCTCTGTTTCTTGTACCACCCCCTCAGTGAGCAAGCTGGGATGGGCAAGAGATTGAGAAATGACACTGCCAGAACAGCTGACCTGAGCTGACCAAACAGATATTTGATATTGTGTAATGTCATGCTCAGCAGTAAAAAAACAGGGGATTATTTTGTTTCAAACTAGTCATTGCTTGGGCATTGCCTGGGCATCAGTCTGCTTGTGGGAGGTGGTGAGTGAATGCCTTTGGGATGAGCCCAGCCATTTTCATAATATCTCAGTGGGATCAAAATAACTAGGGTTGTTTAGTCTGGAAGAGTCTCAGGAGAGACTGTATTGCTCTCTACAACTACCTGAAGGAAGTTGTGGGGAGCTGGGAGTCAATCTCATAGATAACCAGTCATAGGAGTAAAGGGAATGGCCTCAAGTTGTGCCAGGGGAGGTTCAGGTTGGAAATTTGGAGAAATTTCTTCTCAGAAAGAGTAGTCAGGCATTGAAACGCATTGCCTGGGGAGGTGGTTGAGCCAGTTTCCCTGGGGGTGTTTAAGGAAAGGTTGGACGTGGCGCTTAGGGACATGGTGTAGTGGATGATATTATTGATAGGGGGACAGTTGGACCTTCTGATCTTGGAGGTCTTTTACAACCTTAATGATTCAATGATTCACTTATTATGTATTTATGTTTGTTTGTTTCCTTTCTTCATTTACTGAATTTTCTCCATCTTGACCCACAATTTTTTCCTGCTTTTGCTTTTCCTGTTCTCTCCCCCATTCTGCAGGGGGCAGGAGTGAGTGACCAGCTGATGGGTGCTTAGCAGCCATGAAAATACCTACCTTTAATTCCCAGTATACCTCTCCCTCATAGAAAAAAATAAAAAAAGAAAGGTCTATTCCAGGTATGTAGTAATTGTCAATGAAACTTAAACTGGAAATATGATGCGATTTTTTTTTTTTTTTTTTCTTAACAGTTAGAGTAATGAATCATTGAACACTGAGGAATGAATAGCTTCAACTTAAACCTTGAAATTAAAAAAAGATTACTTCAGCTGATCAGAAAAAGATCAGCTATAACCTGTTAAGCTAGGCTTTAGGAAAGACAGGAAAGCACAGTCTGTGTTGTTTTAGGGCTGTAATTTAAGGAAATCAGTTTAGGTTGTAACACTTTCTTAGCTCTTGTCCTTTTGATTTACATCCTACAAACCTTTCAGAAGACCAGTAGTTTTCATTTTCTCTTGGTTGAACTGTGAAGTGCTTTGTCTTCAGGATAGAATTACACTTGAGGGAAACCTTACAGTGTTTCTACTTCAGTATGAACTATCCTTGCTTGATAAATCCTTGCTGAGTCCAGATAATGATATAGGAAGAATGGTTCCACAACTGTGAGATTGTTATGCAGAGAGAGAGGACTGCTGAAAGAAGTGTCTATCATGGAAAATTGTTGTGATTTGAAAAGCAATGGAGGAAAAGAGATACTGCTGACCTGCTTGACATATGTGAGAAATAGCATGTCTTTACCTTTTGTTCTACTACCATGAAGTAGTTAATGTTTTAGAGTAACTTAGTACCGGTGACCTCCCTTTTGACAGCATTCTTGTCTGAAATGATTGAAAGGAAGAAAGGAAAACTTTCATCAATAAAACCAAAGAGTAAAGGTGTTTGAAGTTACGTTGTGAATTCAAAGTGTTATAATGAATTAGGGACAAAGATATTTGAAATATAGAGGATAAGATGTGAGGAAGAAACCCTCAAAGGGAAAAATACAGCAAGAGATTCAGGTAGATATTAGAAAAGAATAATTCAATTGGAAGGGACCTTTAAAGCTAATATAGTCCAACTGCCTGACCTCTTCATGGTTAAGCAAAAGTTAAATCATATTATTGAGGGCATTTTCCAAATGTCTCTTGAACACTGACAGGCATGAGGCATCAACCACCTCTCTAGGAAGCTTGTTCCAGTGTCTAACCATCCTTGTGGTAAAGAAATTTTTCATAAAGTCCAGTCTGAACCTCTCCTGATACAGCTTTGTGCTGTTTCTGCATGTTCTGCCATCAGTTACTAAGGAGAATAGAGTGGCACTTCCCTGTCCATTTCCTCTCAGGAATGTGCAGAGAGCAGTGAGGTTGCCTCTCAGCCTCCTTTTCTCTAGACCAGACAACACAGTTGTCCTCAGCCTCTCCTCACAAGACATGCATTCCAGTCCTTTTACAAGCTTTGTTTCTCTGCTCTGGATGCTTTCAAGTACCTGCATGAATTATTCAAGGTGAGACTGCAGCAATGCTAAATATAGCAGGAGAATCACTGCTCTTGACCATCTGGCTGTGCTGTGTTAAAGACACCCCAAAATGGAGTTTGCCCTTCTGGCTTCTGGGGCACGCAGCTGACTCATGACCCCCAGGTCCCTTTCTGCTGAGCTGCTCTCCAGCTACGCATCTCCGAGTCTTTACCTGTGTCCAGCATTGCTCCATCACAGGTGCAGACCCTGGCATTTTTCCTTGCTGAACTTCATGCCATTGCTGATTGCCCAGTGCTCAAATATATTTACATCCCTTTGCAAGGCCTCTCATCCCACCATGGAGTCAACAACACCTGCCAATTTAGTATCATTAGCAAACTTGCTGAGGATGCACTCCAGTCCTGCAACCAGATCACTGATAAAAATATTGAAAAGGACTGACCCGAGAATTGAGCCCTGGGGAACACCACTGGTGACTGTCCGCCAGCCAGGTGTGTCTCCATTTCCTACAACACTTTGAGCTCTAACACTGAGCCAGTTCATCACCCAGTGCAGTGTGAACCTGTATCTCACAGTTGGATGATTTGTCCAGCAAGATGCCATGAAGGACAGTATCAAAGGCCTTATTGAAATCCACAAGGATTATTTCTGCTGTGTTCCTTTCATCCACCAAGTGGGTGACCTTATGACAGAAGGAGATCAAATTATGAAGGCAGGATGAGCCCTCATTGACTATGTCTGCTAATAGCTTTGTTCTTTAAGTGCCTTTCAATAGCACCCAGGACAATCTTCATAACTTTTCCAGGGACCGAGGTTAGACTATTAAGTCTGTAATTTCCCGGGTCTTTTCTCATGCCCTTCTTGTAGGTGGGTGTAATGTTGTCTAGCTTCCAGTCATCAGGGACCTTCCCAGACTCCGACGACTTCTGGTAAACTGTTGAGAGGGGTCTATATATGACATCCACTAATTCCTTCAGCACTCTGGAGTGAATACGCTCTGACACCATGGACTTGTTGAATGTTGAGCTATACAGCTGTTCCCTTACAATTCCAGTGACCACACATGGAAAGTCACAGTTCCCCCAGTTATGATCCTCCAACTCTGAAGTCCAGAAAGCCCCAAAACTGTCATTACTAGTAAATACTGAGGCAAAAAAAAAAAAAGGCATTAAGTGCCTACACCTTACTTCCTCCTTTCTTGTTAGGTGACCATCTGCTCCATTAGCCCAGGTTTTCTTGTTCACCTGCTGTTGCCGTTGATCTACTTGAAGTTTTTTTGTTGTTGTCGTTGTTGTCCGGCACCACAGCGGCCAGTATCAACTCAAATTGGGCTTTGAATTTTTTTTGTTTTCTCCCTGAATATGCAAACTGCAGCTCTGTACTCTCCCTGTCAAGTGAGACCTTGCTTCCAGAGCTCATATATTTTGTTCTGCCCTATTTCTAGGCAGAGTTCCCTGTTCAGCATGGCCAGTCTTTTGCCTAGCTTTCTTGACATGCAGCACAGGGGATTTCCTGCTCCTGAGCTTTTAAAAGGTGGATTTTGAAAAGTGGCTAGCGCTCATGGATCCATAAATCCTTTAGAGCTGATCCCCAGGGGACACTGCTAACTAGCTCCTTGAGAAGCTTTAAAGCTCACCTGAAGTCCGGGGTGGCAACCCTGCTGACCTTTTGTCTCCTTACACCAAAAATTTTGAACTCAACTAATTCATGATCACTGTGGCCAAGGCAGCCATCTACTGCTACCTTTGCCACAAGCCATTCCCTGTTCTCAAACAGATCCAGGAGGGTTCATTCCTAGATGCCTCATTCAGTGCTTGTATTGGGAAGTTGCCTTAAGAATTTTCTCGCCTTACTTGCTGTGGCAGCATGGTATTCCTAGTTTATGTCTGGGAAGTTGAAGCCCTCCATAAGAATGAAGGCAACTAATCCTGATATTTCCCTTACTTGCTTATGGAATAGCTCGTCTGTGCCATTGCCCTGGTTAGGCGGTTGATAGTAGACACTCAATACAATGTCTGCTTTGCAATCCATCCCCTTAATCCTCACCCAGAGGCTCTTTACTGCATCACCCTAATTGCAGTGGCTGTACAGTCTAATCGCTCCCTTATGTAGAGCACAACAGCTCCACCTCACCTGCCCTCCACTCCACTTGTGGGTCTTGTCTCACCAAGTCTCACTAATACCAATGATGTCATAGCTCTGGGAAAGGATCAAAGCTTCCAGTTCATCCCATTTGTTCCTCATACTGTGTGCGTTGGTATGCAAGCATTTCTGATGCTCTTCTAAACCCACAGCGCTCCCTGGAGTGGCATAGTTGCCCTTATCCTTTCCACCCTCAGGCAATGCTGCATCATCACTTGGCATATCCTCAGTGTTCCTAATGTTCCCTTCCAAATTTGCTCTTACTTTAAAGCCATCTCAATCAGTCTCACCAGGCTACGGACCAAGAAATATTTCCCCCATGGATACAGGTGGGTCCTGTCAGGCCCCAACAAATCTTTTGTCTCAAAGATTCTTCTATGATGATAAAACCCAAAGTTCTGGTGGAGGCGCCTGTCTTGAAGCCAGGCATTGATGACCTGGACTCACCTGTTTCTTTCCTAGCCTCTCCACATTACTGGGGGTATTGAGGAAAACACTACTTGTGCTCCTGAGTCCTTTAGTTGTCTCCCCAGGGCCCTAAAATCTCTTTTGATAGGTCTCAGGCTTCCGGTAGCTCTGTCATTGGCACTCATTTGAAAGAGGAGTGGATTATATTCTGAAGGCTGTATTATGCTCAGAAGCTTCCTGATCTGAGCCCCAGGGAGACAGCAAACTTTTCTGTGAATAGGATCTGGCCTGCAGATGGGAGCCTCTGTTTCCTTGAGGAAAGAGTTACCACTGACTACAACCCACTGCTATTTTTACATGGCACTGGTCTTGATGCTACACTTGCTGTGAGGCCTCTGTTGATCTGACCTCGGAGGGTGAACTTGCACAGATACTTCTTCTTCCCTCTTTTTGCATGCCTCACCTGCCCCACCCTGAGCCTCATGCCTCCTTGGTAGTGGAAGCTGAGCAGGCAGATGGGGCTCTTCCTCCAGCTCCATGCATTAGCTTGCTTCCATTCCTCAGTGTCCCTCAAGTTGCTGCCTTCATCCTGATGCTCTTCAGATGCCAAGCCTGTTTCAGTGGTGGCTGTGCCAGGTTGGCATGTACTTACCTGAGAAGGCTGCATTGACCTTTTCAGACTCCGAGATACTCTTCAGTCTCCCCGACTCTTCCTGATGTGTGGCCACCAGGCAGAGCAGTTCATCTATCTGGGCAAACCTCACATGCGTGCTTTGCCCTCCATCCCAGGGAGCAGCACCAGGCACAACCCACAGCCTGAGAGCTGGGTGGTCGTGTGGACTGCCTGCAGCTCCATCTGCATTGCTGGACAGGTCCTATTGGGTGCCAGAGCAACAGAAGTGGCGAGCACTAGACAGAAAGCCATGCCCTCCATGTCTGCACCTCCATCAGGGCTGCAGCCCATGCCTGCTGGAGAGCTGAGCACCCTTCCATGAGAACTGCACCAACCCCCCTCTCTGGGTGCTGGTGATCCCTGGGGGCAGGTGTCATGCGACCTTCTGCCCTTTGAACTGGCCGTGTGTTTTGACGGCTGTGCTGCTCTTGCCTGGACCTCTCACAACACCAGTCACCTGCTGGCCAGCACCTCCACACCCACAGCACCCACAGTGCCGGGGCTCAGAAACACCATCAGCCTCCCCCTGGGAACTGACAGAATCGTAGGGGTTAGAAGGGACCTCTGGGCATCATTGAGTCCAACACCCCTGCTAAAAGCAGATTCTCTCTAGTTGGTTGAGCAGGAAAGTGTCCAGGCGGGTCTTGAATATCTCCAGAGGAGAATACACAACTCTCTGGACAGCCTGTTCCAGTGCTCTGTCACCCATACTGTAAAGAAGTTCTTATGCATGTTTGTGTGGACCTTCTGGTGTTCCAGTTTTTGGTCATTGCCCATTGTCTGTTTGCTGCACACCACTGAAAAGAGGCTGAACCGGTCCATTCTCCAGCACTTTATAAATATTGATTGGATCACCTCTCAGGCTTCTCCAGGCTGAACAGACCTGGGTTTCTCAACCTTTCCTCATATCAGAGGTGCTCTAGGCACTTAATCATCTTTGTGGCCCTCCTTGGATTCTCTCTAGAAGATCCCTACCTTTTTGAACTGGGAGCTCTGAACTGGACATAGTACTCCAAATGTAGCGTCACCATGGCAGAGTGGAACAGGAATGCACCCCAGGATGCCGTTGGCCTTCTTGGCCACAAGGGCACACTGCTGGCTTGTGGCCAACCTGTTGTCCACCAGGACCCCTAGGTCCTCTGTGGAGCTCCTCTCTTCTCGGCACTTGGCGACTGCTGTTGCTGTTACTGCACATGCTACAACCTGCATGGTGGAGTTTGATAAACTATTATGAGATTACTCAGTGGAACTTTGAAATTGTCCACCAGACCTCATACATGCAAAAGGTTTTTGTTTCTGGATGATTAAGTAAGATCAGTGATGCATATTTTATCAAATGATATGTGCATGAGTTGGATTTATGTTATACAGGGCTAGTTCATCCAACCGAGGGAATTCATGATGTGGTTTGCAGAGTTTGTAGTGGATGGTATATGCTGCGTCCATTCTGTTCTCCAGAGACTCCCTAAATGTATGGTTAGTAACATAGCACCAGGAATTGATCTTTTGTTATGGAACTGGTAAAGATAATTAATAGATGAACATTTAAGGAGGACTTCTACTTATTCAGTGATTTATTTTATTTTTTTCAGAATCTGTCATTTCACAAACCAAAAGTTTAACAGTTTTGTATATTGGGACCTGGTTTGAGATATGAAAAAATCAGCTTGAGACTTAGAATAATATTATTCTAAGTCTGAAAATGTTACCATGCTGTGGATTTCCTTAACAGTACCACCTTTGGGGGAATTTGATTTCCATCAGTACTTTGAGGACTGTGATATAATCTTTGCACTTTCTCTTTAGTTGTATTTCGAAGCTAATTTCTGTGTGGAGTGTGTGCCATGATACATAGTGCCAATTCTGAATTCATCTGCACAGGTAGGGCTGAAATGGCTGGTGTTGAAGCTTTGAGTAAAGAAAGAGGTGTTTTTGTTGGTTGGTAAATGTCTGAATATTTTTTGCAAACAGGCTGAATAAATAGTACTATTAATCCTGGAGGGCTTTCCTCTCAACTGTTCTTCTGACTCTATTCGTTTGAAACAAGTATGGTGCAGGGACATGAACCATATTTATGCAGGGATTTGCTTTGTGTTGAATAATTTATTTCATAGAGAGGTGATAATTTAATGAGTGCTTAAAATACGTTGAAGTCTGTTTTGAATATATTCCATAAGTTTTTGTTTGTTTGGTTGGTTGGTTTTGTTTTTTATTCTGAATTGCTCAAGAAGGTTTAAGGTCTGGCTATTTTCTGAAAGAAGAAAGCTGGTATTTTTCCTTTATTTCTGTAGAACATAACCTTTTGTGGTAGAAGCAGTGATGATTACCTTTCCATTCTCATTTAAGAACTGCAAAATTTAATTTTACCCCTTGGTTGCTTTTTAAAAATTTATTGGGTTATTACTGTACAAATCAGAAAGGGGTTCTAGAGAACAAATGTTTCAATCACTAGAACTATCTATTAAAATTACTTTCCTTACACAGATTTTCACTTAGTTTTATTATCTTATTTGTTCACTTACAGCCTGCCATGAAATGATTACCAAGGCTAAATTTATATGTCTGCATATCTTCTAAGCATCTAAACTCCATTGTGGTCAATGGATAAATAATCAAGTAGAGCCTGGAGAGCAATTCTTCTTATCCTAATCAGACATACACTGGCTAGTCAACTGAGCAACTTTCTACGTTCTCTTGACTTCATTGACTAACATCTGTGTGAAGGCTATTGTATTTAATTGTTTTAATTTTGAACTGAGTCTCACCCAAACCTTGAAGATCAAGCTAAGCCACCTAGTCTCTTTATTTGATCAGGAGAGAGACAGACGTCTTTCAAGGGCAATTCACTCTGACTACTTTAAACATCTTATTTAAACCATGAAGTAAGAACACAGTACAGACAAAATCTGTGCGTGCTGTACTGTAGGCTGTAGATGTCTATATAGTTAAAAGCAAAACCTGTGATTGTTGTGTAGTTACTGTTACCAATTACAGTGTAAGATAGAATGTCTCTTAATTAACTTAATAACCTGGTAGGTACATTTAGACATAGCTAATTAGAACCTTCTTGTAATTGGGCCTATGATTAATAGACTGTGAAGACTGTTTCGTTTGTATTAAATGCATGGACAGTCACAGGGAAATTAAAATTTGAGCCTGCAGTGAATAACTAATAGAGGGCATCAGGACAGCACACTAGTGAGCAATTATTCCCTTTATAAAGAATTAATATACTAAATATATTAAGTCACTACTTTGGACCCTTCCCCTGCACCCCAAGATCTTTTGCAGCCTTCTTTAATATGTGCATGAATATCTGTCTTGGAAATGTCCATAACTTTTTAAAACAGTCTAGCATATATAGTTTAGTAAAATTAGAGAATGCAAAAGTATATAAATGTAAAATTACAGAAGAAAGTATACATAACTCATTTTATTATTGATTAGTGCATTACAAGTTAACATCCTTGGAAAAATTGACTGCAAGTGTTTCTGGAGCTTGTATCACCTTTCTGCCCATTGTTCTCATTCTGGTCAGGGCAGAACCTGATTTGGGGCAGTACAATGGGGAAGCAGCAGAAATTAATGTCTTCGCCCTAGTGCTGTAGTCTGTAGCAATCTTGCAGTTCCCTTTCACCTCTTTTTTTTTTTTTTTTTTTTTTTCTTCACCATCTCATGAGTACACAGGGTTTGACTATACCTTCGAACAGTCTTCTTCACCCGTTACGCAGCTGGAAGGGAGATAGATGCTGAGGAGAGTCCCACTGATAGAGAAGAGAAAAAGACATAGATTGAAATGAAGATGTAGCAGTGGAAAGAAGATAGGAGAAAAGAGATCATGTGTGATGGACAGTTGTGATCAGTGTGATGGCATCAGGGAGACCCAATCTGCCATTACTTTTACTTTGTATTCATTGTCATAAGATATACTGTATATAGAAAAACATGTTGTAAAGGTAGACAACAGGTTTTTTTTTTGTTTGTTTGTTTGTTTGTTTTAATTAGGTGAAATTGGGAAAAAGTAAAAAAATGTAGGAATTTGGGTTAGAAACGCAGAAAGTGTAGTTAATATTTTTAGACATGTAAAAACATCTTGTGTTGCTTTTTTTATGCATAGTTGAAACTTATCTGTTGAATTTTTCATAAGAAATGGATCCCAGCTTTAATTATCTTGTGCCATTTTTATTCTGCTGTTAATGCAGAGGCGGCTTCATTGAGAATGTTGGTCTATTTTCTTTTTTTATGTGTGTTTGAGAACTTAGCACATTGTGAGTCATATCAGACTGCTGCTAACTAGAAAGGAATTTTTATTTTTGTAACTTGTTGTACACTTTAGTTTTTCTATTTAATAACTTCAGTTTTGTCATCATTTTTGAACTATTTTAAAATTGTGAGAGTATATTTAGAATACCATGGCGTACATTTATCTTGCTGTCTATTAAGATGTCATCTAAGCAACAGATGAGAGCATCAAATGAACTTCAGATAATTTGAATGGAAGTTTAAGACAGTTTCCCTTTTAATAGGGAATGGTGGTAAAATGAGAATTCCCCTAATGTAGGCATTCCTTAACTGTACTATACACTTCATTGGAGGTGAAATGAGGTTTTTACATAAAATGTGAGTTGAGTGCTAAGTACAGTTATTGCCTGTGTGAAATTTTTCCTCCCTGCTGTGTCTTAGCCAAACACAGGCAAATAACATATTTCCTTGTAATTGCCTGCTTGCTAGGGATGGCAAGAGTATTATCCTTCCACTTGTCACAAGCTTGGAGAGCATAGGTTGAGGTCTGAGTGAATGGAGCTAGGTCCTTTGATGCCACATAGATATTTTTTTTTTTTTTTTAATCTGTCTACTGTTTTCATTTTATGAAGATTCTTTATAAAGAAGGATCGTATTTTTTTTTTTTCTCCATCTCCATAGTGAGACCATTTCTTACTATGACGAGTAAGTCAATAATAATAACAATCGAGTAATATTGGTTGTATATTGACATGTAGGCATCTCCATATTGTCTGTTCTAGAGCTACATTAATTTTGTAGTGTATTATTAACATTGCCACCCATGCATCTCTTAAAAAATTAAAAAATTTACTTTTCCTTTTGTAATAGAATCCTCTGCAGTGGAATTCCTGCTGCTATGGTGGCCCATTACAAGCACAAGATTACATCTTTCCACTTGTCGCTAATTTTGCATTTTGGCAGAGAAAAAAAAAGGTTTGCTGTTAGAGTGTTGCTAAGCAACCAAAAGATGAATTACTCCAACTTCTGGACTTTTCTTGTATGCTATATGTCAGAGGGTTTCTCCTACCTTGGTGTAAGATAGTCTAGATTTAGTTACACCTTTTTAGGTTCACTGTAGATAGTTGTCAAAAATCAAATCACAGATGATCCTCGTTTAATGTTTTTAAGTTGAGATATTTTCTACTTTTTGTTTTCTGAAATCTGATTTCTCTGTTTGAAATGGAAATCTTACTTCTGTTTCATTTTTCACCTATACCTAATTCTTTATACTACTACTTGAATAAAAAGAATAGAAAGTCTTGGCATATAACTTAGTGCATCTTACCAGTACTGCACTTTTGTTTGTTTGTTTGTTTGTTTAGAATAGAATAGAATAATTCAGTTGGAAGGGATCTGCAAAAATTATCAAGGCCACTTGCCTGATCACTTCAGGGCTAACCAAAAGTTAAAGCATATTATTGAGGTATTATCCAAATACCTCTTGAACACTGACAGACATTTTGTTTATTCTCACTCTTAATGGACTTCTTCCAACACAACTAACTGATGGTAATAGCAAGTAATTAGTAATATTTGAAAAAATTGTTCATTAAATGACTGTATGGAAATGATGAAGAGAGAAACTTAAGTCTGTGGAAGTTCTGGTAAGATTTATGTTTGCAGATATGTTAGAGAATCATAAGGTCCCTTTAAGGGACCCTCAAAGATCATCTGTGGCAGGGGCATCCTTTACTGGATCAGGTTGCTCATAGTCCCATCTAACCTTACTTTGAACTCTTCATATGATGAGGCTTCCATAAGTTCTCTAAACAAGCTGTTCCAGTATGATAATGCTCTGAATAACTTGATTGTTTTGCTCTTAATAACTTGAGTGGTTTTTTTTTTTTTTTTTTTCCTTATTTTGTTGTACATTGCTGTAATTCGTTGACTTCAGTGGAGCTTTTCCCTTTTCCCTTTTCCCTCTTCCCTTTTCCCTTTCTTTTTTTTTTTTTCTCTTTTTTTCTTCTTTTTTTTTTTTTTTTTTCCTCCTGTGGAATTGTGTGTATTTCAGGGTCACCCCCCCACTTTAGTCATTGATTTCCACTCAGAACATGTGCTGAGCACAGAGCTGCATCTTCCTTCTAAATTCCTAATCTGTGTTTCATGTGTAGGGAGCCAGGAAGAATTTGAGCAACAAATAGAGACTGTTTCTCTTTCTGCAACCCTGTGAGGCCAGCAGTAAGGAAGTATCAGCAGTAAGGAAGTATCAGCATACATAGGGTTGCAATGGTTTCCTGCCTACGTTGGTTTTGTATCCATGTGTGGACCATCGTAATAAAATATTTGATTGTGCCTATACAGTAAAGTTTTTGGAGGACTTCTTTTAAAAGATAGCTGTCTCAGTTTGATCAGACCTTGAAGTTCACAGGTATGAATGTGTATTCACTATTTCACGTCTGGGTGAAATTAAACAATGGATGAACCCTCCAACTTCCATGCAGAAGAAACTTGGCTATGTGGGTCAGGGAAGAGCTACTCACTACTCTGAAAAGGTTCTTGTTCTGAATGGTTGAATGAATAGGTTGTTCTGGGTAAATTCTGACAGGTAGCAGTGGTGAAGTTATTTGTGTAAATTTTTGTGTAAATTACACCAGGTAAATGTATGTACAAGCTAAAATAATTTCAGATGTGATCACTTCATTGGGCAAAGCTAGCATTAGTTTGAGGAGATGGATGTTACCAGCTGTTTTTTTAAAACCTGCAGACAGGCTTTTCCTTTATTAATGGTCCTCTACCTTGGTAAATATAAGGTTAGGTGCAATATGCCATTAATTTTTCATTTTTTGTCTAAATTTTCTAAAGGAGTTGATGACAAAGCTGATAACAGAGACACCTGACCAGCCAATCCCATTTCTAATTGATCATCTTCAATCCAAACAAGGAAACCGCAGTCAGCTTCAGAGAACATTGTCTGGCTCTGCTGCCCTTTGGGCAGAGAGTGAAACATCAGGTATGTTCTGTATGCTGGAAAGGGATAGTCTCCACTATAGTTTTCCTACACTTTTCCTAGATTATTTCTTGGATGTACATGTTCATACTAAGGAGGTGTTACTCTGTGGTTTTGGACATGTACAATAAATCCTGTTTGTTCAGTACATATTGAATTAATTTCACGTGCATAGGCTGAGCTGGTAGCCAGCAGTACACTTATAATGAATATGGGTGTGAAAGTTAGCTTCTATTGAGCTTTGCTCTTTTTTTTTTTTTTCCTTTACTACCCACATTTTCAAGAACAACAAGCTATCATTGCAGCACTTACGATGCTATCACTATATTGTGAACTCCACTGTGAATTATTTATGACTGGAGATCTTCAGAGGCATTAAAAACAAATCTGAAATAATATTCACTATGATTCTAAAGTAGAAATTCTAACTTTGATGTTCTGGTACAAGCTCTTCTTAGAATTTTGGGTTTGTATCTAAAAATTGACTGATGATCTGTTTCAGACTGTAATAGATCTGCAACAGTTGTTTGTAGTCAATTGCTTGACAAATTAACTTTTTATTTATATACAATTTAAAGTTTTAAGGATAGGCAGTCAAATGTTACAGAACAAACAGAGGGTAAAGACTTCTCCCTAACAAAAAATAAGATGTGTTTTTAAGTTAAAAAACATTAATGAATTTCTCAATTTTGGTGTTTAGGAAAATGGAGAAATATATGAGATTTATCATGTGCAAAAAGAGCTGACTTCAATTTACATTGATAAGACTAGAATTTTCTGGATTAATTGTTTATGAAGGATTTGAAAAATGACCCTAAAAATATTATAATTGCCCGATATTATTCTTTTAACAGAAAATAAAGGAACAAGGAGAGATTTCAGAAGTTATGATAAACCCTGGCAAGTAAATGCAAAGAAGCCTAAAAAGTCAAAGAGTGACCTTGCCGTGTCCAACATCTCTCCACCGTCACCAGAGTCCAAGTCATGTAAGCTTCACTACATTATTAATTTATGCATATTTCTAAACCCATAGTCTGTTTTTCTTTTTTTCAGTTGAATTAGGCTTAAAATGTGAAGTGAACTGTGAGCTGTTGAAATGACTAGATACGCACATTAGAAGAGTTCGAGCCTTGCTTTAATTTCATTGGCATTATGAATTTTTAATAATACCCTATGTTGTCATCTATAGATAGAATAGAACTCTAGATAGATAGATACAGAAGACAGAAAAATATCTGGGTGTCATGCAGAAGTTTGTGTTCAGATACCAGTTTTGATCTGTTGTGTTAGTTTGCACTGCCATTTTGTATGTGTAAAATATGTTCTGTTGATACTGATCCTAATAACAGCTTCTTTCTGTGGGTAAGGCAATGCAAAACCATGAATTACAAACAGATACCATTCAAGATATGGGGACAGTGTCAGCAGAAACAGGTATAACTGTTCTGAGAGTTGCTAAATGTATGCTGAAAGAAAAGGCAGTTGAGAAATTGAATGACTAAAGGGAATATTGTCAATTACCTGTAAAATAGAAGCAGTAAAAGTAGAGGCAACAAGTCTTAATGAAATACAGTGGTTTCTGTATACTGGCTATTAAAGAGATTTAGTTTTTAAGCTTTAGGATTTTTACACAAAATAATATATATATATATATATATAGTACATGTATGCATGTATATGTATACAGTATTTGTATACATGTAAACATTGTATACATTTGTAAACATGTAAGTATACAATATTTGTTATCCAAAATAAATTTAGAAGTTATATTTTATTGTTTCGTATTCTAGCTTTTTAAGGTTCTTATTTATAATAGCCACACCTTTTAAATAACTTTGAGCATAATAAAGTGGACTAGGTGAGAACAGTATGTTGCAATAGAAAACTTACTGTTTTTCCTATAAAAAGCCAGCTGGGGAAGTCCAGGCTTCAGTGGAATCAATGGAAAAGCTCAACAGGTCAAAATCAGGTGTAAACAGGAACATTCATAGAAGGGGACAGTCACTCATAATCTGCAGTGTGTTCTGGGTAACAGCAATTTACAGAAACAATGGCCAAGAGTGGTGTGAGTTACTCCTGTGATCATACTTTATATTCTTTTCTTCCCTCCCAGTGCTTGTGCTTCAGACTCAGCGGTGTGAGTCAAGTAACTTCCGTGCCATTTCTCAAAGTCCAGCTGGAAGCCTATCACTAGTGGCATGCTTAGGGGACCAGTACTGAGACCAATACTATTTAGAAGTCTTTATTAATGCCCTGGACGATGAGATAGCATGTTTTCTTGAATGCACGCAGATTCGACCAAATCGTGGGAAGCAGTTGGTATTCTGGGTGGCAGGGCTGCTATTAAGAAGGGACCTCAGCAGGCTGAGAAGTAGGCTGAGAGGAGCATCATGTTGTTCAATAAAGGCAAACACAAAATCCTGCATCTTGGATGGAGATGCCTTTTGCAATAGTATAAACTGATGTCTGAATGGCTAAAAATAGCTTTGCAGAAAAGGACCTGGGGTGCTGGTGAACAAGAACTTAAATACAAAACATCTGTTGCCATGTGCTCTTGCAGCACTAAAAGTAAGCTGCATATTGGGCTGCATTAGCAAGTGTAGCCGGCAGTGTTTGATGCTTTTGAGATGGCATCTGGAGTATGTCACACTAGGCACTGATGCAAGTCCCCCAGAGGTGCACCAAGATGATTAGTGGTCTAGAGCACATGAAGTACAAGGAAAAGCTGAAGGACATTGGTTTGTCCATTCGGATGAATGCTAAGGAGAAAGGTCATTGTCATCTCCAACTGTCACATTGGAGGGTATACAGAAGACATACCAAATTCTTCTTAGAGGTGTGCAGTGAAAGAGGCAACAAAAATGACATGGTCTGATTTTTGGGTGGTCCTGTGCAGAGTGAGCTGTCTCAATGATCTTTGTGGGTCCTTTCTAACTTAGAATATTCTATGATTTTAGAAATCCTTTCCAGCCTCTGATTCCATGCTTTCCTGTTTATACCCTTTCCCTTTTTAATCCATAGCACTGTTGTAAACCTTGAGTACTTGTGTTATTGTCACAAAATGTTCACCCTTGAAAATATCTTTATTCAACTTTTTGAAAATACATTAAGCACATAATCAATTTTCTTGTGAATATAAACTACATCTTTTTAATTGCGATCACAGCAATGTGCCTTTTTGTCGTATCTTGCTTCTCTTATTTTCTGCCAACAACCAAATTAATACTGACCTTTTTTGCTGGGTTTACACCATAATCCGTGGCCCTTTCAGCCACTCAGATCAGTGGAAAGCAATCATGTTCAGCAGCAATTCATTATGCTGTCCAGACTTCCACAACATGTTCTATCTGTTTTATGCCTTCAGTTTGTACCTCAAAACATTGTTGGGACTCAATGTAAGTTGTTCCCAAAACCTCTTCAAAGAGGTAGTAAGGACTCTACCTAAGACATGGAATATTTGTGGTCTGCTGAGAGCTAAAGATCTATTCCCTGATTTGTGTAAAATAAACAAACAAAAAATCCCGCAAACCTCTCCCCACGTTTCCTACAAGCACACTCGATAACCTAAAATGCCTCCCCAAAGCTGCCAAAACAAAACCAGAATTTAATGGATTCCATCAGTTGTAAGAGGTTCTGTTGCAGAACTTTGTCTGACTGTCTTGCTGAAATGATCCTGAACTTGTAAGTTTATTCAGGGCTAAGAACTGTCAGTTCATAGGAATCTTTGAAAACACCAGGAGAATTGATTTATTTAATTAGTAAATATTTTTACCTTCAGCAAAGCTGATGTTGACTGCAGTGTTCATATTATTCCTGCACAGATCTCTCTAATGCATTCAACTTTTTTACTGCAGAGATTCCTCCAGTTTCTCCTTCTGACTGCTATGATCTCAGTTGCACCTGAAACAAACAGGAAAGCCTGGTGTCTTAGGGATCTGAGTACTTGTTTGTAAAAGCATGTTTAAGCTTCTACTCTTGTATGGCAAGGGAAGAGTCCTGAGGCTAGAACTCAGTGTGTGTGTGTGTGTGTGTGTGTGTTTAATTAAATGTTTGGATGATGACATTCTGTATTTGAAGAATAATAAATTTTAAACTTTTAAGTAATTTGTGAAACAGACTTGCTTCCCAGCAAGCAACTCAGGTAAATTAGGTTGATCTCTTTACCACTTTCATATTAAATCAGATCACAGATCATTCTTTTACTCTGCTTCAGTTCACCATTCTCTTTCCAGGTTTCCATATCCCATTTACAGTGTTGTATGTTTCTAATTGCCTGTGGTCTGTCTAGTACTGTAGGCCATCATTCACTTAGCCTTTTAATATCCAGCTACTGTGTAAACCAGTTTCATCTGAATGCTCTTACAAGATTTAAATACCTGGGTAATTTTACAATCAATAACACCTATATTTTTTTATTTTTTTTTGGGGGGGGGGGGGCATGTATGGTCGACATACTATGTATTAGTGAAATATAGCATCTAGTCTAAGGACTTTTCTCCTGCAATGAGCAGATATGTGCATGAGTAAGTGGCCTCTTGCCGTATGATAGGAATTAATTTTCCATGAACCTACCACTGGAGAATTTAATGAGTCATTGGTCTGATTCTGTCTGCAAATTATGTTTTGAAAAGACAGGTATATGTAGATGAAAACAATACTGATCTTGTACTATCATCCAATAGAAAATAATGGTCAGGTGATTTATGACAGAATTCATAGCAAATCTGACATGATTTTGAGGAATGAGTGAGTATAAAAAAAGGGAAGAAGAAGGTTCACATTTAATGAATGGATTTTACTAAATGTGAAAAGAGATACAGATGTTAATGATGTATGATGGACTTCATACAGAAGAAGATCGTGTATGGAATTTGTCCAGAGAATGACTCTGAAGCTTCTGAATGGCCTGGAACACAAGTCTTATGAGGAGTGGCTGAGGAAACTGGGGTTGTTTAGTCTGGAGAAGAGAAGGCTCAGGGGAGACCTTATTGCTCTCTACAGCTACCTGAAAGGAAGTTGTGGGGAGATGGGGATCGGCTTCTTCTCACAGGTAACTAGCAATAGGATGAGAGGGAATGGCCTCAAGTTGTACCAGGGGAGGTTCGGGTTGGAAGTTAGGAGACATTTCTTCTCAGAAAGAGTAGTCAGGCATTGGAACGTTTGCCCAGGGAGGTGGTGGCATCACTGTCCCTGGGGAGGTTGTTTAAGGTAAGGTTGGACATGGTTTAGTGGGTGATATTGGTGGATGGGAGACAGTTGGACCATCTGATCTTGGAGGTCTTTTCCAACCTTAATGATTCTATGATTTCAAAAGACATCAAGGAAGGGTCATATAATGCTTATACAGTTCTGCATGCTTCACATAAAGCCATTTACTTAAAATGACCAGAATTTAGTATCCACTCATTATGTGGATGACTAGGTAAGTAAAAAGAACTGTGTCTTCTAGAAGTAATAAAAGTTTCAGTCAGATCTAATTCTGCGTTTCTTCCCCCTCAGTTTTGGCTCAACAGAGTAAGTGTTGAAACAGAAGTGTTCCATGACAGGATATCTGTTTTGATACATTTTCATCAAAATACAAAATGGTTCATTGAAACACAGACTGTACTGACCAACAAACAGAGCAAATTTCTACTAGGCTTTTGAATGCTTTCCCACCATCCATCCCATCCCACCATCCCAGGGAGATGCAGGACAATTCAAGCTTCTGGTGTTTGTGGAACGTTTCCCTGTAAGTAGGGACCAGACCATCATCTCTTGGGCAAGTTTCCCTACTTTCCAAGGACAAAGTAATGAAACTCTCATGTTCCTGATGCAGGTTGGTTCATATATCAATCAATTGCTAATCCTGGAAGCTCCACAGCTGTTGAGTGTAACTGATGTTTGTTTCATTCATCATCTGTCATGGGTCCCATGACAAATTTTATTGTGAAATTATATGGTTTCTCAAAAAAATCTATCCTTTGGTATTTTGAAAAACGTCACTTTTTTCAAATTGACATGGTATAATATTCCAACTTGTTGAAATTTTCTGCAGCTTGGAAGCTCTAAGCTTTGGCTATATTTGTACTTGTTTTTACTGTATGAAATTATTTTCTGCTTTTACTTTGGTGGTACTGTGAAGTTTCTGTACTATGGTGAATTCAGTAAAGTGTTGTACACAGAAAGAAAATTCTGTCAAACTGGTAGTAAGTAGGTTAGAGTGAGTGATGGTATAGAATATATTGTTTGTACAATGAAGGGAGAAGGTGAGATTGCTGAAAAAGTAGGCAATAAAAGCACATGTGATCTCAGTATGAAACTAAAGTGAGCAAAACTAGAATAAATGTAGAATTTCTTTGCTAGTTTACTAAATATTTGTATTTAGAGTTAGTAGAAGTTTGAAAAGTTTAGAAAAATACTAAAAGGAACATTTTGTTTTCTGTAACTAAGAAAAATAAGAAAAATACTGAAATTGTGCTGTTTAGTTGAAGTTACTTATGAATGGAGGGAATTTTTGGTCACTCAGAAATTTACATAACTTTTAATGAATGTTGTGCTTCATAAAACAAGGAATCATAAGGTAAATGATTGACTTTCAAAAGTAATAATAAAAATTCTAAAGCTGTCCATCTGAGTAGAGGCCAGTCACCATCCTAATATGTTAAGGACTCTTTCTGTTCACTAGAAACCACTATCGTTTGTTATTGCCAGTCCTCGGAAGGAAATACATGGCATCTTTTTTGAAGACAAAGCAGAACCAGGCTTACATTTTCACTCCAATTTCCCTTCTCCTTTCTGAGACTTCCTGTGTCTCTTTCATCCTACTCTTTACTGTGTATGTCCTTTTAAAAACCTCCTTTGTCTTCTGTTTTTGAGAATGTCTGTAATTGCAGTCTAATATATTCACATTCCTACTACTCAGGTATACTCAGGTTCCTGAGTCGGTGTTACAGAAGAAACCCTGGGTTATCAGACTCTGTATAGATGTCCAGTTTATTGAAAATTTGGTGTATGTCTACAGTAAAGGGAATCACATTTTTCTATTCTATTCTATTCTATTCTATTCTATTCTATTCTATTCTATTCTATTCTATTCTATTCTATTCTATTCTATTCTATTCTATTCTATTCTATTCTATTCTATTCTATTATGTGACAGAAGGACTTAAACATAATATTGTCCTTTTCCTAATCTGGCTATTGAATGAACTTCAACTTTCCATTTTGGAGCTGATCCAAAGTGGAACAGATTCGGTATTTGCAGATAGGGCAGTCAGGAATAAGGCAGATTTCAATAGCAGCACTTATTTAACATATTTTGCAATAGCTACCAGAACTTGAAGTCTTAGAGTAATTTCTCCATGTCATCATAAAAGTACTTTGAAATTACAAATGATCATAGGATTCCACTTGTTGTTGTTGTTGTTGCAGTCTTACAGGAGTCGGCAAGTTTCTTTTTAGTGTTTAATGAAAATTAAGTTTGTAAGCATAGATTAGTTGACAGCTGTCAAAATTGAAAATAAAAATTTCAAAGCTGACCAGAATATATTGGACATATCTTTGTAGGTTTTGTTTTTGAAGTTATTTTTAAATGAGTAGTGATCAACCACTGATAAATGCAGCTGTTTTTTCTGTTGGGAATGTGGACAAAACATCATCATCTTCATGGCAGCATGTGCATTTCTCAGTGTGGTTATGCTGTGAGACAACTCAACTATTTCATTTGGTTGACAAGGTAGTTCCAGACATAGAGTTACTTTTGCTTTAATTTCTAAAAATTGTTAAAATGCTCACATTGGTCAGTGCAACTCTGAGTACTGTGAGTCTGAAACACCTCATGGAAATCCTCTTTTTCTCAGCTATTGCAGGTGAGGTTAGCTATTGCAGTTGAGAAACTTATTTTAAAATTGAGTCAAAGGTTTTGGTTTATAGGTAACATGTAGAAGACTGAGCTCAGGACTGCACTTCCCACAGACTCTGTTTATTTACTCTGTCAGAATAAAGGCTATACAGCTTGAGTAATAGTGATATGTTTTGTTTCACTGTTTTTATGGACTGTGCTAGCCACACTTTATGATTTTTTTTTTTTGATTTTTTATTTTCAAGTTGGTTAGAAAGGTTTATGTAAAATGTTTTTTTCTTTTTGAAAAAATGACCAGAAAAGCCAAAAGTACTGTTCATTTTTGTCCTTTTTCCTTACTGACCCCTAAGACACGTTTTTATTTTGATGTATTTGAAGCACCTTCATATGCTACCTTTTAATCTTATTTTTTTGTTACTGCATTATTTTTATTATTTTTAATTGTTAGCATTAATTATTCCTGTTTGCTGATTAATTCAGCCATAATAATCATCCTGAGTATGCATTTGTTCATGTTTTCATTTTTATTTCACATTGACCAAAGAAAATATTTCCAGCTGTTAAAATAGGATAATTAAGCAATTTCCACTCAAGATTCTTGAGCTTGTAAACACATTGTGCAGCTTTTTTTTTTTTTTTTTTTCTGCTGTAGGAGTATGAACTACCAAATCTAAACTTCATGTATATATCTGTGTATATTTAGTGCCAAGGTCAATAGAGCATCCTAAATGGGATTGGAGGACAAAACCGGAGAACCATGATTTTGATGAGCTAAATCATATTCTTCAAGAGAGCAAAAAACTTGGAAAAGCCCTTGAGAATCTGTCTCGCAGTAAGTTGATTGATTTTAGTTTTTTAATGTAACCATGCAGCCTGAATTGTAATCTGGAAGTATATATCAAGAAGGTGGTCTTCCATTCAGTTAAAAGTTCATTGACATCTGCAGTTAGATTCTGGTTGAGGAGGTTCACAGAATGTCTGAGGCAATTTAGCAGCTCGCATGCTGACTGAAACTACTTCCCCTGTACCTCCTTTTTTCTTGCATTGGTTTTCTGCCAGCTTAGTGAGATGAATTAGCTCATAAAGAAATCAAACATAAGAACCTGGTGTAAGGAAAATGGTGGGAACATGCAGCAGTGAGACTGCTCCTTTGGGTGTTAACAGTTAGGTAGGTTTAACCATTTGTCAAACCTTAACCTCACTGATGGAGATCAGACCTGCTACTGAAAAGCAATTAGGTATTTTATATCCTTGATCCCAATTGATTCCTTACAGTTTTCAAAAGCCAATCAGATAATTTCAAACATGTTAAATAAATACTCTGAAATTGGGTAACCAATTATAAAAAAGAATCTCAAGGTTTATCCCTCAAGAGACATAGTGAAACAGGAGCAGTGTTTAAAAATAGCATTCTCACGTAAGGAATAGCTCTGAGGTATGTTGTTAGTCTGAAGTATGTTGAAGAGAACAAACATTACTAACAACTATCAAAGTGTGAAAAGTACTCAGCCATGGAACATGAAAACTGAATATGATGTGGTCTATGAGCCAGGATATGGGAGACATTTGAATGACAAATATTTAATTTATCCTCTCATTAAATTTTATCCCTGTCACTTCTTGATTCAATGAAGAAATTTCAGATGGTGATATCAGAAACAAAGCTGAACGAAGAATGGAAAATCTGTTTTGTTAAGTACTTTGAGATTTTATGTTTTCAGAGTCGGGTCAAAAACCCAAAACTAGTTTGCCCAAATTCCCTCTCTCTCAAATGTTTTAGGTTGATCACATGAATTATACTCTGAGAAATTTTTGTATTACTTATAGTAGTATAGTACAGGTCACTTTTCAAATACATTTCTCATACACTGGTCTATCTGCATTTTCTCCTCTAAGGAGCTGAAACAACTCCTGACTGGATCTCTGGTTTGCAGCCCCAGCATTGCCTGACAGTATTACTGTGACATGTGTGAGTCAAGCCTTTCATCTTGTAACCAGGCTTAACACAGATTCAGAAGCAACGTGTGTTTTTTTGTTTTTTGCTTTTTTTTTTTTTTTTTTTTCTTCAGTTTCAGGGAGAGTTATTTATTCACTGTCTGGAAATACAAAATAATCAGAGGTGAGAGTTCAGTAATAAAGGCCTAAATCCACTCTTCAGTCCTACGTCTTTTCTGTCCTTGTGAGTATTGTGTAGGTTCCACTGAGCTCCCACATTCGTATACTTAAAATACAGTTTGCAGCATTCTGTGCCTCTTTTTGCCAAAGAGTTTTCTAATTGGAGTGCAAAACCACTGCAGCTCTTCTGCCTGGAGAAGTTCAGCCTGGAGAAAGGGAGGCTCAGGAGCGACCTTATCACTCTTTATAAGTACCTTAAAGGAGGCTGTAGCGAGGTGGGGGCTGGTCTATTCTCCCATGTGCCTGGTGACAGGATGAGGGGAAATGGACTAAAGTTGTGCCAGGGGTGTTTTAGGTTGGGTATTAGGAGGCATGTCTTTACTGAGAGGGTTGTTAGGCATTGGAATGGGCTGCCCAGGGAAGTGGTTGAGTCACCATCCCTGGAGGTCTTTAAAAAACATTCAGATGTTGAACTTAGCTATATGGTTTAGTGGAGGACTTGTTAGGGTTAGGTCAGAGGTTGGACTCAATGATCTTAATGTCTCTTCCAACCTAGATAATTCTGTGATTCTGAGTCCTATGCTTGGACTGAACATGAATATGTAGGTCAATGTAGTTGGAGTCAGGTTTTTTTATGTCACAAATGATTCATTCTTTGGTATTTCTTGCTAATACTTGATGTTTTCTAGTGATTTGTCTAGATAATACAGAATTTTGCTCCTATCCTCCAGGGTCTTTTAATTCACTTGCAACGTGATGTAACATTCAATTTCATGAATGTGCTTTCTATTTCTTCATCCAGATAATTAATGGAAATATTGTCAGACCTCTTCATGATTCCATTTAAGATCTGACAACCAGCCCTTGAAAGCTAAGTAAGTGCATTTTTCCCACCAGATGTTTATCTACCTAGCAATGATTTCACCTAGAATGTATTTCTCTAAATTGACTATCACCTAGGACAGTAGACAAAGTCTTATAATAAATTAAGTATTTTACACATACTTCTTCCTCTTATCCTCTAAGCAAGTTTCCAAGTTGAGAAAACAATTAGACTGATATATGATTTATTCTTGGTAACTTCGCGTCAGCTGGTTCTTACCATCTTTCCTATCCATTAGATATCTATAAAAAATTTATTTAACAATTTTGTCAAATATTTTTGTTGCTGTCAGATTTCAGCTGTCTGGTTAGTAATTCCCCATGTCTTCCCATTTTATTTTCTAAAGAAGGATAGGGTATTTGCACTTTACTGTCCTCTATTCATGATAGACAGTTGCTAATGGTTCCAAGGTTTCTTAAACTAGTTTGTTAGGTGCTTTAGAGTGAATTTCAGAAGATTTTGTCAACGTGAGTGTATCTAAGTGATCAGAATATCTTTCAGCTTTCTCTCATTTGGGTTGTAGTTTTCCCATCTCAAAATCACTAGCATTAAGCATCTGGCCACAATGAATCAATTAATCTTTTTTTTTTTTTTTGTAAAGACTGAAGCAGTGCAGTGAAGCTATTGAACACTGAGATTTCCTTGTATCATCCATTGTTTGTTTCCCTTCTCTATGATGTAGTAGTTCTGTATTTTACTCTATCCTCCTCTCCTAGTGTGTTTATAGTATCTTTTCTTGTGACTTTATTTTTGTTCTTCGATAGTTGTCACTCATTTTCACTTTAGCCTTTTTGGTTGTATTATTTAAACATTTGTGTCAGATTAATTCTAAATTGTATGTCCCTGTTTCCAATCTTTGTACTCCTTTTCAGATAATTTCAGGAAATAAATCTGTTCTCTGCTGTGATTTCTTCCATATTAGGATGATATAAAATAAAAAAAAAATAAAAATTCAAACTGAAATATATGAAAAGTTTGGAAAAAAGAAGAGGTATAATTTTGAAAATAAAATCTAGTCTTATTATTCCAGAGGGAATAGAGTTTGCACATAGCAAATATTGTGGAGGGATTCAACAAAGGGACATGTCCAGGGCTTTGAAAGTCAGACATGAGAAATTCATTCTGTGCTAGATCCAATGATTCCTTATGGTGAATTTTACAAAAACCATGACAGGGTCCCACAGCTATCTTTGTCTGTGTTACTACTTGCTTTTGGCATATAAGTCATTGCTTTTGATTCTACAGGCATGTCGGGTCTGTAAGTTCAGTGCTACATTTGATACTAATCATGTTTCCAAGCAGTATGTGACAGGCAGTGGGCTCAACAAATGGATCCCAACATACTGTCCATGGCTCTTTACAACACATTTCATTTTCCAGTATTTTAACAGGGAAGAATGCCATATAAAGTGGGTCATTTGAAATTAAATGATTTTTCCATTAAGTCCTGGAATTCATTTCCATTTTTAAAGGTAAAGATATGCTTTGGACCTTGTACTGAGTTTCTAGGACTCCACAGACTTCGTTGCATGCTATGCAGATGACACAGCCTTTGTTAATTAAACTCTAGTTTCTATTGCTTCATCTACTGCTAGATCTCAGCTTTGAAAGAAACCCGCGCACCTCACACAAAATTAAAACTGTCTGAAAGCTTTGGAGGGTGAGACTTAGACAGTCGGATGTCTCATCTCTCCTATGTTCAACATGTTTGTATTTGGAATCATCTTCCCAAGTACCATCAAGACAATATGTAAGCAATTCTGTACTCTGGTAGATCCAAGAAAACAATAGAGACTTCACACTCAATGCTAAAGATATTTTGAGAATTGAGAGACCTCAGAAGAATATTGCCATAATAATGGTCTAAGTGTATTGGAGCTTGGTGACTCAAGTATACCATTTTGTAGAGGTCAACCCATGTCAAGAACATGGGTTTCATTTGCTTCTCCAATCACCTATGTGTCATTGAAGTGTATTTTGAACGATCAAGTCAATTATTTTGGAGACGCTTTGGTTTATGAAACGACAGGAATATGCTGCATTTTCCTTAAGCGTGTTTCATTTTCTTTGATTGAGAGGCCACTCTTCTTTATTGCCGTACTTCTTCCTTTGCTGATCCTAAATACGAAGTGTCATGCCATTTCACGTGTATGCTCTTTTTAAAAAGAAAACAGGCCAGAGTTGGAAACAGAGTCTCTCCTGCATAGGTGAGGATCTTTCTCATAAATAGACCTCTTAATCCCCACTCTAAGGTTGGAAAGATGCATAATAAGAGATGGAATACAGTGAATAATGTATGTTATGAGTGGGGGGAAATAAGGACTAAATAAGCAAGAGTTTACTTCAAAGCAGGCATGAAGTCTGACTGCTTTGTGAGTACCTTTGCATCTTGTAGATGAACAACTAAGGACTTGAGTGCATATTGGACATTTCCAATTACACATGGTAACAGCATTACATGACATTTAATGGATTCTACTGTGGGATGGGTATGTTTTCATAATTACACATAAACTTTTAACAGAGTTAACCAATGGTTTGTTAGTAATGTTTGGATTCTTGTTGAATCCAGGTGTATATAATTAGGAGGGAAGAAACAAACATGCTTTGAATTCAATAGGTGTTCTAAGGTCAGAAGAAGGGTAGTAAGTTAACATTAACCAAAGCTATTTGGGAATCCATCCAACTCAGTCTGAGGGAACCCCCAAAATAATGGTACCTAGCTATAGACAATAGAAAAAAGAAGTAGTCTGTATTTCTTAGTTTGGAAGAGGAGTAATCAACAATGAATCAATACATTAGAAAGCCTCCAACAATCTAGTAGGAAATATTGTTGCAAGAGGACCATAAAGAATTGTAGAATCACTGAATGGTTGAGGTTGGAAGGGACCTCTGGAGGTCATCTGGTCCAAGCCCCTGCTCAAGCAGGCCTGCCTAGAGCTAGTTTACCAGGACCACATCTAGATGTCTTTTGAATATCTCCAAGAATGAAAGAGCTCTGAATCCCTCCAGAGTATCTCAGACTGTTACTTCTTATAATGTTAGAGAATCAGCTGCTTTTTATATATAGCCTAAGAAAGACAAGTGTGATCTTATGGGGAGGAGGATAAGCAACAAGAGTAAAACTCTCATAATAACAGTACAACTAGTTCAAAAAAATGATCAGAATATGTTAGCAAACTACTAAAATATGTTCTGTTTATGGATGAACCTGTGAGTACGTGGGATGTGAGAAGATGGATATACACCATGAACTATTTCAGTGTGTTTAGCAGTCTCTGAAACACATTAGGATGGGTTTTTACTAGTAAGATTCTACACTGTAGAAAGTTATTAATGATTTACAGACTACTTATGGAAGATGTACTTTAATGGAATGCCAGTAACATGTATCAGAGACCTCTAAAGTTTCCCATTGAAACGAGATATTTCTGACAATGATACAACTATGAATGCAGCTTGCATGACATCTTACTAGACTTTTATCAGTCACATCTTACAGGTGGCATTGTTTTAAGACTTAATACTTTATTTATTTATTTATTTTTCAGTCATGCATAGCTGTTGGTCTGAAATACACTTTAGTCTGTAAAATGACTTAACCAGTCAGTTGAGAATCTAGCTGTAAATATGTTCTCTTAATTGAACCAAAAAGCTAGTCATCAGTATTCTGTAGAGGCTTTTTTCTTTCTTCTGTTCAGGCTGAACTTTAAAATCATGTTATCCTTGTGTGAGATCAATGTTTGTGATTTATTTTGAGATCGACATTTTTAGATAAGCTCAATCAAACCTTTAAGGAAGATAATTTTATCTCAGTACTGCAGCTGTTATCCAATACTGCTTTTGCTTATAAAATCCTTTTGCTTTTAGTGTGATCTATGAATAATAATAGAAAATAATGATGTTTTTTTGAGATTGAAACAGGAAGAATGTGAACATAATTATTTCTATTCATTTATAAAATAGGGCTTATGTGGCATGGAGATCACCATGACTTCAGTTATAAGTATCTTTTTTCCTACAGATGTTAAATTTTTAATTACCTTTGTTGAGGTATTTGCCATTCTGATCCAATGTGCTGTAAGCTTCAGGAATAGAGTCTCTTCCTGAGTTATAGTGCCTTTTCTGCAACAGTATTTGACTTGGTAAAAAAAAAAAAAAAAAAATCCCTAATGCTATTGTGGAACTGGGACTTGTGTGACTGCCATTTCAGATGTGTTACTTTCTAATCCTTAGATAAAAGTGGTTGGCATTCATGGGGTAGTAGGAAGGTGGGCTCTGTCCTTGGCTGCTGGCTGTTTTGGGCTACTCACTTTAACTAACCTACTGCAGTATACACCTTTCTCTGATTATTCTCTTCTGATGTGACCTTGGTTTAGAAAAGTGTCTGGGACATAATATTTGATACTTTCTTTGTATTTTGTTTGTTTTACTGATTCATTTACTGATTCGTTGCTCTCTAATCCTGAAATTTGTATTCTCCATTGGAACCATTCAGGAATTTGGATATAACAATGCTGCATGCCTGGGGCACAAATTCTTTTCCTGAGGATTTTATTATTATTATTATTATTATTTAAGTTGCCATTGGGAAGAGAGTTTAAACCCATCTTTCCTAGATGACGACTGTACTAACGTATAGTGTGCTGCTTTGCTAGTATTTGGTGCCGTGTAGATGACACTGTTTTCCTTTTTCATGTATGGCTAGATGTTGAAAGGCATTTTGTCCTCACTCAATATGGATACACTGACAGAAATTTTATGCATAGTTTCTTAATAATACATTGATAATTTTATGAATAATTGCTTAATAATATAGTGATATGTGGCATCACTGGCAATAAAAAATTACTGAATTATTACTGGAGGAAATAGGGCTTATTTTGAAAGCTGTAAAGTGACTCAGGGTATGTAAATAATATAAGAATGTCAATTATGTCACTCAATGGCAAATCTATATCTATTACAATATTCCTACATAGAAGAGTCTGAGCTGGTTTGGTTCCTGTGTACGTTTTCCAAATCAGGGGGGAAATGTTTTGTTTGCTGCAACCAGAGCAACCATTTTCTGTCCTTTTTAATCCAAGGATGCTGTGAAATAGGAAATCTCAATATACCTTAACTACTTGATGCAAAAAGGCACAGGAGCAGTAAATGAGTAATTTGCTATCCTGCCAACAGCAGTATGGCAACTGTCTGGTGCATGAAGTTTTGCTGTGGGAAACGAATGTACAGCTGAGATGAATTGACCCACCAGCAAGGGAACATATGCTTCTCCCGATTTGCTGTGAATGGGAGTTAACTGCTGGTCAGTTGATATATGGTGATATGTATTCCTGTGTTCATGCTCAAAGCCGCAGTATTAATAATGGTAGAATAATAATGGAGTGTATTACAGAACCTGTAATGCACTATGAGTTGGACAGTTCAGCTATCTACAAGTTCCCTGGCCTAAACCAATCATAAGAACGAGTTTTCTAAAGTTAGTCAGGATTGCCTTAGGAGGTCTTAGTTCCAAACTCTGTATGTCAAAACCAGAATTCTTTGTTTGCTATGTAGGAAAACTGGCTGTTGGGAGCTCTGTGGCCATCTTCTGGATGTTTAGGAAAATACATAACCTATTTGTAACTCCCACTGGGCAGAATGATGGTATTCTAACATAAATTAAAGTAGTAACATTTTATTTTCTTCTGACTAGGAATGCATTGTGCATTTGGAAAATATGTGTCTTTAAAAAAAAAAAAAAAAAAAAAAAAACACAAAAAACAACAAACAGCTCATTTTTATTGTGTTATTTCTTCCTGTAGTTATTTAAGGAGCACAAATAAAAACAAAAATGGTAGATGTCTCTAAATTTTCACAACTTTTATTCTCATTGGAATACCTGTTCTATAGTTTCAGGTATGTATAGAATATGAAGATATTGCAAGAATTTGAACTAGTATAAAGCTTCTTAGGAATAATACAACAGGAAGGTAATTTAAGACTTGCCATTTCAAAAAGACCCGAACTCATACAGTACCTACTGTTTTGAAAATGAATTTTACGTTATTGAACTTTGAACATCAAAGTCTTAAAATCACTTTCCAAAGAGGAATAATACCACAGAGACATTCTGTACTTCATTATGTACTTCATTAGTTGTATTTGTTACAGGGGAGCAGCAGCAAGTGAAACTGTTCTGCTAAGAACTGCATATGAAAGAGCTAGGCATTTTTAAGGTTCATAGAATTATTAACGATGTGTTTTATGTTTTCTTTTGTTTTTGAAATAAAGTTAATTCCTGATAAACTAGAAATTAAGCAGGATGTCCCAGGAAGAAGGTCTTCATTGTGGAAGATACCCTTTACAAACTGGAAAAAAAAAAATCATTATAACATGGTGCAGATACATTTGAGAGGTGGCATTTTCATCAAAGAATGTGCTTTAATGATCACTTTCACTTCTCCATTTTTACTGTTCTGCTGTTTCAAATGTCTTCCATAGGGGTGGAAGATTGGGAACAGAAACCTAAGATATTTGTGAAAGAACAAAGAAGAGTTTTGTACTTGTATGGTCAATTTAATAAACCATGTTTGTTGCTATTTTTTGGTTTTATTGGCTTTTTTGTTTGTTTGTTTTTTAAAGGCATGATAATCAACCAGTCTAATATTTTAGGTACAAAAAACAAACAAAACATGTAAGTTGCAGGGTTAATACAATGTGATATGTTTTTGGGGAATCTGCTTAATGCAGGCATGATAATACTAAAGTATAAATATAAAGTTGCATTATTATATTACATTGGCTTGTAGATGTGTTTCCTTTAATCCTATTGTGCCAGAACTTTCTTGCAATCAGAAGGTACCTTGTTTTTCCATTTATTTTCAAAAACTATGCTATTGACAAGATGAAAGTGTTTCAGTTAAGACTGGCTGTGCCAGCATGAACAGCCCCACTCCAGATTTGCTGCTGATCGGAGGTGGCAGGGGTTGTGGCTGTGGAGCATTTCTGAAGGACTGTGAAATCATGTTCAGACCAATTACTTTGTTGTTCCAGCACCCTCGTAGCACAGAGAGTCATTACATTCAAAAGTAGAAACAAGTGCCCTGAATCTGTCTGTGTAATTCACTGGACAGCCAAGTGGGCTATGTCCTTGTGAAGCCTGATCAAAATTCAACACCCTTAATTAATTACCAAAGGGAGGATTTTTACAGATATAAAATTGGCAGACAGATAGCTAACTAATTCCCACTGTAAACCATGCCTGTGAACCTAAGCTGATGGTGGCAAGCAAAGCTCTCACCACTTTAATCAGAGTACTGCACTTTTTCATTGCATAAAGTGAAAATGGTGGGACTATTGTGTAGTTGTCAATCACAGTATGATATAAAACTGTAGCAAATGTTGTCTGTGAGAAACAGCTGCTTGGAAAGAAAGGGTAAAGTACACTCCTTTATTTCTGAAGGGTTTGCCTTTGACATAAGAAGACTTTCCCCAACAAAGGGAGAAGAACTTTTTCAACAGTCCCCTTCTTATCCACTGCTCAGTCAGTGGCTTTAGGCAGAGCAATGATGAAGCAGCCCTAAAACTTCCATTCTCTACATTCAGCATCACGTAGAGTCAGGCTTTAAATGCTTTAAATTGAAGGAAGTCAGAAACATTTGTTCCTAATAACTTATATTCGTACAAAGCTATTGGATTCAAGCTTGAACAAACTGGGTATGCCAGTCTCTCTGGTATTAGAGTTTTTTGGTGATTTGGATTAAGTTGTTATGAGAAACGGCCCCTTCTCATGGAATATGCTGACCCTTTGTCTCTAGCATTCTGTGATATTTATAATTACATTTTCCTATTTAGACTATATTAAAAGTATTTCTCTTTTCTGTTGCATAAAAGCCACATAGAAACAACGGAAATAACTATACCAGGTACAGAGAACATAACCAATTATTTGTTGTCAGATATACAAAATAAAGTGGAAAGAGTGTTGTTTGCAAAACTCTGATCTCAAGATATTAGTAATTATAGGTATCAGAGACAGCAAACATTGTTACTGTTATTTTGTAGAAATTAATGTTTTTTGAAGTTGTCACTGTACTGCTTGAAAATAGTGTAACTGACAGTAACCTATATGACTACCAAAAAGTCAAGTGTGCTACGAGTTAAGAGAGTAATAGAAATCCTAAATACTCTTGTATGATAATTATGAATATCAATTACTCTAGTTGCTTTTTCCACGATTCTGGATTAAACTGTTTTCCTTTTTGATATTGTGGTAGTATATACAATGAGATTAATTCTGTCTTTCATCCTCAGATTATATTATTTTTTACAGTCATTCCAGGTTTTTACTTGAAGAACCACAGTATGAAAACTGGAGCCTCTATTATTCCACATGCACCCAAAAAATCACCTCACTCTTATGATTTTCTGTCTGCTGCACACAGGAGGAGTGCTGTTCCTCAATTTCAGCAATCACATTTTGTTAGTTTGGCAACTACAAAAGAAAATTTGTAAGAGTGGGCATACACTAACGCAGTAAAATCTTGGGGAAAAAATGAGCAGCTGTTTTAAACCTACCTTTTATGGCTTAATTTATTCTGGTCTCTGCTAGTTGAGTTGTTTTACCAGTAATTAAGAGTTCTGTTAATATTAATGGGGCTTAAGCCATGACATAAAAATCTTTATGACTGGCAGTATGGTAAATCCTACCTCCTATCCTTTTTATTTTCTATTGATTCCACATCAAAGAGAGAGAGGAAAAGGTTTTTCAGGTTTGGTTACATGATTGCAGAGATAAGATTTCTAAATTTTTAAAATCTTATTTTGGTAAGATGCCCTCAGATACTGCTATACATCTACTCTTTTATCTGAGAAATATATTTTGTTTTGCTATCAAGGTAGTGCCTGCAATTTAGAAGAGAGGAAACTTGAGGTGTTTTGGTAAGTTGAATTACCAAGCTTACTCTATCCTCTAAATTCAGAGTAAAAACTTTGGATGTTTCTCACTTTATGTGTTTACATGTAACAGTCAGAGAAGCTAATAGATCTTTTTGGGTGGGGCACATAGTTGTGCATGCATTTTTTTCCAATTTGTCATTCAGTACTTCCAGTAATGATCTTTGATTAGCAAGATAGGCAGTTGAGTAGTGAAAGCATTTGTCTTTTTTTTTTTTTTTTTTTTTTTTGTAAGGAGTCTTGCAAATGACATGGTTACCTTTTGTAGTTTCCTTTGCCATACATGAAAATAAAAATACTTAATCAGTAAGTCAGCACAGGGAAAAATTGCTCCTATTTATTCATAGTTTAAATTCTAGCATCCGTTCTATGCTCTGCAATGAATCTGCTTCTTTTCTCGGTTTACTCCCAGGTTTCAAAGACCAATTCACAGAACATCATCCTCTGTGAAAGCACGTGAAAAGGGCTGTAATTTGAGGAAATAAACTCAAATCAAAACAAAATGAACTGTATTAAAATTATAGGAACTTGCTGAGAAGTTTGTATGTTTGGAGAAAGCATTGTGGTTGTAAAATGAATTGACCGTGGTTGTGCAAAATAAGCCAAATGTGATGGAGAGCTTGTTGATGGGAATCAAGTTTTCAGGGCTGATATAAAGAGAATTTTGAATTACATTTTTTTGCTACCTCCAAGAAAATATTTATCTGCTCTCTAAGTGCCCATACAGTTTTGGGGATTGAAGAAAATAGATTTTATAACACATTAAAGTTCTCTTGAATGATTCAGGTTGGTGCAACCTGCTGATTATACTGTATGGACGTTAGTGTAGTGTCTGGCCTAAATAAAAAACTCAAGTTCTTGAAACATACGAATAGCTGTGAGGGGTGGAACAGTTAGACAAAATGGATCTTGTTCAACGTAATCTACTTTATCTACTTCATATCTCCTTTATCGTCATGGAATGATTGACAGTATTCTGTTAACTCTTTACATATTTCTTATGGGTTGATCAGGTCTTAAAATACTAATTGCAATTCTGTAAACAGTTCACTGTATTTAAAACAAAAATCAATATAAGGAAGTCATCTGAACTCAGAATTAGTAATGTGGAGTTAATGATTAAACCTACAGTAATAAAAGCAAAATTCATATAGTTAAGGTATACCAAATAGTGATGAATAAAAATGTTATGGAAATAAGCTTTTAATGTTGCAATCTTTAGTGCGATTTTAGAAAGAATAATTCTGTTCAGCTGAAACTGCATATTTTGCAATATATCACCAGTTGTGTTCCTTAGAAGATGTCTTGATTACTCAATATGAATTAGAAAACAACTATTAAGTACATGTTCTTTTTATGCATGGGTACTTCCCCTCTATTTTGACTACCTGGAGATGCTTTTCTTTGGTTTTTGAATGGAAGTTCTATGCTGATAATTTTTCTTATCAAACCTCACGGGAACCTGGGAAATGCTTTGCTTTCAATAAATCTGAATTTTCAATGTGATGGTATTAAATGTGTGATTAGTTGATCTCACCTCTTGATGTGACTGAGAGGTAGATATGTCATAAATTCTGAGACCAGCTGTGCATATCTAATTTGCTACAGGACAGTCATAGTTAAGAGAGTTTTCTGACATAATGAAAGCAAACACAGGAAAGGCTCATGCAGAAAGGCATGAGTCATGAAAAACTTTTGCATTGGATTGTGAAATTTTATGAGATTTTACTCTCTTTAAATTCCTTTGGTTTTCATAGAAACACCTTTATGTTGAACCATGGAAAAAGAGAGAAGGGTCATGCCCCTTTGCCCCTGTAATTGTATCATAATACTATGTATTCTGGTCAGGATGAGATTTGCTTAATAACGTGCCCATATTTAAATACTAAATTGATGTTTTAAATTTAGAAAGCAGGTAGAAGTATACTTAAGCTTTACTAGCACCTCTACTGTATCCATTTCCATAGTTTTTTGATAATTCATTTTGACAACATTGCAGCTGAAGAAAGTTAAGAGCGTATTGTTTCTAGGCGATTTCACTAATGCAGCAAAATATGATACATCGAGTGAGTGGTACAGAATAATATGGAAACTTTTCAGAGTTAACTTACTTATTTATTGCAGTGAAATGCATTTCTAGAAAGGATGTTTCTAATTTTTTACTTTTTTAATGTTGTTTTTTTCAGGCATTGCTATTTCTGATGAACTTGATAAGGTAAGATTTAGTGTATGCCTGATGAACAGGCAGCTGATTGTGATAATTTTAGGCAATGAGAACTACTTATGCCTGTCCAGGTACATACTCTTCAGTTCTTTTGGGTTCAAAGGAAGCTGGGGTATGGAAAGCTATATGGGTAAGTACTGCATATGTTGATGCATTAAGAGCTTGATCCAGGATGGGCTGTTAATTATGGAAAAAAAAAATCTCACTGAGATTTAAGGGACTCTTAATGAGGCCACGAAAATGCTTTTGATCTTAATATACCATCTTTGCTTAATGTCTGTTGTGTTACTTTAATGGTGTTCTTTTGGAAATATTAAGTTTTGAGTATCTTTAATTCACAAAGTCATATGATTGGGTGACTTTCTCACTGTCAGATATGATTTGAGAAAATATTTAGGAATATTTTCTGATCTGATCACGAATTCACAGGCCATAAAGATCAGTCTTCAATTTCTTGCTGAATTCTCCATACAATAATCTCTTCTGTTTTGACTATTTTGATACGCTACACAGTGAATTTTAATTTTAACTGTAATGAACTCTATGCTGAAAGAGTAATCCAGCTGATTTATCAATGTTCCAAAGGAAACAGAACACATTTTCCTTTCCTATTCTCACCACTGGACAGCAGGACATGTACAGTGCTGAGAATAATAGGTTGTGTTCTTGGTGTCAGAAACTACTACTGTCAGGGAGGTAAGATCAAAAAACATATAAGGCACAGGAATATTTCCTGATATAAGATACAATTTTTAAAATGTCTTCTCCTGGTAAGATGAGAGTACAATCCTTTTTGACACAAATGCATATGAAATAGCTCCCCTGGGTTCTGCAGGAAGGGCCAGTGAGACAACGTTGATCACTGTTACCATGCAATCATGTGCATGTGAAGCTGCCATTTCAAAACCATGGCCTTTATTTATCATTTTGGCCTTGATCTTGCTCTATCCCATTGCTCATATTAAAAATATAAAAGGAAACTTAAGTTTCCTTCCCACCATTAACTTAATTGTGCTCAGAAGTGATGAGAAAAACATCTAGCAAAGCCTTTCCTTTACAACCCTTTTATTTAAAAGTACTAACAAAGAAGTCATATTAATTTAGCTTTGTTGAAAGAAATATGAAAAGCTGCTTTGAGAGCGTGGGGGATGGGGGAGGACTAGAGCCTGTTATCACATACTTCTCCACTTATAAAGAGAAAATTCTGTTGGATTTTTTTTTTTTTTTTCCAAGGTGATAGATTATTTCTCAAAAAAGTGTGAAGGTTGAGGTGGGGAACATCATCGGTAAATTTCTTCAGGATGTACTCTGAGTGAAGAGTTAATTTTCCTTTCATCACCATATAATTTATTTTTTCGAATTTAAAATTGGAAATATTTTTGTATAAAACTTGATATAATGTTACATGCAGTGAATAGCGCACACTGTCTGACCTTTACAACAACTTTACAATATTACATCTGCTTTAACATCTGTTAAACATCTGAGGACAGGTGATGTGAATGCTCTTGAAATCAAAAATTACTTGGAAAATAAAAAATTTTAAATACAAAACTCTTAACATACTTCCTTTGTGCAGCCCTGCTCAACTGGCTTACAGGATAGATTTACTGAAAATACTTTCTGTCTCCATGGGCTTAAGTGAACTTCAGTACTCTTGTTTTGCCCCTTAAGGATTTTGAATGAACGTAAAGGCTGCACCTGTATGAAGAAGTTAAGCATGGCAAGGACCATTCTGTGAAAGGAAGCAGCCCAGGTTCATGTTGTTAAGCCCTCTGTCCTCCAACAGGGCAGCTACAAGCAGCCTTCCCCCTAGGAATGATCCCTTGCACCTATTAATCCCCAAAGTTTCTTGTGACATGTTTGTAAGAGTGTTATTTGGCTTGGGCCAGAATCAACCAAGGACTGCCTGATAATGGTTTCACAGTATATACAATTTAGTTTGATCTCAACTGAGCATGTTCCTAATCAATGTTTATATTTTGGGTATAAATGTAGCCAAGTTCATTGTAATTCCCTTCCCAGAAGTACATGCTGATACTACAGCTTCCTTATCTGGGCTGCAGCAGCAAGGAATCATTTTTAAAACCACATTCATACCTGGATTTTGGATTAATCATATAACCCTTCAGGTGCATGTGGTAGGTCCCAAACTTGGTATTGGATTCTTTTATACTGTTGGCATTAGTTAGACATCAAGAGAGGCATAAAATTAAGCATCATAATAAATTACTCTATATGCTTTTCCTTGCTTTATTTTTCTGACAGTTGAGAGCATCCTTGCCAATTGGGAAAGAGCCCATAATCCTCTTTAATCTGTGGTTTAAATTATGAGCCAAGAGAAAACAGAGAAAGCTAGTGTATGTTTATCTTTGTTAACATTCAAGGATATGTTTTTTGTAAAAATAATTTCATTCTGGCTGCAATAGCCTTTAGCCACTTTTGTCAGGTGAGTACTTGATCAATATGTCTGGATGATGTAACTCCTCCTCCAAGTAATCCAGTTAATTTGTTTGTTGCTTAGTTACCCAAACATTTGATTTTGGAAAACTAGTTTGCTCTGAATTGCAATCACTGCTCTGTAAGGGCATTTCATTTAAATAGACTCACATCAAATACCTGCTATATTACCTTTGTGCCAGTACTCAGGGTTTTAGACCAAGATAAAAGTAGAGAAAACATGGGCAGACTTAGTCTTTCAGTCGCATCGGAAGCTTTCAGTTTGATAGAGTCTAATAAAATTTCAGAATTTTATTGGCATAATTGCATAAAAAATCCCTAAAACTACTGCATTTAAACCAGATTTATTGTATAGATTTCCTCCTCCTGCATTTCATTTATTTCAGATTTTCAGTTTGGTTTCATTTCTCTTGATGATTCAGCCCACTTCTTACTCTAGGCTGGGGAAGCTGTATAAAATCAGCAACTGACACTGCAAGTACAGTGTGTAAGGAAAGAAAATTAGAAGGGATGTCTTGTGACTCACAGATTTTAGGGCTAAAGTATAGAGTTAATATGTTACAAATTTCTGAATCAACTCACCTTCTTTACTGCTGAACAGAAACAACGCATGAAGGGTGCATTTTTCAAAGATCCTCATAAATGCCAAGAATTTTCTGTAAACAGATAAAGAAATTGAGCTAGAATTTTACCCTTTCTGTGAAATTCTAATTTGGTTAAAACATTCTTGAAAAATGCATTGAGTTCACTATGAGTTTGTGTTTTCCCCAGGTCTGTGAGGACTCTAGAAGACCCTACTTCTCTGTAAATCACATAGTAAATTGTAGTATGTGTTGCGTTGTAACATGTCTGCATTGTAAGGTACATTGAGGTAAAATTCAGCCAGGATGCTACAGTGTGTATTTCATGCAGTATGTTTCAAATTTGTATAATTGTTCCCATTTCAGCAATAGTTCTGAGTCAGACCGTGGAAAATAAGGACTCACACCTTTTCATCTTGCCAGTCAGAGACTGACTAAAATAATGACATTATAAAACTATTTAAAGGGGCATAAGGCAAGGTTTATTCATCTTCTGGCTTTTAATTCTCTAAAAGCTTTACAAATATTTTCCAAGAGTTATTCATTTATTTTTATTTTTCTGTGCTGTGTCTAGGGTATGCTTTCTTCTGAGTAGTATTACTACAAATAGTACAGGTTATATTTAACAACTACTCTACGTCATCAAAAAAAAAAAAAAAGAAGTCTGCTCACACCAAAGTTTCCCTCACTGTGGAGGTTTTCTCAAAATCCATATAGGCAATTAGAAATACAGAGCTTTTAAAGTTATGCTTAAGCAAATGGGTACACAGATATTGATATGCTCCCTCATAGGGGCTGCATATCACAAACACATCTCAAGTCAATGTTAGATGAGACTTAGCTTTCCTCCAGTCTTCCTGTCTCCTTATTTCCACATCAAGTAAGCTTGAGGCTGTCAAGTTGGTAGCTACTGATAGGGATGCTAAGTGGATGACACTGGACAGAACCATAAGACAATGGTGCACACCAATGTCACTACCAATCTCTTTATGGGGGAATAAAAATTGGAAATCAGTTAAGATTCTAAGGTTTATATTAAACAAACAAACAAACAAAAAAGAATAAAAACTTGACTGGGAACAGAATGCTTCATCTAAATTGATTAAAGCTTTTGAAATAAGGTGCCAAACAAACGCCTCAGTGTTCTCAATAGAGCTGTCTCTGATTCCCCATTTTCTGTTTTCACTGTGGTTGCTTATGTAGTTGAAAGGAGGAAAATAAATTAGGTCACTGAAACTGTGGTGCACTAATTAACAAGATTCAAAAATGGAAGCAAGGTAATAAAGTGAGGCAAAGCATGACTATGTAATGTAAATTACATTTCTGTTAAGCAGAGTATGAAAGTACTACTTTAATCCATGAAATGTCTAGAGAAGAAATCAGCATAACAAGGACAGACACCGCATTCACGGTTTACTTATTCACATTCTGGTGGTGCAGTGTACAGTGTCTGGAAAAAGTTGCAGTACTGAAAAAAGGCCAATTTTTAGCTGTTCTTCCTTTTTTTGCTTAGGTAACTTACAGCTTCTAACAAGATTGACACTGCCAGTTGTTGCAAAGTTAAACTAGCACAAACCTTTTCTTTTCTTTTCTTTTCATTTCTTTTCTTTTTTTTTTTTTTTTTTAATTATGTATTCATTATTAGAAATTATCCAAGGGAGAAACGGAAGAGAGAAAATGGCTAGGGTAACAGAAAGAAACTTCAGAAGGGGCCAAATACTTATTACTTACAGAAACTATTGTAGACACCAATAATGAAGGCATTATGTGCAGTGAATTTTTCCTATCTCATAGGCATATGATGGTAGTCACACCTGTTACAGGTTATACCTGTCAAGTGACCTGAGGCCACCATCTACATTAGCTGGCTATGCCACAGCACCAGACAGATACATAAAATATATATTAATAAGAACATAAAATAAAATAAATAAAAAAAGACATCAGTGTTTAGATATCCGAAAACCACTGAAGTCATGGTGTTTTTCTCAGATTTCTGTATCGGCTGTGTTTAATTTTCAGTGGTCATACCTTGCAGAAAATAGGCATAGTGTGAAAAGTAAATTCAGTTGATGGAAAACTCTGGACAGATTAGTATAGAGAGTGCAGTGTGCACTCCACACAGACAATGCAAATTGCAGAAAACAAAATAACAAGAGTGAGTGAGTCAAATCCAGGGGCTATTTTGTCAGATAGAAGCTTTTGGAATTTGGCTGAGCAAGAGTACATCTAGCCAGAGTGGGATATATATTTGTATGAAAGCAGTTTGCACATTTTTTTGTTTTTTGTTTACTTTGTTTAATTTCAGTAAAGACCTCTACTTCAAATGGGCTTTTACCATATCTGTATCAATTAGTAGGAGACTTTAAAATGGTTTGTTTTCAGGAGGATAGGAAAATATGGTTGCTAAGATAACTAATCACTGTCCTGTAGTTTTTCTAGATGTTTCTTGTTTGGGAAGTGTTGTTTTATGGTAGGAATATTTACTGAGATACTGATCTAAGTAACACACCAAAGGATTTGTTTTCCTATTTCTTTCTGTCTTTAGAAGATAGGAATAGACTACATGTATCTCTCTCCTAATTAGGAACACTGTATTTGAAATGTCTTTGCTATACTAGAAGAGTTTATTAAAGCAAAATTAATATTTCTGCTCCATTGTTTCATTATGTCTATTTTTTTGTATCTATGCTCAATGCTTTTTTTTTTTTCCCTTCAGTTTGATTGCACTGTTGTACTTGACCCTTTCTCAACAACCTTTCTCATAACACTGAAAAATGAAATACTCACCATTTCACAACAGTTTTCACATACAATTTTTAGAGACAATTTGTTTTCATTATTCTATATTCCTAATATAAATTCAAAGCAAATCACCACTATTGTTTTGAATATTTCAGTTTCATTTTGCTTGGTTCTAGTAATCCTCTTCAGCTATCTTCTTTCAGTAAGTGGTTAAAAATATGAGTACTAGTTTCAGAAATGCATTTTATTAAAATGTTAATACCATTTTCAGAATTGAAGGATACATTATGTAAATCCCAGCAGGGTTATTTTTAAAATGCCAAATGCAGATGTATTTATCAGTTTTGCATTTATACATCATGCAAATAAGAGAGATGCTATTAATCTACAACAGTCTTTTGGTTGGGATGTTCATTATGCAAGTGACCTCATCTGTTGCTTAGCATAACTGACACCATATGGGTTCTAAGAATTGTGCATTTATTAAAAATATGTAATTTTTCAATATGAATTGATAAATACCAGATTCCTCCAGTTGATATTGAAAAGCAAGGAGAGGTTTGAGGCACCAGGGTGGGCAAATTTTTCTTGGAATTTTTTTAACAGAAATCTTTAACATACTTTTAACATACTGCTTATATATATAACATATTGCCTCTTTTTTTTTTTTTTTTTTTTTAAAAAGAATTGCATTATTTTCTGTCTTTTCCTCTTTACATGTCCAGTTGAAAATAAGTACAGTGCTTTTTTATTTTATTTTAATTTTTCTCTTCAGGACACCACGGGTTTTAATACCCCCCTTCTCAGACCTCGTGTGATTGGAGAATGGATTGGTCGTGAAGAGAATGATGCAGATCCACTAGCCGCTGAGATGCTGCAGCCACCAATACCAAGAAGTAAAAATGAGCAGTGGGACAGTGAGGATAGCAGCAGTCCTGGTGGAAGGTGGGATTTTTGTTCTGCCTAGAAATGTTATATATTTTTTTCATTTCTGAAGGAGAGCTTTTATTTTTTATGAGAGCAGAATGCAGGACTTCTAAAGTCCAATCTGTAGTGTGGCAGCATGCACAATAAATGGGAGACACTGTTATGTGACTAGTTTCTTACGGTGCTTTTGCATATGATTAATTTATATGAGTTACCAATCCCATGGTTTTATTCCCAAGCATAAAGCTAAGTGCATGTTGACAAGGTTGGGATACATTGTGTAATGTTGTGATGTATAGCTTCATTCAGGTCCTTCAAACCCTTTTATCTTTCAATGATAGGTAATTGTAAGTTAATCTTCCTGGCACTTTAGTGATAAATCTGATTTTTTCTTTTTAAAGGAAAGCTACACAAGGGAAACAATAGCTATGTTGTTTATAGCAGGACTTCCAAAATTCATCTTCATTTCTTGAAGAGAAAATTGTATTCTCTGCAGTAAATACCTTCCAATGATTCAGTGCGCTTGACTAAGGCTGGAGGAGTGTGTTTTTTTGTTAATGTGCTTTAGCTACATAGAAGAGTTCATCATTTTTCCAAGTTGTCCATTCGACATGATTTAAAGATATCTCTTTCTCACAGAAAGTTAAGCATTTGCAGCCATGCTTCTGTTAATTACCTAAACACCTGCTGTTCTCCGTCAACCCTGTAGCTTTTCTCTTTGGTTATAACTAGTACACTGACTGCAGCAGACACAGTTTGCTCCCTCTTTTAAGGATGCAGAAACTCTAATTTCCCTTTGAAAAGGCGTATATGCCTTCGCTATGTCCTCCATGTGTTCGCTACATCGGAATTCTCTTCCCTGTCACATAAGAAACTAGTCTGTCATTCGCTGGACTCTTAGAAGCTGTATTTATTAACTATCCATGCATGTTGGGAGTGATTGTTAACCATGAACGCATCATAGTGTTTGGTGTTTTTTTTTTTTGGGGGGGGGGGGGGGGAGAGGGAGGGGAGAACTAGGGGGTCAGTGGGAAGCTACAAATACTACAATTTCAAAGTAGAAGCAGCATATACTAATGATCCCTTAGCCAGACTTTGGACTGGAACTAACAGAACTCAAAGACTGAGTCCCTCTACTGCAATTCCTGGGAAAGTAATGGAGTCATTGCAGTCATTGCAGCTTCATTGTGAGGGTCTGGGTTTCTATTTATCCTTATTCAGCATTCCAAGTAAAGGACACCAAGTAAAGATTTGTTGCAAGTTGCAGAGGGTATTGAGAATATTGTATCCCTTCTCTTAATAGGAAGAAGCAGAAATAGGCTGATCTCTAGATGGGAGCAAAGAGATTTAGTTCTGAGTGACAAAGATCATTTGGTACAGAGTATTTTTCTCTGTAGAAGGTGATACAAGCTGTGAGAAACATTATAGATAATGGTATAATGAAGAAAAATACTAACGGCTTTGAAAGTAGTATTTGAGAAGTCTTGTTGAGTATCATGAAAAAAATCACATTGTCAGAAGTATGGAATAAGGAGAGTATGGGGTACTTGATGTAAGAAAAGAATCATGGGACACTGATATCTTTTCAGGTGTTTTAGATGCAATGAATGCAGAAGAGATGTTGAAAAATATGTATCATTAAGTGGGAATACTGATTTTCAGTGGAAATTAATGACTACTAAATTATGTGCTGCATATGGATTTAAATTTGGATGACTGATTTTATGCCTGGGATAATTCTTTGCTTCATTAGCATTTCATCAGGTTTTGTAAAGCATTTAAATAAAGCATGTTTGCAGTCTTGCAAACTAATATAAAATTGCAGTACTTAGATACTTTAGTACTAAGATAGTGATAATAATGAAATTGATGCTACCTATATGTGGAAGTTCAAAAGACCCATATTGATCAAGGTTAATCTGAATGTTCACTAATAATAGGAAATTTCTTCAAGGTCTGATTCAGTTATTGAGAATTAAAGTACTACAAGCAGACTTTGGCTATACACCAAATGCATGAGACAGTAGGAAATAATAATTTAGTTTTAATGTAACATTTATCTAGTACCTCCAAAAATAGATGGAATAGCATGTCTTTTTATTAGACTAAATGGAACTCAAAGTTGCTATCACTTGTTGATATAGGCTAAAATAATTCAGTTACATTTTTATCTGACAACTGAAGGAGGGAGTGATTTAAAATTCATATTCAATGTTTACAATTATGTTGTTTAAAATCTGATTTATTAACACTTTCAATTAGAAGTGATATTTTGTTCATCAGTAACTATCAGGATTTATGTGATAGACCAGCAAACTCTAAAAATTAATTCGAATCTTGATTTACAGCATAAGAACAAGAATGTAATTGTCCCATTATATCAAAGTAGTAATGTTTCCTTACACCTAAACATAATGAAATATTACATAAATAACATTTAACAATGACTATATATGTAGTCACATACACTCACGCCCATATATATATACATGTATATACATACATGTATATGTATATATATATATATATAAAATCTTAGGATATAGTCAGAAGATTAGTAATTTTCATATTCATTTTTAGAGTAATTGCCATCAGTGTCTTATATGACTGCCTCTTTCTCTGTATTGTTTTCACAGAGCTTAGCATATAAGTTTTTTTCTGTTGGGTGGAAGCGGAAGCTGGGAATTCTATAGTATCTATAGCATTCTATAGGGAACTGAATAGGCTGCAGAGAATGGCATATTCCTGTCGACCAGTGCTTTGCTGATAACCTGTCCATTTTCCATATCGTTTTCAGCATAAGGCAGTACCTAAAGTACTATGCTCTATGTATGGATGTATGAGCTGTCTGCTTTTTCTCTATTTGCAGTCATGATCCTCACTTGTCAGTCCATTCATACTGGAAACCACTATTCCCTCTGTGAGAATTCCTGTGATCACGAGCAACAGAAATTTCATACAGTTTTTATCTGAAAGCCAGACCCAGTTACTTAAAAAGGAAGGGGATTAATTTGGAGCAACTGAAAGGACAGATTTCACTATTACTTTGACTGGGAAAGGTAGTGTAGCCACACTACCGCAGCTGTTTTGGTGATGTCTTGTCAAACTGATGAAGGGTCACCATTTTGCCCTTAATGTTCTGGGTTGCTGCAGAGGAAAGACTACACGTGTCATTGGTTTTATACAGCTCTCTGTTGCTGCTAAAGGAGTAAGACAAGCTATTAACATTGGATAGGGGACCATATAAAAGTGCTAATAGGAATCCTGCTGGTACTGAGCTCATCTTTCAGAAATCAGGAACCATGAAAACATGATTAAATTCATTTCCATGCCATTGCCACTATTTTTCTACATGAAAAAAATATTGTGGAAGTTCTGAGAGGAAGCATGCCCCTTGGGAAACTTCCCTAAGGGGCAGCGAATGTACACAGTGTGGATTTTGGGTGGTTTTTCATTTGATGTTCTTGTATCTCAGAGCATGAAATGAACTGGAGCTCACAGAGGCCCTATTCATAACAACATGTCCTAAACCCCAAACCTGCTCTACATCCCCAAGGTCCATTTTATCTTATTAGTGTTTATTTTTGCAGGGAAAATGATCTATTGATTATACTGAATTTCATAATTTGCAAAATATCCATCTTCCTGCAACAAGCTATGACAACCTGAGGTATTCCTGATACCCTCCTACTTCTTTCTCATTGTCTTTATCTTGAGATTAGAAGGAGTTTGAAATTGTTAACTATAGCAATTCCTGCCTTAGACCCTTCTGCTAACTTCTGTGCAGTTCAGTTGTCTGTTACTTAGGTTAGGGGCACAAGTCAAGAAACTATAATGAAGATTGTTGTAACTATGAAAACCTTAATCCTATGTGATTGTGATAACATAACTACACAGTGGAGTAGTTTTTGTTCTCAGCTTTGTTGTTGTGCGACCAATGCCTTAACAATACTCATCAGTAATTAACATCCTGTTATGTATGTAACTTATTTAGACTTGATAAATACCCATAAAGTCAATGGAAATTTTCCCATCACTGTTCAGTCAAAATTGTAGGTAAGAACTAAAAGCACAGTCTGATTTATAGCATCTAATGATCAGGGCATGAGAGGTTACCAGTAGGTTTCTGTGGTCTGATGGTGCTAACCTTCAGATCTGGATGACTTCATGGGCTACAGTGATTTGAAAAATGTGTGACATATTTTATAGACAGTATCAGTAAGAGAAAGTTGTTTTCCTCCCTCGCAGCCTAAAAATGGAGCCAAAGAGCAAAGGACTGAAACAGCAACAACAACAACATAAGAAACTGCTGGCTGCCATGCTTTCTCAGGACTCCTTTGATTCAGCTCACAGCACAGCTCCATCTGTAACTGAAGAAGATATTGACAATGAAGACGATGCAATGGAACTGCTGGGTAACTGCAAAAAATTATATGTATTTTCTGATGCTTCTTTTTTTAATTAGAGGTTAAGCTTAAAAGTGTAGTATCCAATCACACACAGGTTAGTTTGAATCTTCTTCCTGTTTTTGAAATATCCAGTAACTGTGTGATAGTTCTTAAGGTTTAACTTACGACTTTCAGGAATGTCATGAAGGCCATATATATATGTGAAGAAACTGCCAGCTGCATCAAAATTCCATGCAAGTATCAAATATTTCAGGTGTTTAAAGTAAAATTAATTTGATTTCCTACATAATGCACTTGAAGGTTCATCTTGGAGAACATACTTAAGTACAAAGAGCAGAAGTAACTTTTACAGGCTTTTATCTTGTTCTTCTTTTACTTAGACATTTCACAGTCCTAACTTCATTGAGTTTTTTTGAGACTTACTAACTACATAAAGCTTGCACGATATTAATTAATAACCTCTACAGAGGATTTGATTGTAATGTTTCCAAAAGATTGTATTACATATTAAATCACACTCTAGAAACTTCTATGCTCACTGCAACCTCCTTTTCCTGGAACTGCCATTTACAAAAGGATGAAATTTTTGTAGAAATTTAATTACTCTCTTTTCTGCCATTTTTAAAAACTTCAGCATAAGATGCTTGAAAAGTACTCCTAGACTTCAATTATTTATTTACTTGGTTTTAGTTTTTGCCATATAGAACTTTCTGAGAATCAAGGCACATGAAATAATAGAGCCTCAGAACAGCTCAACATTCTTATATTTGGGAATTCTATCACAAACCCTTTGTTCCAGATTGGATGCCAATCTAAAAATTAGAAAAATATATGATGCTTTACTGTGATTCTGTTATTTTTCTGTTGCTTTCTTATTGCAGTTTTCATAGAATCACAGAATAATTGATGTTGGAAGGGACTGCTGGATTTATCTAGTCCAACCCATTGCTCAAAACAGTCAACTAGAGCAGGTTGTTCTGGACGTTGAACAGTTGGTTTTGAACCTCTACAAAGATGGAGACTAGAATGTTTCAGGGCAACAAGTTTCAGTGCTTGACTGTGATGACAAAAAAAATTTTTTTTTCTTTTTTTTTTTTTTCTCCAGTAATTTTAAGCTTGATTTATTTGTATTTTTGAAAAAGAAGACATAATAGGCTGGATCTCTTCTGTGCCACAGTGGGCCATTCATTTATTCTTATAGGAAATCACACTATTTGTGTCTAAGGTCTTGCTATCTCCACAGCGTCAGTTGTTATTTCCAGAAATCTGTGGATCCCAGTGAACGCCATAATTAGTCCGTAGCTGTCTCATCTCTTTATTTTTTTCCTGAAGTTTACTAATCTTTCCAACTTTATTATCATAACGTAAAAAGAAAGCTGAATGACTATCTTGTGCTTTTATAAACCACAAGACTTTTCCAAAGTAAAATTAAGTAGGCATTCTGTGGCATTTAGAAGGAACAGTAGGTAAAAGAGAGAGAGCGAGGTTGTTAACCTCATTACATGTGACATAGAATAGAATCTTTTATTAACTTCTGTGGGGATAGTGAGGCCAAAGGTACCCAGTACAAGTTTGCTTCTCCTATGTGTAGGTTTTCCTCTAGCCACTTGAATCTCTCAAATAATCTGTATTCAGAAAGTCAGTATGAAGCAAATTATCTTTTTTAGTGGCTTGACCTTTGTGCGGAATATTATTGGTGTACAAACCAGTGTGTTTTTTATTTCAGTATGTTTGCTTGTTTTGTTTCTTTTGTTTTGTTTTAAATAAGGACTCAATTGTAAGAGTTTATCCTGGTATTTTTCCTGGTTTTAAGCCATGTAAAACTTACTACATTTTTCTACCATGCATTTAACTGAAACTGGCTGAGTTTATGCAAAATCAACTTAAATTCCTGAAAGGACACAAACAAGACCTCTGATCTGAGTAGAGGTTGTTTAAGCACTTCTCAGATTCTGAAGCAAAATCATATCATATCCAATGAATAACCATGCTTATTGTTATTATATATGGCCATGTTATAGTAACTAACACTGATAGCAAGGTCAATATATACCTATTAGTTTTGAAAATTCTGTGCTTCTGAAAGACTGTTTTTTATTTTTATTTTCATTCTTGTTTTCCTTTGGGCTTATAGTACATTTTATACTGGGTATAGCTTTTAGGTTATACTCTGCAGAACTGCTCAAAAATTGAGGCTGTAATAAAATGTTACACAGGAAGGGAATTTTATTTTATTTTGAAGGTAACATAAAAAAAATTAAGTTTCTGCAAACATAGTTATCTTTCATTGCAGTGTTTTCTAGATCAGTAACTGTGTGATACTGGGACTGAATTTTCTTATGTACTGCATTAATCCATTAACTGCTTTGATGCTTTTTACAGATTCGGTATAACTACTTCCAAATCATGTCTTTCGCTGAACTGCAGGGCATTGTTACATATAGCTACATGACCATTTAGAGTTCATTATTCATTACATATACAGCCCTTTCTTAAAAACAAAAACAAAAACAAAAAACGAAACCACATATCAATTACAGTATTGATAATAGAGGATTTTGATCTGTACCCTACTTATAATGCAGGTTTCTGCAGAGCAAATACTTCCATCTTTATGTGTATGTCTTGATTCTCTTTAAGAGAATCTTTGTCAAAGTTTAGTTGACTGACTTAGGCATTAAAAGTATGAAACTGACTTTTGGTACATTTTCTTCTAAAAAACACCCAGTAATTATACCAGAATTGTCAATGAAGGTTTAGCTAGAATGGAACATTCAAAACAGCTAAGCTATTGCACTTCTAATGGGAAGAATGCATTTCAGAAGAAATATACTTCATTTTTATTTCAGTTATCACTGTTTATGTGCAATTTAGAATGCATAGGAGGGCTGATAACACACCGGTAATTTTTTAAGTGCGTTCAGCTGTGTGGGTGGTTGACACAGATTACTAGCAGATAACATCAGAATGGAAAGGATCTTCTTGACTTTAAAAAAAAAAACAACAAACAAACAAAAAAACAGAACTGTAGCTATAAAATCACATGTATTTGTAAATATAAAAAAGGTAATGGGATTGAGATCTGTGACTGAAAGTTATATCGGGGGCTCATTTTATATGTATAGCCATGCCAAGTATTGTTTTGTAATATAGCAAGCCAAAGGTGTTCTTTGTGAAAGTCCACAGTCCTTTTGGAATTCCATGACATTTTGGCCTAAGATTTTCTTTGTATTTAGCTCAAGTCCACTGAGACTTTGAAATCATGTTATTTTCTCAGTTGACACTTATGTCCATTGGAGTGGATTGTACTCAGTCACCAAATTGTGTCCTATTTGGTTTTAAAACAGTCAATTCTTTGGCTTAGTGTAAGAATATTGAGTTGTTTTTTGGACACTTGAACCTATATTTATATTCTTGAACTTTTAACAAATAAGGAAGATGGAAAAGAAATTACGTCTTGTTTTTCAGAATATTAATATTTGGTCATAATGCTCATTTACATGTTTTGTTGTTGTCCAATCTTTAAGTATACTCACAATGTTAAAAAATGTTAAGCTATGCTATGTATTACAGCATAGAATATAATAGGTAACTGTGAAGCACCACTCTAAAGATAAGCATACCAAGGAAGATCATATTTGCATCATATCCATGATCTCAATGCAAACAATCACATTTCTGAGCTAAATTTAAGTGTTTGCAGTATCAGGGCTTGTAAAAATATCTATTTTCTTCTGAGCTGTTTTCATAGTAATGGTGTTTTTTTGCTCAATGTGTAAGTCTTAAGTGAAAGTTCAGTCTTTTACGTTGTCTTCATCATGTTTGTTATGTGTAATTCTTGTTATGCAGTAAGAAACAAGAATTTTTAAAGTTAGAAATGCTATTTAAGTAATATTTTTTTTTTGTTTATGACTTTGGGAGATACCTGAAGTGTTCTGTTTGCTTTAATAACTGTTCTAATTTTTGCAAGTTCTTTTTTTTTCTTTCTTTCCTCAAGAGGTTCCTAAATGTCAAGTATTTAATCATTGTGAAACCCCTGAAAGATCGACAGTTGATATATTTACATTTTATAACAAGGGGGCATAAACAGAATTTAATTGAGATTGAGTTGTTTTACCTTACGAACAAAAGCAGTGTCCAGTAGCCTATTCCTTATATAGCCTGTATTGTTTTTGCAGTAATCTCTGAGTGTCTGAATGTGAAAGGGTGCACAATCTGCAGTGCTTTCAGTACAGTTCTTCTCGTTCATCAAAAATTCCTGATTTCCCTGTTTCCTAGACTTCAGCAACATGCAGGAAACAGACTCTAAACTTGATAAATTATTCCAGTATTAGCAGCAGGTTGCTTCTCTTTGTTGTCTCTCCCAAGTGGACAAAAGCTTGTCTTCCAGTATGTGACTGGAATATATCATTTGACAGAAGAGGAGCGGCAAGGCCCTGGGAAAGGTGATATACAAGTTGTACTACATCTTCAGAACAGTTTTCTGGCCCACAGCTTGTTTTGTTTAAGTAGAACGATTGTGTGGGAAAAAGCTGCATGAATTGCTCATCATGGTGCCCTTTTGCTGACTTTTCTTATTTGGAAATTATTGAGAAATCGGTAACATTACCTGTTGAACATCTGCTGTGTAGTGCATGCACAGAAGCTGACAGTACTGGAAGACAGTAGGCCCCTGGCATGCAGAGGCTAGCTGTACTGTACATTGCAAAATCTTCAGTGATGGATGTAATGCACTGGCACCAGTATTTGTTATAGACTCCATAAGGTGCTGATTTAAATATCCCCTTTTTCTGTCTCAAAAAGCTTAGGTAATCTTATATCGCTTCAGATGCTGGGAACCCTGTGTTGCATAACAAGGGCATGGTATGCTACACAGATCCAGCTGTGCTGAGATGGAGGCACATTATGGTCCTGAGAGCACTTAAAATAAAGAATTTAGTTTAACTTTTCTTATAAGTAGAGAATTCCATTTGGTATTTATATTGTCAAACAAAAAGATGTTCACATGAGAACATGGTCTTCACTTTTATGATAGCTGCCAAGTGGAAATTGACTACAGTCTTCTCCCTTGTGATTAGCAGACTAACTTTACCCTGCAGCCAAGTGATATGTGCAGCATAGCACAGACCTGCTCATGCTCAGGTTAGTTGTTATTTGGATCATAAACTCCTTGTTGTACATTAATCCTTGGGTATGGATCACCAGCAAGCAGAAAAGTCAGTGTAGCACTGTATTTTCCTGCCACTGGAAGAAGGTAAATTTATCTCTGTCTAGTCAGAGATAGTGATCACTGTCTTAACCCAAATGAAGGGAAAGTGATGATGGCAGCTATTTATCTCGTGTTCTTATCACCAAAAGCTAAATCTTTACATTCAGTGCAACAATAAACATTGATGTTCTCAGATTTAAAAAATAAAAATAAAAATTAGTAAGGTGTAATTCAGCATTACTATTCTGTTAAAAAAACAAGTGTGAAGTGGTTCATTTTACAGTCTTCAAAAGTCAAGTGAAATGTGTGTATGCATGATTCTACTATCCTGCATTGCTACTGCCCTCCTACTGAAATGTCTGAAAAAGGTTACTGTGGAAATAAATACTTATATTCAGATTTTTTGGAAGCTGCTCTAGATCATGCTTTCAATTCTCATGTCTTACAGAGTCGTGGTCAAATGATTATTCACATTTTATGGAGCTGTTCTTATGAAGTTTTTTGTTTCCTTCAAATTTCAACAATTGGAAGAAGAGGCATGTTATGTATCTAAAAGAGAAAGAAAAAGGCACTTTTTCCCCTTTTCATTACCTCCTGCAGCATGAAAAGCATTTACATGCTTTTGTGCTCCTTGATGGCTATTTCTGGTGCAGCAGAAGGATTGCATTATATGAACCAGACTTGTCATATCAACAGTCATGATGTTGCTGCTCTATTAATGACCAAGTTTTTTTTTTTTTTTTGTGAAATGTAGTTGACTTCCTAAGTGATAGGTATTTGACATTTGGTGACAACAACTGAACTTTTCTTTAGAGTCTGATATAGAAGATATACTTGTTCATACCCATTTGAATAATGCTACTTGATTCTAGGAAAAATATCAATAAATGCAATTTACTGTTACCACAGTTTCTAAAAGGTCCGATCTTACATTTGTCTTCAATCTTTTATCTCTATGGTAGGCAATTTCTGATAATCTTAATTACCAGGTGCTTTGAAACTTAAAAGATTTGGAATTTAGATAGACAGCTAACAACTGAAGGCAAAAGTTCCAGAAGGTAATTCTTTCCTTTGTGGTGGATTGAGCTCTGACAGCAGCTAAGTACCACACAAGCCCCTTGCTCACTCACTACCCTGCAGCAGGGTGGGGGAGAGAACAGGAAGATCAAAAGCAAGAAAACTTATGGGTGGAGATAAAAAGAGTTTACTAAGTGAAGGAAAAAAAGTAAAGCAAAGAAACCCCCCAAAATAAAACCAAGGTTTTATTGCAGAGCATGACAATATATGATGTGGAATATTCCTTTGGTTAGTTTGGGTCAGCTGTCCTGACTGCATCCCCTCCCAACTTCTTGCCCACCTAGCCTGCTCACCAGGGAAGCAGGGAGCAGGGAAGGGGTTTGTGGTGCAGATGGAGAAACACAGAAGGTCTTGACGCAGTGCAAGCAACTGTTCAGCAATAGCTAAGATTGTGTTGCCAACACTGTTTTGGTTGTGGATCTTAAACACAACACCATATGGATTACTAAGATCTACTTTAACTCCATCCTAGCCAGACTCAGGACATCCTTTAAAGGTATATTTTTTCCAAGTCACTGCTGCCTTTTTGAGGACTGAGAGATTCTATTGACATGATGAAAGGTTCTACTTGCTCTGTCATTTCCAGGGACATTGTCCTGATTCCTTTTAGTTAAAAGCTCCTCTTCTCTTCCTAAGACAGGCTGATCATTTTAGTTAGGTCTCTTGAAATTGTTCTCCAATTTTATGTCACTGTTCACTTATAGCTGATTCTATTCTTCCCAGAGTTCTTTTAGACCATAATTATAGATTCCAGAATGTCTTTCATGCTTACCCTGTGTCTCTTGTGTTCTTAGCTTCTTAATTAGTCTTTGTTGTGCACAAAGACCATAGTGCACTTCTGAGAAGTGACTATATTTGTCACAGAGGGTACAGTTTGTAAATGATGATACCTCTCTGGGATTCTTATGCTATTTCTTAAGTGTGTTGTAAGTGGAAAAGATTGTAAAACCTGCAGAGCTCAAAAGAGGGCACTTTGGTTACTATACAGATGACTACTGATCTTCTGTGAATTTAAGAAACAGTCTTTCCTTCATGCAATGGTATTTGCAGTGGTATTGGTACTTACTTCTCACATTCTTCCTTTTTAAAATGTATGTTTAATTATTTCTTTACTGTAGTTGGTTACGTGCCATTTTCCTACAGTGATCCATGCTCAAGATCTAATCTTGAGAATGTGTAAGGAATATTGAAGACCAGTGGAAGGGGAAGGAGAAAGAGAGTAGCAAAGAATCAGCTAAGGTTGTGAAAAGGAATTTCTATTTTTAAAATGGGCAGCTACGGATACTTATTTACTCATATGCAGTTTTTCTTCAGGCTACAATGACTAGCTTGTTAGTAAGCATCAATAAATCCTTAGCTTTTTTGCTTTTAATAAAATATATGCATTGCTATGCTATCCCTTAAAAAATTAAAAATAAAGCAAATCTGCAAGGATCTGTTTTCTAGAGAGAAGTCATAAACTTTAAAACTACTAATTTTAAAACAATTTTTAATGTATTACACCTGTCACTGAATACCTGTGTAAAAATGTAACAAATGCCATATTTTTCTGTTTCTGCCAATATATGAAGTCACTGACGCAAGAGACACCTGCAGGTGTGTTTAATGTCATTCACAAAGTCCATTGATTTCAGTTCATCTTGTGGTCCTACAATGAAAGACAGCAATATCAGTGAGAATCTTTTAGCTGATATGAGTTTAAACATCAGTCTATCTGGTTATTCAAAGAATAAGACTTTGATGTTAAATGCCTTAAAACAGTAGAATCCTGCTCTTCAGTTTTACTGTTGGCAATATTACAATTCATGTTTGATGAATTAGACTTTTTAGACTGTCAGTAACTTCTAGTTATCTTAGTAAGTTTTACAGTTTAGTTAAGAGGCTCTTTGTAAGGTTAGAATAAATTATGAAGTGAATTAGTCATTTATTGCAACACTTGTGTAGTTATTTCTGGTTTGATAAGCATAGCATGGGTTGCTACTGAAGCTGATCGTGCTTCATATTGCTAAAGGGAAAAGGGAGAGAGAAAATCAATTGTAGAGTTACTAGATTCTCTTCAGCTGAAATGAGTTATGTATGAGCCAATAAAATGTTTCAAAAGAATGATTCATTTTCAAGAGATATATGTGTACCGCGCACATCTCATGATGTGCAAGAGCCTGAAATATCATTTATGTAGAGTTCACATAGGGAACCAAGGCTTATTTTAAACCTACACCAAGAAAACAGAGCGGGGACAGTGTGCAATCCTAGTCCCTTGATTGTCTAAATCAGAGACCTAAATGTCTGTACTAACTTTTATGGTCCATATACCTGAGATTTCTTTTCAAGAAAGGCAGGGGGACATGGCAACTTGGTATACATTGGGTCTCATTATGACATGATACTGATCCCAATACCATGGGATCTGTCAGATAGTCTTCTACACTTGTAAATGCTCACAACTCTGATGTTTCATGGCTGTGGAGATACAGAGATTGCTTTACATCAGGTATAAATAAGAAGCAGCTTCTTCCCACCCAAGCACCATTTATAAGAAGGAAAAGAAGGTGGATCTTCTTAGCCCACTCACTCCAATCCCCAGTCAAACCTCTCTCCTCACCTCCGGATATGCCAAGAACATCTGGTGTCAGGGAAATAGTAAAGAGCTGTGATCAAGTCAGGTGACATCTATTAGATAACGTTTTAAGCTATGAAGTTGCTATGAAGTATGTCTTGATGAGTACAACAGTTTTGTGGAATGCATTGCCACAGAAAGTTGTGGAGATGACAAATGTAAATATACAAGACTAGAGACATTCATGGAAGATCACAGAATAGTTAATGTTGGAATGAACCTCTGGAGATCACACAGAATCACAGAATCACGCAGAATCACAGAATCACAGAATTTCTAGGTTTGAAGAGACCTTAAGATCATCGAGTCCAACCTCTGACCTAACACTAGCAGTCCCCACTAAACCATATCCCTAAGCTCTACATCTAAGCGTCTTTTGAAGACTTCCAGGGATGGTGACTCCACCACTTCCCTGGGCAGCCTGTTCCAATGCCTCACAACCCTTTCAGTGAAGAAGTTCTTCCTAACATCTAACCTAAAACTCCCCTGGCTCAATCCCATTCCCCCTCGTCCTGTCACCAGGCACGTGGGAGAACAGACCAACCCCCACCTCGCTACAGCCTCCCTTGAGGTACCTATAGAGAGCGATAAGGTCGCCCCTGAGCCTCCTCTTCTCCAGGCTGAACAAGCCCAGCTCCCTCAGCCGCTCCTCGTAGGACTTGTTCTCCAGGCCCCTCACCAGCTTTGTCGCCCTTCTCTGCACCCACTCGAGCACCTCCATGTCCTTCTTGTAGCGAGGGGCCCAAAACTGAACACAGTACTCGAGGTGCGGCCTTACCAGAGCTGAGTACAGGGGGACGATCACCTCCCTAGCCCTGCTGGTCACACTGTTTCTGATACAAGCCAGGATGCCGTTGGCCTTCTTGGCCACCTGAGCACACTGCTGGCTCATATTCAGCCGACTGTCCACCATCACTCCCAGGTCCTTCTCTGCCTGGCAGCTCTCCAACCATTCCTCTCCCAGCCTGTAGCTCTGCTTGGGGTTATTGTGCCCCAGGTGCAGGACCCGGCACTTGGCCTTGTTGAACTTCATGCAGTTGACCTCAGCCCATCGGTGCAGCCTATCCAGATCCTCCTGCAGAGCTTTCCTACCCTCAAGCAGATTGACACACGCACCTAACTTGGTGTCATCTGCAAACTTACTGAGGGTGCACTCGATGCCCTTGTCCAGATCATCGATGAAGATATTAAAGAGGACCGGCCCCAGCACCGAGCCCTGGGGGATGCCACTAGTGACTGGCCTCCAACTGGACTTGACTCCATTCACCACGACTCTTTGGGCCTGGCTATCCAGCCAGTTTCTAACCCAATGAAGCGTGCGCCAGTGCAAGCCAAGAGCAGCCAGTGTCTTGGTCATGTGGTCCAACTCCACTGCTCAAGCAGGGATACCTAGAGCAGTTTGCTTAAGACCATGTCCAGACATCTTTTGAAAATCTCAAATGAGGGAGACTCCACAACCTCTCTGGGCAACCTGTGCTACTGTTCAATCACCTGTACAGTAAACATGTGCTTCCTGATATTTGACATGCTGGCAATACTTTGTCTGATGCATCCAAGAATACTGTCGGCCTTCTTAGCAGCAAGGGCACGTTGCTGACTGATGTTCTGCTTGGTATCTACAAGGACTCCCAGGTCCTTTTCTACAGAGCTGCTTTTCAGCTGGGTGGCCTCCAGCATGTGCTAGTGCCTGGAGTTGTTCCTTCCAAGCTGCAGGACTCTGCGTTTCTCCATGTTGAATTTCATGAGGTTCTTTCAGCCCACCTCTGCAGCCTGATGAGGTCCCTCTGGATGGCTGTGCAGCCATCTGGTGAATTAGCTGCTCCCCCCAGTTTTTTTGTCACCTGCAAATTTACTGAGGGTGCACTCTATAACATTTTCAAGATCATTAATGAAGGTGTTAAACAAGACTGGACCTGGTATTGGCCCCTGGGGTGCTCCACTCGTTACCGGCATCTAACTAGGCTTTGCACAACTGACAACTTGCCCTCTGGGTCAGCTGTTCAGCCAGTTTTCAGTCCACCTCAGTCTGCTCATCCAGCCCAGACTGGTATCTTGATCATTTGAAGAGATATAATCTGAACCTATATATTTGAGGACTGCATCCTATACAATTTGTATCCCTTCTAGGGATTTTAGTGGCTGAATTCTTGTCTTATGACTGTCACAACTACCTCATACTTTTCTACCATATCCTGTCAAGTCTGTTTAAAGACACTTTCTAACATATGCACACCGGATACTCTATTTTTAGTATCTAGAGGTGAAAGCCCTCTACAGTCATCTGTCAGTCTGTCCAGCAAGTGTAATTTCAGTCTTTGCAAAATGGCAACATTTTCTTTCCACATGCAGAATCATTTACATTATGTTGTCATTGAGAAATGACATTACTGGACTTGTAAAAAAAAATCCACAAAAAGCTGTGATAATTTTGAATATTTTAAAACAGTTTTTTCTTGCTTTTTTTTTTTTTTGTTTGTTTGTGATGAAATTCTGCCTTCTAGTTTATATACATTCTTGCCCAGCTGAAACTCCTTCAACAGAAATCTTTGCAAGTGTGTTTGATGTTTGTGCTATTTGAAGTTAATTTCTATAAAATTATTCATGACCTTGAGAAGAGAGACTACTGAAAATAAATTGTGCTGTAAATTAATAAGAAAAGTATGTTATTTCTTCTTTATGTCAAACACCTTTCTGTGATGTTACTTAAACCTTATTTAAGTAGTCCCTGGCATTTAAGCAGCTGGACCTGTAAGATAAATCTCACTGATTCATGGAAGCAGAATTTGGTACCAGTGACATACAGATAAATGAAGAAAAAGTTTGTTCTTCTGGTGGCTTTGTGTCCAAATCTTTTAGGTTATTAATCTGTAGCAGTTAACTACAGTATTGGATCAACTAAATTCAATTTAAATAGGCCTTTTGAACATTCTAGCATTTTCTGCCTGTTATTTGTTTGTTTGTTTGTTTTTTAAATTCAGTTTCCTTCATAAAACCTTCTTTAGCATTTTTTTGACAATTTCAGACTCCTTCCACATAAGACTTCTTCACTGTGGAAAATTTTTGATAATTCTTTTTCACTCCAAAACAGACAATAAATAAGAACAAGACAACTCTACTCAGTTTCTAATGCATGACAAGTTGGTCTTCTTTGAAGTTAGGCAAAGCCTTTTTTTTTTTTTTAAGGTGATTTTTATTCTGGATATAAGTGCATAACTTTTTTTAGCGATACTCACTTGAGCTGCAAGTATATGTGTACCTTCAGGGCTTGAGGAATATTTAAAGCTCTAATCTGGAAATAAGATTCATGAAGTTTTGAGAAATACGAAACACCTGCTCAAGGAAGACTAAGATGTAACTATATATATCTATATATCTCTGTATATATATGGAAGAGAAAAAAATACTGCAAGAAAACTCCTAGTTATTAGGACCCCACTTCATGATCATGTTTATGTCTGACGTGGTATGTGCTATATAACAAGTTAGAATTGTAAGCAAAATGAACAAAGACAGGAGTATAAATGAAACACTTCAAATTATGTTTTTCTGTCTTTCCTTTCTAAACTGGAGTCTGTTGGGAGAAAGGTTTTGGAGACATCTCTAGAAACACTGACTGCTGTTTTCATCTACTGCACAAAATCACACAACTTTTTCCAAAGATTCATATTTTTTTCTGATGTTTTCATTACTTGGTGAAGCCTTCCAATTACTGAAACTGTAATTTAATGCTAGTCACAGAAAATAGTTTTTGATTTACATTTCATAATGCATAGGAAATTTTATGCTCTGGTACAGTTAGTGGAAAGCGTGTCAAATTTCTAAAGTGAAATATTTATTGCATTTGAAACACTCCAAGCCCAAAGAAGTAGTATTTTAAATTCAGAATCCTACAAACAACTTACCTGCTTATATAAACATTATGCTTAAAAAATTATTAGGTATTGTTTCCCAGTAGTTTATACTGTATTCAGATAGTTTTTCTCTTTTATTGGGATTTGATAGTTGAGTTTAGCAATTTAAATGTATTTGAGCATTGGTTATTTGTTTAATTCCTAATTAACATAGTAAGATAATTTTAATTACTGCTTTTAATTGCAGTTGTTGTTCAGTAATATTACTGTCTTTTATTAAGAGTTAGATTCAAAAGTTCTGTTTAGTCTGTTTTCCCAACAATGATAATGTTATGTAAAATGGCCACCAAAATGTGTTCATAATCATAGTATATTATTTTTGTTGCATCTATAATCTTATAAACTTCTTTTTAAAATTGAACATAGGGAAATTGTATGGGTGCTTTTCAAGACTTGCGATTTTTTCCTTCTCAAGTGGAGTACTGTGGTTCTTTCAGTAGTGTTTTGGGAGAAACTAGTAACAGTTCTGTATTAGACAGTGCTGAAGCTACTCCTTCCTCTGCCTTCTGTCAGATAAGAAATTGTTTCTCTAAGAGCTGTGCAGCTCACATAAGAAATGCCAGAAATGTTGAAGGAAAGCTTACAGTGATAAAATTCATACCATTAAAGTAAAGTAGAAATACAGGGGAGAAGGCGAATTCATGTTATAGGTTAATATCACTTACGTGAGAACTTAAGTTATGACATATGAATAACTACTGGAAGTGAATAAAGGGTATTTTAATAAATCATATCCTCAGATTACCACTTCATGAAAATTCACGAAACTGTGACCTAGTCTCAAAGACAGAGTCAGCTTTTAGGCGACTAGCCACAAAAAGGCTCATTATAGTTCATTTTTTTCTTAAAAAGTCCAATGAAAGCTAAACATTGAAATGACTCGCTGTACTCAAGTTAGCTAAGGCAAAAGCAGGTAAGAAGACACAGTATCAGAAGAAGTAGTTGCTTTTCATACTTCGCTTCAGCTATTTTCTCCATCTTTCTCTTGCTGTTTCTCAGTAGATCAGGTACATTTCTTTCTGTTTCAGAACAGTATTTAATGGAGTTGAGCTCAAGTCTGATAATGCTAAAATGAGGCTTTGGACTAGGATTTTATGCCTGCCATCACAGTCATGAGAAGCCGGGTACCTAATACACCACTGTCCTCTCACTCTCCTTCACACAACCATTAGATTTGGAATGCAAAGTTAGGTAATGCCTTTATTTATTGTTTGTGTGATACTGTTAAAGTTCTGTTTGTCCCCCAAATACACATGAGTTCATCCCTGTGTTAGTTATTCCTACTCCTCCAATAGGATGGGAAGTGATGCATGGTTAACTTCAGATTTATTGTTTGAGGCCTGATTCCATCTCATCCTTAAGAAAAGGGCCTGTGAATATTTTCAGCGTTCACCTACACAGGGAAGGGATTTCATCATGCTCATTCCAGTAGTCTGTACATTTTGATTCCATAATTTCGCACATCATCTACCCCCACTACTTTTAGTTAAAGATAAGGTGATCTAAAAGTTGTGTGTATATTAATCCATTATCCTTTCAGTGTTTCAGTGTTTTTATTTTATTTTATTTTATTTTATTTTATTTTATTTTATTTTATTTTATTTTATTTTATTTTATTTTATTTTATTTTATTTTATTTTCATTGTTAAAAAGGAATGCTTTCTGCCATTCAAATGAACTTGGCCTCTATTTGCAGGGAAGTTGTTTGTCATCTGGCACTATGACAAAGGACATGACATTACATCTCCCAAGATTTATAGTTAGGAAATAATTTCTTATTAATATAACTACAATTAAATGTACAAAATACAAAAAAACAGTGCACAGTAAGTCAGCACCATCTGGTTCAGCAATTAGTATAATTTAATTAGCAATTGTCACTAGGGTTTATTAACACAGAAGCCATAGAAGGAACATTTCAAACATATAGGTAAACTCTGACAATTTTCAGAAAGGCAGAACGTCAGTTAATTTGGAAAACAGGTTGAAATTTACATGCCATACCGGACACTACTAATACTATTAACTCCAGAAGACTGATCACTTGGGTGTTAATATGTAATAAATTATTTGACTTAAAACACACAGATTTGCAATATGAATTTGCAAGTATGGGAAAGAGACAGAGTATGATATGGGTAATTTTAATGAGAGGAAGTACCTGGATCATAAAGTCTTTGCTCAGACTGTAAAACTCATTTTTCTGTCATTTTTTAGTATGATTCCTAGAAAAATGAAATTGAATCTGACATATACTGTAATGGCACAAGGGAATAATGTTATATCTTCAATAATTCTTATTTATTTATTTATTTATTTATTTATTTATTAACTATTAAAGTGTGGATATTTCAGAATAACTAGTATTACCAGTAGAAACTGCAATGAACTGGTACTTAGAAGATTTGAAATCTCATGTAAGCATAGTATTGTCTACAAAGGCTAAAATAATTAAATTAGAGAAAGTATCCATGACTTAGAGAATAAGTTATAGTGCAGCTAAGAGAAAGAGAATTAAGAGAATAATAGAAGCTTACCTTGCCTCTTTCTCCAGGCTATCAAAAAAATAAATAAATAAAATAAAATAAAAAGGAACTTAGCAAAATCAGAAATGTATGTTGAATGAGAAGTTCAGCCTTCCTGACAGTCCCCTGCTGCAGTAGGTGTGTCTACTTTGATATGATGGGATACAGAAGTTTTGAAATAAGGGTATAGTAAAGAAGCAGACACATTGCCATTTTAATGGGGAGATATTAACACTGTTGTCATAGCTTATGTTTTCTGTATCCCTTCTTAAAAAAAAGAGTTGAATGCACAGAGTATGTATGGGTGTACAGTAGGGGATATAACTTGTGTTAGCAAAGAGATTGTGGAAGTTGTGCTACAGGAAGTCTAACAGTTAAGAGCAGATGACATGGCTCTTAGGATGGTCCATTATTCATAAAGGCCCTACTCAGCGTAAGTCTGAGGTAATTGAATTGTTTAGCATGGAAAAAGTGAAGACCTCGTGGGGACCTAATAGCAGCTTCCCTGGACTTAAGTGGAGGTTCCTGAGAAGACAGAGCCATACACTTTACTGAGGTGCACAGTAGGAGGGTGAACGACACGGGGCATAAATTGAGGCAGGCAAAGTTTTGATTAAGGAAAAATAAAATCATCATGTGGATATTTAACTCCTGGAACAAGTTGCCCAGGTAGGTTGTGGAGTCAGTGACCTTGAACGTTTTCAAGACTGAGTTGGATAAAGCACCGAGCAACCCAATTGACCCTGTTTTGAGCAGGAAATTGAGCCAGAGACCAGAGGTCCCTCTGAGCCTTAATGATTCTATGCACTGCAAGCCCAGGAAGGGCCATGGGCCCTTGAAATGTAATTTTGCTGTGCTCTATTTATAAAATACTTAAAATGAAACTAATAGAAAGTAAATGTTGGTCTATATCTGATTTAACTACTGTGCAGATAAATGTTTTGCCAGCCAGAACATATAGGTTGTGACAAAGATATTAGACTTGGACTTCAGGAGAATGAAAGAGAGAAATATGTAATGAAATAGGAAACTTTCTGTGTGATTAGAAGACATACAGAAGGGTTTAAAATATTAGGTGGTTTGGACAACCTGTGTAGGAAGTCTATTTGCCATACAATCATAGACATAAGATTGGCATTTTATATTGAGTAATATAGCTATGTTATAAGATGAATAAGGGAAGAGAGCAGTCTCAAATCTGGTAACAAGAATTACAGGTGCAAGCTGACCTTTTAACTAACCAGTAGCTGATTACAAGTTCAGTCATCCAGAATGGAGATTCATTTACTGATGAAAATAGCTCTTTAGTACTGCCAAATTGCTGTCAAACCTCATGATTATCTTGGTAATGTGAGGGGAAAAAGGAGCTGCAAGTGGATTCAGAAGCAAAATGTTTTATTCTTACAAAAAGAGAAAACGGGGGAAAGAAAGAGAGAAGAACACAATGAAGAGTAGTGTCAAGATAAAGTAAACACTCTGAAGAAAATACACTTTTATGCCACATTTTAGAAGTTGATATGCCAAGGTAAGTAATAGAAAAACTATATAGGTAGAAACGTAAGATAGCAGTACCTAGACAAGTAGTTACAGCCCATTACAGTTATTACCCTCTTCTGAGCCGTTAATGTGGACTGAAATAATCTGAAGTGGTTGGGAATGTGTTCCAATTTTTCCTTTTTCTTCAGAACCAGTAACTGTAAAAAAATGCTGACAGATTTTAAAGGTTAACATGTAGCTTTTGCCCTGAGGGCAAAAGCAGGAAGCTAAAATGAGAAGATGGAGTGTATGAGTAAAAGTTAGCAGAACTAACATCTTTGACCCATTTAGCTCTCAAAACACACCTAACTGACATATTTGGGGGGAATAGGAGAATGACAAGATAGAAAAGTCATCCCTCTGAGAACAGTTACAGGCATGCAAGACTGTGTGACAGAAACCCATGTTGTTTAGCTAGAAGGAGCAAACACTTCTTAGAGGTTAGGTGATAGCATCGTATTGACACCTGGGTTCCAGAGAGAATAATCCTTATGGATAATTCAAAAACAAAACAAAAAACTGTGAATAGCCAATATTGAGCACGTGGATTTATTTAGGATTAACTGGAAACTTTGGTAGGATACAAGGTACTAAAAGATGTGTGTAAATTCTTTTAGTTTTAAAAGAAATGTAAGTAGCATGTTTGGATCATGGTTTTGTAAATGTAGTTTTTTGTGTGTGTGTACTTTGTTTGTTTGTTTCTTACCACATCAGTATTGTTTAAGAAAAGAAATAATCAAAGGCAAACAAACAAACAACAACAAAAACACCATCAGGTGGATAAGGAATGCCTTCCCTTAATGATGAACAATGTACATGAACGGAGCATAATAACATAATCTTCTATTTCTTTATTTCCAAATCTAAAGGTTTTGACTTGTTTTGTACTGTTCTCTTATAAAGACAGGTTCCCATTAATTTACACAATGCAGTGACTTCAGTGGCAGCTTTTTTAAAGACTTGTTTATGAATGCAAAGTTATAACTTGGGTATTACATTAGCACAAGTGTTTGGACATACACAAAATTCATTGCTCATAAGGAGTTAAGATTTTCTGTGAAAATGATTGATATAGGCTTAATCTTCTGTAGTACTCTTTAGTACTGTCTCAGGAGAATACCATTGCCTCCTGAGACTCCCTTGGAAAGTTTCACCTGGTTCCAGAAGGAAGCTTCCTATAACATGCTGAAAATAACAGGTAGAATGATTTGGTGTAGTTTGTCACTGACAGCCCTGGGATGCGATCTCAGATACTTTCTGTACTCAGAGACAAATACAATTCCAGAATAGACTGATAGGTTTCTAAGTTTGTAATAGCAGCTTTTGGCATACTGGCAGGTGTTTCTGTATATTTGCTGCTCTTTCTTGTTGGTACTGCAATCGTATCTTTAACCTGGACCAAAAGATTTATACTGTAAAAGCATTATAATTGGGATACTGTGACTTCTGCTTACCCCAATGATCCAATGATTTTGATGGTAATTATATTAATGTGATATTATATTTATACGATATTATTATATTAAGGTGAGACTTCTGTGGGGTAACCCTATGGTTTATATGATTCTGCAGTATTAAAAGTCTTGAAAAAAACATTTACTGTGAATAGTGCTGTGAACAAATTTAGGCTTTGACCCCACAAATATTATTAGTACAGAGGGACTGTTTCTTAGTGCTCTTATACACTATAGGGACTATTATGCCCGTTTACAAAATGTGTGGACTATTACATCCATTTGCAGTAGGATTGGGCTCTATGGGTTCATTCTCTCCTTTTGTTTTTCGAGTTTGTGATAGTTTTCAGCCTATTTTAGAATAATCAGCCAATACAATAAATGTGAATTACTAGTTCTCATTAATTTACCAACTGATTGTCTATAAAAAGCAGCTAAAATAAAGAGCTAAATTCATAGCACGCAATTTTCCATTAAACCTCTCATGTATTTGATAGTAAAAATAAATTCAAATGTGAGAGTTTGGTGTAAATGAGAATTATCCTGCAGTTTACAGATATATGTCTGTAGAGTATTGGATGAGTAGAAAACACGAATGTCTAGCAAGTGATTTAAATATGATTATTAATGAACTGGAATTTTATAATGGCTACAACGAAACAGTCCCTGGATACTGAAGACTGTAATGTCAAAAGGAAGCTGTGTCCACCGGGGGGCGCTGATGTTTTTCCTTTATGGGGTGATTAATCTAAATGTAGATTAATCCATTGAAAAGACGCACAAAGTGCTTAACGTTGCAGTAAAAAAATTAGCAGATGTACAAGAAAACAAAAGAAAAAACGGTATACTGTGAACCTGTTATTTTTTCTTCACAAAAGTTGTTAGTGTAGAATAAGTGCTTTTTTACAGTAAGAGTATATGGAAATTCATCCTGAAGACTGCATGTAACTGCAAGAGCTACTAAGAGATTTTAAACTGATGCTCCGTAGCTCACTTTTTAGTTACTTGTAACAAAGAATGTGAATTTTAAACCTGTGACTGGAAATATATGCACATCATTTAAAAGAAACATGCAGAGGAAATGAGAAACAGATCTGTTACTTTTTTTATTTCAAGGAGAAAAAAAAAAAAAAAAAGAATTCTCATTTAAGGAAGAAAACATCTTCTTTAGACAGTCAAGGAGTACTGTAATATGCAGAAGAAAAAAAAAAAAAAGGCTGTACAAACCTCCCATTATAGCCTGTGATATAGTAGCTGTCTTTGAAACTGCTCAGATGTGTCCATTTTAACAAAATATGCTTCTTTTTGCCAAATTTTCTGAGGCTAGGTCAGTGATTCCGTAAGCCTGTCATATGACTCATCTAATCATACAAATTGGGGATATCTGGCTTATGTCATCTTGATTAATGTAAAAGCAAGTGAACTTGAAGAGCAACACTTGTCAAAATGTGGCAGAATCATAACAACTGTTGCTCATAAAGACTGTTGCCACCCACTTACATACAGTAATTTATCCCAAATTTTGTAAACCTGCTGGCAAAGCAGTTATTGAAGCATAGGTAGGGGAATAAATATGTACAGAAAAAAAATAGAAGCACTGATATTCAGCAACTGATGGTGAATTTCAGTTTTTTCAAGAATGAACTTTATTGTTGTTGTGATGCATTTGCACTTAATATGATTTTCTAGTATTTATAAGTAACATAGCATGTAGTTAATGTTAGACTTCTCACTTACGACATTTAGGTAGTGCTGGAAAATTGATTTAAAGACCAAAATCCTGACATAGCGTATGAAGTAAAATGTGCTTTGTCTAATATATAACAGTATGTAGTTCAAAAACAAAGTTACTTGTACCAGAGTAAATAAAATAATTTGGGTGGGACGAAGGAGACACAAAGTGCTCATCAAAATAATCACCTTTAATTCATCTTTCAACCTCAACAGTTACCAAATTCATCCCTGGTTAACAATAGTGTTTGTGGTATCTTTCTCTTGGGTGTGAAATTGATAATATTTCTATAGTGTTTATCACAGAGCAAGGTTTGAAAATGATCTCCATGGAAAGGCCAGAAAAATAAACTCTTAGGAAGAAAACCAAAATGCATAGAACTGAAAAGAATTATTCAGTATCTCCAGATTCAGCTATTTGAGTTTTAACTAGTTTGATACTTTCCCATGGAATAAAATTGGTTTTGTTGGTAATGGAACTTATGCTTACTTTGTGTGTTTGAAAGACACACATTGGAGTGATAAAAACAGTTTTATTTTTTAAATGTGACTAGTGAAGCATGTGCAGTCTTTTTTTTGTGATCAACTTGTGAAGTGTAGATTTATCCCTGTAAAAACTAAGTAGAAGTCATTGCTGCTGTCAAATCTCTCCTACTGAACATTTGATTATGTAATTTTTTTTTTTTTTAATTTTTATTCTAAGATGCTGTAGGTCCAAGGGGTTTAAAGGGTTTCTTTTTCTTTAGCAAATTTTTCTTTGTATATGTATTGTTTTCTTTTTTTTCAGACTTTAGTTCATACTTATGGTTGTAGCACACCTGGTCCTTTGTTAGAATCATGTGGAAAAATTGAATTTTAAATGGTTCTAATCCTGCTACTATTTATTTCTGGTGAGTTGTTTTAGGTGTGACTATTTTAGTTTCTGGATTATTTTTTGTTGTTGTTGTTGCTTGATTTGTGTATACAAAAGCCTATCTTAAATAATTGCTTGTGTTGGTTAAGCCTGTTGAAAAAAGGTGGTGTTCTGAGAAATCTGGGTTTAAACAAACAAAGATAAAATCTAATGTTTCCCTTTATCTTATGCTAAGATGGATAAGGTAAGAATGGCATTTGTCATAAGGTAAATGAAAAAATAATTTGTTTTGCAAATTATTTTGTAAAATGAAATACAGCTTTGAGATATAATCACCTATGTTTTAAAAGAGTGTTTCTACAAAGTATTAATAAAAGCTTTTTACCTATGAACATGAATGGCTCACTAGTCTATAATATGGAAGCCACTGCTGGTATGGTAGATATATTCTGATATGGTGATTTTATCATGATCACTTCTTCATAGAATCTTAGAGGAAAGAACAAGCTAGTACTATTCAAAATACACTTTTAAATAATACCTATTACTAGAGCACAGACATTGCCCATCTTCCCTTCAATGAAATCTTAAATAAAAAAATAAGGTGATCATTATAAACAGATGCAAACATGCATAGAAAAATTTACTGTAAACCATCAGTAGCTTGACTTAAACTGTGCTATAGAGAATAAAGTGTTTACCTGAATGTGCTGATTCAATTCAATTCTAATTCCTCAGGAACAGACTGCAAAATGGGAAATTGTGTGAATTATTTTGTCTAGGCATGCTGTACATTAACTGAAGTGAGTTGGAACAAGCAGGAGAAGAAAGTAGTAGATAAGAAAGGCATAATTATAACTTAACAGGCAAAAAATAATGTACATTTATATAGAATTTCATTTGTGACAAAACTACATCTGCAGGAGTACCTCAAGGAGCAATAAGTATGTGGGCTTTACCAGTAGTAAGTAGGTTATAAAACATATAGCCAATCAAAAAAAGTACATGTATGTATACATGTAGAAAGGCAGAACAATTAATCAGAAATTAAGAGATTCTAGAAATAGGGTTCTGTTGCATATGCCATTTGAACCCCTGGTGAACTCCTTCAGTTTTTTTGTCCATTTGAGTTACATTTCATCTTTTCATTTTTTCTTAGCCAGAAGGTACGGTATCAGTTCTGGTACCTGGTAGAAAAATACTATCAAACAACCAGAAGAAAGAAAATATATGTAGTGATTGTGCGATACTGGAAACCCTGGGAAGATAATGCTATGTAGAGATAGTATATTCATCGGACAGGTTACACCTGTCCATACCCCCATCTTGTAGACAGAATAACCTTAAGACCTTTACTCACTGTGGATCTGTTTGAAGTTTTGAGACACTTAATAATGAGACCAAATTGGCTGGCTTTTCCATAGAAGTGACAGTAAGATGCCTGATAGCAATAAAGTTCCCATGACTTGCCATGAAACTTTAGATTCCTGCATGAGATCTAAGAACTCCTTGGTGAAATAGCTCCTTATTTTCTTAACATGGGCAATCATACTTTCACATTCATAACCCCTAGAAATGGATGAAACAACATAATTCAATAAGAAAGTAAAAAAATAAAATAAAAGTATTTTGAGAGGTACGGGAGGTATAAAAAAAAATGAGCTGAAATTGCAAATGTTTAATAATATAAGAAACCGAAAGTTTCTGGAGGTTTCTGGAGTACACTGGAGGTTTTTCAACAGCTGCAGCTGTGCTTGTCACAGATGTCTCCATCTTGAATGCCTTTTTCAGGAATATGCCTGGAGTGATCTGGAAATCAGTCCTTTTCTGCAGCATCATAATCTATATCATTGGAAAAAAATATGTTACTTTTTCCACCTGAAGTTCATTGCATTTATATGAATGGTCTCAAGTACATACCTCCATAAGAGTGAACTGTAATGGACGTAAATGCATATTACACATATGTATGAAATACATACATATACACATATATTTCATATAAATAATCTTTCCTGTGACCGAGACTTTGCTGTTCTTTATTACTAGCAGTTCCCGAGACACTGACATGTAGGGGAGGATTGTTCTAAGGTTATAAATATGAAGTCAAGAATTACAGTTTAAGAACAAGTATCATAGCGCTCTTGTAGTTTGTTGTTAATAAAAACATAGACTGTTCCCCTGACAGTTAGTTACATCTTTCTAATCTGTTTTGTGTTTCCTGTACCCTAGGGATCATTCTGAGGGGCAGTTTAGTTGGTTTTGTTTTTTACTTTTCATTTCAATTTAGTTTTGAAATTGTAATATTTATAGTTCACATGGCATTCCTTAAAGAAAAAGAGTGAGTATTGCAGTGTGCTAGCAGAGACAATTTTTTTAATGGCCCAAATAAGACTGAAACAGGAATTTTGAAATTTGCTTTGAAAAGTCCCTGCTGCAGTCTGATGAAATTGACATTCTTGTCAGTTTCCCTCCTAATAGTAGCTGTGAAATTGACAAGAATGTCAATTTCACGGAAGAGCCACATGGGACTGACAAGATCTGTGGCTCTGGGGCAGCTCCTGTGTGGATTGTGCAATTACTGACCTGGACCACCTATCTCAGAGTTTACAAGCGTGGTGCGTGTCTGAACTCTGCAGTTAGGAGCCAGGGTTATAATGGCATTTTGGTTTCAGCATGCTGCCTATGAATCTGACCCTTGGTTAGAGCAAGAGATTCTTTAACCTTCTGGCTTCCAGCTTCCTGGAAACTACAATGCCTTATGCTCTGTCTGAGAAGTAGATACTTAGCCTGGTATGTTCTCTGTGTGATACCCACAGGCAGATTCCTTTCAGTGAGAAGCCAGTGCTTCCAGCATCAGTCTCTGAGACAGATGTTCTTGCTGTTGTATAAATAAACCAGAGTAAATCTGTTCTGGATTCAGTAGAAGCATGGGAAACTTGGTATTTTGGGGATGAAGTATATTTGAATTTAGCTGAAAAGATTAACGTGGACATCTGAATATCAGTCACACACTGTTAGTTTGTCTCTGAGGTACTCTTAATGACCTTCAACTAGGAAACAGTATTAACATGAAACTTGTTTGAAATACAGAGCAGGTAACACCAAGGTTATATTTTCATTATCAGCTCAGAATTATGTTTTCTGAAAGAAAGGATGGGTATTGCATCATTCCTTAAAGGCAGGCTGCCCAATATGAAATAAATGGATCCTGGCTGTGAAATTGATCATGTTTTCTTGGTGGAATCTAGCTACATCAAAGCTGCCAGGATTTACCAAATCACTTAATACAAGGAAGGGTTCTGCCGACAAAACTGTGAATGCAAAATACACATTTTTAACTTGTATCTTTGCCACAGAATGAAGTTTCCAAAATTTGTAAATTAGACTTTCACTCTTAGAGGTTTGGCATCACATCTAAGCAATATTTCAAATCACCTATATATGAAGATTAGTTATGACTGGTATAGCAGTATTCAAGTGTTTGTATGTTCAGTATCTCACTGGGAATAAATGAATAGTCAGTTAAGTTCTGTTTTGTTTCCTGTTAACCTCCCCAGACCCACATGTTTTGTCAGTATACATCAGAACACTTCTATTGCATCCAGTCATTGCAAGACTTGTCAAGAATTACAGATGTGTAAGTGTTTCTATGTATGTTGCCAGCATCACTTCTGGGATGTGGTTAAAGGTTTGTTTGTCAGCTGATATGTAATGTCATGATGTCATTAACTCCCAGTGAATATCTTTCTACACACTACAGAGCCCAACATTTTTGTATTAACCAACATCTTGGCTAGTAAAAGTAGAAATACCCTTTTTAAAAGTAAATTCTTATTTTAAATTAAAACTAACAAAAGTTGAATTGATGAGAAAACTTGTTTCTATTGGTATGACTCATCTGAAATTTGATATTTAAAATTTTCCATGAGTTTACCTATGCAGTTGGATTAAATTCTAGTTACCTAGATGTGGTATTGAGAAAGAGGACATCAACGGACTTTTTGTATATATTTCTGTATAAATATTTCACAGCTTCTGATATGAAGTAGATGTGAGCTATGCCATTGCTTCTGAGGTTAATATTGGGCTGAAACACTAAATACTTGATTACTGCTTTCTCTTTTCTCTCAATATTTAGTAACTCTACCATGTTAGTGGTGGCAATTTTCCCTTTTTTAAAGGGTGAATATGCACAGTGATGTCAAGTTTATTTTTCTCTATAGAAAGCCACTAAAAGTTTTAGTCACTAGGCTTGAGTGAAGCTGTCTTTTCTGTTTTTGTGTTTATAAATATGATTCTATGAGTGTGTCAGCAAAATATTGATTAAGGAGTGCTAGTAGGTATGACTTATTTGGAATTTCATAAAAAACCTTTGTCAAAACTTGTCACAAGAGAATACTAAAGACGAATAGGAATATTAAGCAATCAACTAACAGGGGAGTACCTCTTTAAAATATTGTTGATTGATATATTAATACTCTCCACTGGGAGGTGATAAGTTAAACATTTACAACATTACACAAAACTATCCAAGATGGTCAAGACCAAAATCTAATGAAGAATTTTCTAAAAGTCAACAGCATGACAGTCAATGAATTTTGTTGCTGAGAAATGTCAGGGAACACATGAAAAAGAATGATTTGAACTACTGCTACAGTTTTCAGACTATTAATGTAAACAGTTGTGGTGCTTGCAGGCCTGTAACAGCTGTGAACATAAAAGGAGCCAGGTACCTCTGAGCCACACTATTAATTCAGAGTGTAAGATTGTCTGCACTGCATATCCTGTTTAACTTCTTGCATATGTCTTTCAGTTGTCCGTATGTATCCAGTGAGATACCCCAGTTCGGGATAAAGGCTGTCATTCTAGTCACCACAGAGCAGACAGCAGAAGGGAATAAAGTTTGGAAATGTAAGAGGGAAATGACTGGATACACAAAGAAACAGAAGAGTTTTATACACATCAGTTTAGTGAAGGAATGAAGAAAGGCAAACAAAATTGTTAGTGAGAATAAACTTTCTTTTTCGGGCTCTGACAGACTGGCCAACTGGTTGTTGCCACCCTCAGCCATCTGCCTTGCCCTGCACCTTTAATAGATATGGAAGTCCTCAGGGCAGAGACATCTGATCCCCTTGTAAATCAACTTCTGAAACACTATAGTGTTCAGGCTGGTGCATTAGGGAAGTCTGGTTCTGCCTAGGAAGGCCGCAGTGCCTGTCAGAGGAGGGGAAAATGGTTTTGGCTGGTAGCAATGTCAGCCAGGGCAAGTCTGCCTGAGACCTCGCAAGTGTGATATTTCAAGGGCAAAAGCTAATAAAAGTGCACTGTCACTGCTGAAATGTGGTAAAAAGAGAGATGCTTGTTTTATCCAGAATGTGTTTAGCAGGTGGAACAGTTCATAGTCATACAGTTGCAAAGCCATGAGTTTAGTATGATGTAAACCATTAGTGATATTCCCTGCATACTGTTCCCCTCTGCCCCATTTTCAGCCTGCGGTTTGATGTTTTTTTGAGTTCTTGCATGATTTTATAAGGTGCCCATCTGCCTTTGAGTTCTCGTTCTAGAAACTAATCATGCTGCTGACCAGTTTCAACAGAATTTGAAAGGCCTCATACATGAAATTTCTTCCAATTTACTGCAAATCGGTAACTGGACATAAGAGAGTCTCATCAGCAGTGCTCCTGAAGCTTCAGTAATAACTGAAGAAGTACTATTGCAGATTGATCAGTATTATGGCTTTGAATTAACCAAAGCAGCTGCTGTCTTGCCCAATAATTTGGGACAAGCTGTTTGAGAGGAATAGAGGGAAGATGGGCAGAATGCAAGGAAAAGGATACTATAGGAATTGTAGAGGGATACAACTGAAAGTAGTGTGAAAGAATTATTGGGATATAACACAAAGCCATAGGAATTCAAGATTCATTAGTTTCAGTGATTACAGAATAAACTACCTGTACATTTTTTTTGTTCGTATTTTCTTCCCTTACCAGACAGAATTATAATTTTATTTTTTGTTGCAATGTGTGGGCTCCTACTGTATAATACAATATCAAGTGAACCATTAGGTTTAAAAACTAGAAGATAAATGCAGTTTTAAATGCTGCTAGCAGTAAATAATATGACAAACAGTAAACAGCATGACAAAATCCAATCCATTATCACCTGTTCTTACTTGCAGACCATTGATTCAGCATATATTAAAAGACAGTTGCTTGCCCAGCCATTCTTTCTAATAGTGTTTTGCACTATTCTATCACTAGATTCTGAGTGTTCTGTGTTGTAAAACTAAGTTTAGGTGTAATATATTTTTTTTCAAATGGTTGTAATTGCTGAAAGGACAAGAAAGAATGGGGAAAGAATAAACAGGGAGAAGAAATGATAGAGTGAGGTAAAAGATCATTTATAGCAAAGTGGAAAGGAGACATGCTTTTTCAAAAAGGTAACTCAAAATTAGATTCAGTAAGCCTTGATAAAATAGAGATTGAAAACAAAAAAGAAATAAAAGTACCTCTAAACAACTACAGTGCATCTAAACTTTTAAGTATCCCATCTATCTACTTTGATTGCTGCCTTAGCAATTTACATAACAAAACTTCCACCATGTAGAATTATCTATACAGCAGTAACTACTATGACTACCCTGCAGACAAAGTATAGCTCCAAGCACTCCAAGTCAGATAGTGCTAGCAAGTCCAGCCAGCCTTTTCTTTCCTTCCTCTCTTCTTCCTCCCTTCCTTCTTTATTTCCCCCCAACATCAACATCCCCATCATATATGTAGCAATTTTGAGGAAACCAGTGAGCTCTTTAGCTTTTGCTGTGATTCACAGGGTTAGTGTGGCACACAATACCTTGAGTTTTCAAGTTGTATGCTGTCTTAGACTCATTGCTGCAGTAACAGCAGTGCAACAATTGTAGTGCTGCTGGCTTCTCTTGCATTTTGTTTAATGACCCTTCATTCATGAAGACATAGTACTTGTATGTGAATATACTGGCTATAAATACTTTTATCTGTAGGACATTTTGATAGCTAATGTACCAAAGATGAGAATGGCAAAATGTAGCAAAGGCAATGGAGAGAAAGTCTATAGATAACAGAAACAAATACATAAGAGAATTTGGGATATGAGAAATTCAGAAACCATGAGAATTCATAAGATAAATAAGAGGAAATCAGTGTATAGCATCCTGCAATAAGAATGATGGAAAAAAAAAATAAATTAAAAGAGCATTTCAGATGAAGGATGTCTGTCTACTGCCAAAAATAGCTACAAGGAAGCTTCACATAATTAGTGAGGACTGGGAGGGTGAGGGAGAGGTGAGTACTGTAAGACCACATCCAAACACCAACTCTAAGTAAGGAAAGAGTGCCAATGGACATGTAACGGGGCAAGAAAGGGGAAAGATGCTAGATTTCACAGAATCACAGAATCACAGAATTTTCTAGGTTGGAAGAGACCTCAAGGTCATCAAGTCCAACCTCTGACCTAACGCTAACAGCCCTCCACTAAACCATATCCCTAAGCTCTACATCTAAACGTCTTTTGAAGACTTCCAGGGATGGTGACTCCACCACTTCCCTGGGCAGCCTGTTCCAGTGCCTCACAACCCTTTCAGTGAAGAAGTTCTTCCTAACATCTAACCTAAAACTCCCCTGGCTCAACTTAAGCCCATTCCCCCTCGTCCTGTCACCAGGCACGTGGGAGAACAGGCCAACCCCCACCTCGCTACAGCCTCCCTTGAGGTACCTAAAAAGAGCGATAAGGTCGCCCCTGAGCCTCCTATATTTAAATATAGATATCTGAATTATCTTTAATATTAAATCATTTGAAGTCTCTGGGGCTGTAATAAGTATGAGTTGACACTGAAAGCTCTTCTATGTAATTCTGAATACTTTTATTACATTTACTGGTTTTTGCTTGTTTGGTTTGGTTTGGTTTAGTTGGTTTTCCTGCAGACAGGAGTATTGGTTTAAGCTTAATAGCTTTTTGGAACATCTTTATCTTCTAAGCATTTGCCTTGGAGCTATGAAAATTTTGGCAATTTCTGTTAACTTGCTGCTTAACTTCTACTGCAGTGATGATAATGACAATAGTTTGGCATAAACTAGATCCAAAGGAAAAAGTGTTAAAATCACAGAATCACAGAACTGTAGGGGTTGGAAGGGACCTCAAAATATCATCTGGTCCAGCCCCCCTGCCAAAGCAGGTTCCTCAGAGCAGGCTGCCCAGGTAGGCGTCCAGACAGGCCTTGAATATTTCCAGAGGAGACTCCAAACATCCCTAGGCAGTCTGTTCCAATGCTCCGTCACCCTCACCGTGAAGTTATTTCGCATGTCAGTGTGGAACTTCCTGTGCTGTAACTGGCCGCCATTGCCCCTTGTCCTATCCCCACAAACCACTGAGAAAAGGTTGGCTACATCCTTCTGTCCCCCACCCCTCAGATATTTATATACATTGAGGAGATCCCCTCTCAGTCTTCTCTTCTCCAGGCTGAACACACCCAGGTCTCTCAGCCTTTCTTCATAGGGAAGATGCTCCAAGCCCCTTATCATCTTTGTGGCCCTCCGCTGGACTCTTTCCAGGAGATCCCTGTCTTTTTTGTACTGGGGAGCCCAGAACTGGACACAGTACTCTAGGTGAGGCCTGACCAGGGCAGAGTAGAGTCAAAATGACTCCTAAAACTCATTTCTAATATCTGCTGAATATATCCTCAAATTGTAGCATGCAGGATTTTGGCTGTACATTCCAAAGAATATAAAAATGGTGTTTTATGATGACAAAGCTATATAGTTATTTTCTATAAAGTTCCTTTCTGTTAGTATCTTTTATTTTTTTCTTCAATGAATTAGTCTGTCTCTGATTCCCTTTACAGGGAGGAAGAGACAATTCCATGCAGAAATTCATCACAGAACTGTATTACTTTATTTACCAAAACCCTAATAAAATGTGCCTAAAAGGGTCCCATCTCATGAGATCCCTCCAGCATGCAGCTTGAGGCTTCCACAGGAGCAGTGGCCTTGTGGCCAGAAGGACCTCACAGTGGCCAAGGTTGCAGAGAGCAATGGTCTCCAGGCAGAAGGCTTCAGAGGACCACATCCATCCCCTGGGAGAAACAGGGGTGTGAGCATGGCAATCCACAGAGTGCACAGAGCTCTCCCATCCTACCCTTTTAATTTAAGTTAAAATCTTCCAGATTCAGATATGCATGAACATCCAGACTCAGATATGTGGGTGACCTCAGAAAGCAGCCCAAGCATGTGTCCAGCTTGGATGTGCCTGGTCCAGAAGTTCATGTTTGAAGGAGGAAGAAACAAGGAGTGGGGACGGAGGCCAGGGGGAGACTCTACCAGGAGCACCCAGCCACTGCCTTTGTCCGTTCACTGCTGCCGGAGCCAACTGAGAGCCCTGTGCAGCCCTGTACTCCTTCACCGCTTCTGCTGCCTGTGCTGTTGTCAAAAGGGCATTTGCACGCACTTATTAGCACCTGGCTAATTAAGCACCTGCTGCCAGATAGCAGCTTCCAGCAGAAATCAGAACCGGTGGGCAACCCTGTAGAGCTGAGAGCAAATGGGCCCAAACTCAGCAAAACACAAAGAAGGGCACATTTTGGGGGTCTGCCCCGGTCACCTACAGGTGCTGCCCCAGCTCCAGCCCAGATGGAGCCCACGGGACCCCCAGGGTTATGGGGCTGGCGCTGAGGACAGGGATAGGAACAGGGATGGGGCTGAGGACATCTGGATGCTTCCCCATTAATGTGTCATGGCAGGGAGGATGAAAATTAGAACAAAGTGTGCAGCTGTGGAAGAAACAAAACCTACAGGGCTCAGGGCGAATGTGTGCCAGAGGCTGCTCATATGTTAGAAACTGCTGTTGCCATGGGGTCAGAACAGCACACTTCCCTCTTGCCCCAAACCAGAACCTCCAGATTTTTGGGAAGTCACTTGGTTCACCCCATGCTTCAGGTCTTTATTTGTAACAGAAGGGCTCTCTGTTTCTAAAGCAGGGAAGGTTATGAGAAGAGGGTGGTGAAGCAGGAGGGGAGTGGGAGGTGGTGGCCCCCACCCTCTATCGTGAGGGAGGTGAGGGTAAAAGCATGGGGAAATGGAAACTTCGGGTTGTAGTTAGGCCTCAGGATGCCTCCTGCCAGGAATAAATGTCCCAGGAGAGGAAAATGTGCCATTGTGAGGTGTTGGGACTAGAGGGAACGGCTTCAAGTTGCGCTAGGAGAGGTTTAGGTTGGAAAATTGGAGACACTTCTTCTCAGAAAGAGCAATTAGAACAGGTTGCCCAGGAAGGTGGTGGAGTCACCATCCCTGGGGGTGTTCAAAGAAAGTTTGGACGTGGTGCTTGGGGACATGGGTTAGTGGGTGACATTGGTGGTAATTTTTCTATGATTCTAGGATTCAATGATTTTAAACCAGAGTCATGTATGGTTAACTGGCTTTGTATCACTGGTCATTGAATTGAAAACATGCTCAGCTGTATTTTCAAGTCAGCTATTCTCTTTGACTGTTGGAACCAGTCCATATCTGAGCAAGGAACCTGCAAAAAGATATTGAAGAATGAGTTTAGACTGGGCCAATAATCGATATAGAAAAACAGAGAGAACTTTAAAACAGATGAGCTCCCTCACCCAGCTAATTGTGAGCTACACAGGAACTATAGCCAGCGCAAGAATGGTAAGTGTTGGTCAGATGAAATGGGAGAAAGGCAGGTGTGACTCTTTCAGTGCCAGTGCAGACTTAGTTTAGCTTAAACTGTGAAACTGCTTCTTAAATCCTCACTGTCTTAGAACAATAAGCTGAACAGGAAGCACACTTAAAAGAGTTAAATCCTGCCTGCACTGCAGTGAAATAAGAGTTTGGCCACTGATGGGTATAAAGCCAAGATTTCACTGGGAGTGAATGTGAAGAGAGATGGTGAGTCACTTTTGGAAGAACATATAAAAATAAAGATGGAAATGCTTAGCGAAATATTGAGATATCGAGTAGCTGAAGAAGAAATGGAAATTTAATAGGATATGTATGTATATATATGATGGTAGATGCATGAAGTTTATACATTCCTGGACTGAACAGTCGAGGTTCCACTGTGCGTTTGTGACAGAAGGCAGAGTTCTGAACACAAACAAAAGGGTACATTTATTAGTTTACTCTTTTCTGGGCAACACTTGTGTAGCCCAAGTTTCTGCTCTTAAAGAAATACCTTTGAAGTATCCAATAATGAAGGAATAAAATAGAAATGAAGAGAATTACAGTCACTCCATGCCTTTAATTCTCTTCAGAGAAAGTTTACAGACCTGGGAATAATTAAATACAAATAAATATGCAAATAATAGGATTTTTCAGTTTTGATTTTTAACCAGATGCAAAGAGAGACAAATCCAGTTGTGGCTTCAAAAAGGTTTCTCCCCTTATTTTATTAAAAACAGAAGTTATAAAAAGAGTTTTTTCTTTTCGGTTCAATAAGAATTAAAACTTGAAAAGATGTTGGAAATGAAACAATAAGAATACAGAATTGTTCTTAAAGGCATAGTTCATAATAAAAAGTGGTAGTTACAAACGTATTCTGTCTGAGAAAGATAAAGAATATACTTTCCTTTTTTGTCTGCCTTATTGCAGTATTTTTAAATGTTATTGACTTTTGAATTTTCCTATTTTTGAAACTACAAATGAATTGAATTACCAAATATACCAAAATACATTGAATTACCAAACTAATGTTGCGTATAATCCTTTCTGAGGCATGTCTCTTCTGATGTGAAATTTCATCTTCAAGATTCTTCAGAGAATTAATATATTCTCCAGTAGGCTGTAAAAAGTAACATTTCTATTATATAAAATGTTTATTTATCACTATCATTTATAAATGATTATTATAAATCAGGATTTATGGCTTATATAAAATGCAAATCTACATGTATGACTATTTTTATTCTTATATGTAATCTGTTGCCAAGTTGAACTCAACTGAAAACATGAAACTTTAAGACTGGGAAGATGAGTCATAGTTACCACATGCAGGTTTTACAGTTTTTAAGTGGTAACTTTCCTCCCATTGCTTGTAGATTTCTGAGAACCTGAAGACAAAACAGCTAGTTTAATCTGCAGAAAGCTATAGATGGGTACATGTCCTACACATGGCTTACCAAGCAGATACCACTCACTGTGGTGGTCCCAATGTGTAGTATAAAGAATAACTGAGCATATATTCCCTTCTGTGCGAGTCCTCATTTCTCTCCTACACATGGCAAATACAGTCATTTCTAATTTACTTACAGAATTTTTTTCTTCTTGTTCACCTGTTATGTCTAAAAGATTACTCCAGCACATCACAGTCAAAAGCTTTTTCTTGACACGGATTACTGTATGTGTTATATATGATACTCATAAGCTTACTGAATGGTTACCATTTTGATATATAAAAAGGAACTTTATGTATCATTTCATTTATATTTGTGACTCTCAGTTAGTGTATATATGACCATAGGCAAATGTGAATTAATGGCTGTGGTGAGGCTATTCCTCAGAATGTCAAGATTTAGTTATTCAATCACTGTCACTTGAAAGCAGAAGTACTATAAGTAATGTTTGGGACAAAGGAGACTTGGCAGGGTGTCTTACAACAGTTTGCAGATCTTTTTCTCTATTTGGTTGTACAGAAAGATGTTATCAAATGTGATTCACGCATATTTGGATGTCCTTGGAGAAAAAAGTCTTTTGACATTTTTGAACATTTCTGACAGGAACTCATTTTCCTGCTGTTTTTCAGGAAATGAATAGCAACTGGATTATGTCAGTCACATTTTTTATTTTTTTAAATGAATACTCACATAATGTTTTTATGAATACTCATGCTTTACATAAAAAAATAAATAAATTGTACTTGGTTTGTCAACTGTTCTAAACGTACATGTACTTCCGGGAGACAAAATATTGTTAAGGTCTAGCTGCTGACCACTAGTTATTTTTTTCTTTGCATATCAGTTTTCTATTGATGTGTTTAGAAGTCTTGGTGAGGATGCTCAAATAATGGGTTTGCTTAGGCAGTCAAAGCTCTTATGTTAGAATGAACTTCTAAATTCTGTAAACATAGCAATTATACCATGATTGCATTGGCAATCCTGTTTTTGATAGCTTGTTCTTTAGAATTTGTTTTATAGTTTTGGTTTGTTCATATTGGACATAATTTCTAGCTTGTAAACGAGCAATAATAATTTGGCAATATTTCATATTATATTGAATCTTCACATAGAAAAATATTTCACAAGTAGATGATACCTGAAACAACATTAAGCATTAGAATAGGAGACTTTCACTGGTGTGATGAGAAACTGTTAGCTGCTATGGGTATTTACTCAGGGTGCTTGCTGGAATTGTTATGATAAGGTCTATGAACTAAGCAGAGCTGCTGTTCGGGTGATAGGGAATAGTGGAAGGTTTTGACAGCTGGGAAAGCTTTTGGCTCTGGACAGTTTTGGAGTAAAGTTATATGAGGCTCATGCTTCTGAAAGGGAACTTTGAGTGTTAATTGGTTAATTAAAAATGTCATTTGGGACACACTCTAAAACAGACAAAGAAAAGGTGACAAGAAGGTAAGACATGGTTTTGATAGCAACAGATCTTAACCTGCTTCAAGCCTATTTATAAGTTTAATCATAATATGTTATATCAGCTTGGTATTACTCAGTTTAATAAGAGAAAACAGACAGCAAATGTAATACATGTAATTAAAAAAAGAAAAAAATCCAAAATTGTATCTTTAATACAGTAACATACTATTAAGAATCATATATCGAAAATGCATTCCTGAATAAATATCTGCATATTCTGATAAAATAGAATTTTTAAAAAATATTTGTCTTGAGAGAATCAAAATTGCCCTAAGTTTTCAGGTCCTTAAAATGTCCCAGTGAGTTGCAGACGGTGGAATCATTCCATCAGTATTAAAATGATGTCCGTCTTACTTTTATTTCTGATACTTTGAGAAGCATATATTTATTCTCTCTCTCTCTCTCTTTCTCTCTCTCTTTTTCTCTCTCTCTATATAAATATATATATAAATATATTTATAAAATATATATTATAATAAAATATAAATATATATTTATTATATCACAGAATCACAGAATCACAGAATTTTCTAGGTTGGAAGAGACCTCAAGGTCATCGAGTCCAACCTCCAACCTAACGCTAACAGCCTTCCACTAAACCATATCCCTAAGCTCTACATCTAAGCGTCTTTTGAAGACTTCCAGGGATGGTGACTCCACCACTTCCCTGGGCAGCCTGTTCCAGTGCCTCACAACCCTTTCAGTGAAGAAGTTCTTCCTAACATCTAACCTAAAACTCCCCTGGCTCAACTTAAGCCCATTCCCCCTCGTCCTGTCACCAGGCACGTGGGAGAACAGGCCAACCCCCACCTCGCTACAGCCTCCCTTGAGGTACCTAAAAAGAGCGATAAGGTCACCCCTGAGCCTCCTCTTCTCCAGGCTGAACAAGCCCAGCTCCCTCAGCCGCTCCTCGTAGGACTTGTTTTCCAGGCCCCTCACCAGCTTTGTCGCCCTTCTCTGCACCCGCTCAAGCACCTCCATGTCCTTCTTGTAGTGAGGGGCCCAAAACTGAACACAGTACTCGAGGTGCGGCCTCACCAGAGCTGAGTACAGGGGGACGATCACCTCCCTAGCCCTGCTGGTTACGCTGTTCCTGATACAAGCCAGGATGCCGTTGGCCTTCTTGGCCACCTGAGCACACTGCTGGCTCATATTCAGCCGACTATCCACCATCACTCCCAGGTCCTTCTCTGCCTGGCAGCTTTCCAACCATTCATCTCCCAGCCTGTAGTTCTGCTTGGGGTTATTGCGCCCCAGGTGCAGGACCCGGCACTTGGCCTTGTTGAACTTCATGCAGTTGACCTCAGCCCATCGGTCCAGCCTATCCAGATCCTCCTGCAGAGCTTTCCTACCCTCAAGCAGATCGACACACGCACCTAACTTGGTGTCATCTGCAAACTTACTGAGGGTGCACTCGATGCCCTCGTCCAGATCATCGATGAAGATATTAAAGAGGATCGGCCCCAGCACCGAGCCCTGGGGGACGCCACTAGTGACTGGCCTCCAACTGGACTTGGCTCCATTCACCACGACTCTTTGGGCCCGGCTATCCAGCCAGTTTCTAACCCAACGAAGCGTGCGCCAGTCCAAGCCAAGAGCAGCCAGTTTCTTGAGGAGAATGCTGTGGGAGACGGTGTCAAAAGCCTTGCTGAAGTCAAGGTAGACCACATCCACAGCCTTTCCCTCATCCACCCATCGCGTCACTCTGTCATAGAAGGAGATCAGGTTCGTCAGGCATGACCTGCCTTTCATAAAGCCATGCTGACTGGGCCTGATCGCCTGCTTGCCCTGCAAGTGCTGCATGATGACTCTCAGGAGGATCTGCTCCATGAGCTTTCCTGGCACTGAGGTCAAACTGACAGGCCTGTAGTTTCCCGGGTCTGCCCTCCGGCCCTTCTTGTAGATGGGCGTCACGTTTGCTAGCCGCCAGTCGATTGGGACCTCCCCTGATAGCCAGGACTGTTGATAAATGATGGACAGTGGCTTGGCCAGCTCCTCTGCCAGTTCCCTCAGTACCCTTGGGTGGATATATATATATTATATATATATATATATATATATATATATATTTATAAAATAGATATATATATTTGTTCCAGTGCTTTTGTCCTGGAGCAACACATTGGTGTTCAGAATTGTTAGTGTTGTTTAAATACCTAATGCTTTTACACCTTAGGGTACAGCTATGAGAGGTGGGCTGAGCCTAACAGTGTGGTAGATTTTTCTCTTTCATTAAAGATGGTGGTTCCAATTCCTCCACTGTTCCTCCACTCTTGGCTGTATGCTCTTGTCATTTGATTTATATTGACTTGAATGTCTGGATTACCCCTCAGTATGCCAATGCACTGAACCAGGCACAAAAGATTCCAGCAAATAATAGAATATTTTTGCCCTGAATGAGCTTGGAGTGGGGTCAAACAAGATTAAAAGATAGGAAGCAACCATATCAGTGGGAATTGTGGAAGGGGAGGATGGAACTGGGACTTTCCCTGTCACTAGGAGCAAGCTACTAGATTACAGAACTGTACCGTCAGTGACTGCTGGTTAGCACCTTGGAGCTTGACCTCATTCGACTACCACCTACGCTACACCTTTCAGGGCCAGAGAACTGTGTTAGTGTGCTTGAAATACATGAATCACCTGGCCCTTTGTGTTGTCCTAAATCTCCTCTTGATGCAATTCTACCTGATTTTATTTATTTATTTATTTATTGCTGAAGTAGGTCTCTTCTGCTCTATATTGTCGAGATGCTTTTAGTTTGTATTACTTTATCTATCTATCTATCTATCTATCTATCTATCTATTTATTTATTTTCTGTGTTCCATCTCTTGGTACAGTTTGCATTTAACCTAAAAATCAAATGAGATTAATGTTTATCTATCAGTCGAACTAATGGCAGTTTAGGAATTTAGTATATCTGGTTCTTTCTGAGAAGGAAAACGTATTGAGTTAGTCAATTATCTTCTGTGATATGATATATTCTTTTCTGCTGCCTCCTTCCAGTGTGTGGAGATTGTGTTTCCAAAGGTTTTCTTTCCTTCATCCTTGTTTATTTTGTTTTGTTGATTTTTATTTATTTATTTATTTGTTTTACATGAGAAATGTTGAGAAATATTTGCTACCTGATGTTGAACAGGCTTTGCATTCTGGAATCTCTGTCTCCCTCTCAATTGAAAGAATTGCTTCGTATGGTTAACCTGCAGTTTTTATACTCTGCAGGGGATGGCATGCAGTGGCCACCAGGGGATGTGGCTCATAATCTGTTATACCGCTGTGTACTCCAGAGTTAAACATATCTCAAGATCTATTGGAGTTTCATAGCTCTTACATTAATCAGCTAAAACCCAAAAGAGAGAATCTTGCAATGTTTTAGATAAATTTCCAGAGTTGGAGTCAATGGCAAATTTCACTTGAGTTCAATGGAGTCATGATTGTATGTCTTGAGAAGCAGAATAGTCAGCTGACACTATATGATTCACTTACAAGATGGTTTTATAGTTCTGAAATGAAATTATCTGCAGAAATGTTTGGTTCTAATTCAAATCCAGAAGATAACAGCACTGAGTAAAAGCAAATGTATCTCTATGATCTGTACTATGATAGTAGGCACAAGCTAACATTACATGAACTAATGTGTTGCAACGATTGATTTATTATTTATGCAGTAATCTTGTACTGCAGTATTCAGTGAAAGTGTAGCAACCACATGTATTACATGTACCACATTTATAGATTATTTTCCACTTCAGCCAGCTTTCTTTCTTGTATTTCAGTATGGTTGTGCAAGCATTGTAGGAAATCCAAAAGCCTTCTGTTTTTCTTTTATCCAAACCAAAAGCACAAGCAAGCATAACCCAACAGTGCACTGAATGAGTAGGTTACAGAAAACAGATTTCCAACAGAGTAAGTAGCACTTATACAGCACTCCCAACCACACAGGTTTTTAACCAAATATTTTTTGTTTTGTTTTGTTGTTTTGTTTTGTTTTGTTGGTTTTTGTTTTGTTTTGTTTTGTTTTGTTGGAGCATACACTCCTCTTCAATAAAACAATTATTAGAAAACTGTGGTGTTTATTTGGAACTATATTACCTGGCTGATCTGTAGGCTCTGTGGGATAGTTTTGACATACCTGCTAGTTTGGCTGCTTGACCCAGCTGAGATCATATTTAAAATTTTTATTTTACCCTTTCTCAAAAGACAATAGTGGTATGAATTTAATCAATGAATGAGGAAGAGCATGCACTGTCATCTGTGATGCCATTGGTATGTTGATGGTATCCAGCTCAGTGTCTGCTTCTCTGAGCATAGACAGTGCGGTCTTCCAGATGTCCCAGTGTCTGGCCAAAATACAGATAGTGATAGAAAACAGATGGTCTTGTCTCAGGACAAAGCAGAGTTGATGCAAGCTGATAGAGGGATGGAGCTGGAAGAAATGGAGCTTAAGTCATTGGATGCCATCTTATACTCATTCTTATCTTTGATTCCCAGTTAGCAGAGGTAATATGGAGGGCATTTATTCCTTTGCAGCTAAGCAGAAGTTTGAAGAGCAATAACAAAGATTCACAGTTTGTTTCTTCTAACTTGTTATCTAACTTTTTGGTGATCATCATTGAACTATACATATGTCTGTCTCTACTAGTACTATAATGTCTCCCTTATTGTGTTTCTGTATTCCTGAACATACTCTGAAAGACAAATATGGTGTATGACAACATTGGAAGTGTGATCACTTTAATTAAATATATATATATTTATATAAAAGTTGGGGAAAGAGAGATATTTCCACTATAGTAATCCTTGTGCTAGATAGGTTTATGAAAGAAAACATACAGATGATGGAGGACTGGAAAAGAAATGCTTGTACTAGTGATTTTTTAAATAGAAAGCAGTTGGAAGGTCCAGCGTTACTAGAAATGTTTGATATAAGTTTATTTGTACTTTTTATCCTTTGCCTCAACTTTCATTTCAATAAAAAGTGTATGAATTTCCACTGGCCTCTTAACAAGCCAGCTAAATTTAATCCTGTCAAGGGGTTGGTAGAGTAAACTACATGGATGCAAAGAAATATGAATATAGCCCTCAGTGCAAAAATTGGTTCGTACAAAACTAAATTGATTTTTAGCATCTTCTCTGGATGAAAAATCACTATTGTTGGTTTAGTTTTATTGATCTGTACTGTTGAATTAATTAATTATTATTTATCTTAGATAATTGTTTGTTGTTTGTATGATTTTTTACAAAAATGATCAGTATTCAAAATAGATTTAATGAAGCAACATGTAAGTGACAATGTCATGTGAAATTCAGGATTTTAGCTATATTTAAAGGAACATCTGTAGTATATTAACCGAGCCCGCTTGAAAAATATTATGGCTGGCTACTCTGTTAGAAAATAAAAAACAAACTGGAATTAAAACCAAAATGAGACCTTTTAAATATGCATTCCTTTCTTATGTTCTGATATTTTAAATTGATTTTTTAAAAACTTTGATCAAAGAAAATCAACAACAAACAAAAGCTTTGCCACAGTAATAGATTAAACCATGTTGATTTTCCTTAAGAATACGGATTTGGAATGAGGTCTGAATTGCGTATTAAAATAAATATAGTGAGTGCATAAATAAATGACATAAGAAGTGGAACTGATTAGAAGTAATGAAAATTTGCTTTTAATTTAAAAAAGTTTTTTTACTCTAAGCTAAAGTACAAAAAAGAAAAACTTTGCCAAGGACTAACATTGAAGGACTTTCCTTTTGGCACCTTCTGAATTCCAAAATTTCTGGTTATTTTGTGGATTTTTCTAATTGTGACTTTTTGCTGTTGTATTAGACCAAAGATGCTTTGCTATTACAGTAAAGGTACTGTTGTATAATTACTACAGTTGAAGTAATACATTATGGAATGTGATATAACAAGTGAAATATTCAAATTTTTATTTTATTGGAAATTTAGAAATAATGACCATGCTCCAATTAATATTAGATTCCCTTTATTGTGAAAATAAAGCATGGTATAAAAACTACATGATGTTTTGGGCCAGTGTACTTGAAATTGGTATTGGGTTGAGTAACAGTGTTATATGGTCAGTTACTGTTGCTGTCGGGGGTAGTTGTTTGCAGGGGTTATTTGGTGCTGCTAGATCCTTTGTCCTTGGATGCCCAGTAGGGAATAATAAGTGAGCGCAATGCCAGTCCTTTTCAACTGTGGACTTTTCCATTTAAATAAAATGATACTATAATATTGCATCTGGTGAGTGGCTTGGGCAGCTGGGATATGCAAGACTTGTTTTCTAAACTTAATTTGCCTGATTTGGAGCAAGAGTCTGAAGCTCAGACACTCTACATCTTAGAAACGCTCTCATCCCCTAAAGCAGTGCTCTGACAGTCTTACCTGCAAATAATATGGTTTTTGTAGTAAACAAATGTTCTTCATGTGGAAAAAGGGAAGGTAACTAGGAGATTGAGTCTGTGGGCCAGTTCTTTTTGTATTTGTCTAAGATATCAAAGCGTGCTCTAATGAAAATAGGATAACTTCATCAGAAAAGGCTACCTCATATATTAAGTCTAGTCCCAGCTTAAAATAGGAAGATTGAGAAACTGAAGAGAGTTCTCTCTCTCTTGCTAATTAAAAGTGAGAACTCTAACCACTGATCCATTTTCTCTTTCAAGATATATGAAAACTATATTGCTTTCTACAGCACCCGTTTTGTTGGTTGGTTGGTTTTGACTGTGGGGTAGATTTCTGCTAAATTGGCAAATGATACAGGTTGAGGTGGACATGCAAATTCAGGGTCTTAGCAGAATCAGGTTTCAAATAATTGTGCATGCATCCAACAGTGGAAGCACAAATATGCATGGAATTTATTTTCAACTTCAGATACTTATAAAGTAAGATGTCTTCAGAAAATTGTGTTCAGGAACCTAAAATGGCTTGTAGGAGAGAAAGTCTTTTGACAGATCTATTTGGGACGATGTTTGCATCAACTGTCTGTGGCAAAGGTCTGACTGAGTGAAATTCTGATGTTTTGAAGGTGTTAATGGGAAGACATTAGAAAAAACACCATTGTCTGCTTCATAACCTCAAACAGATTAGTAAGAGGAAACAAAGTGAAATGTCCTGTAGCTAGTGTATTGCAGAAGATAACTCCAGTATTCCTTTGGTTGAAGTAAATGATTAAACATAACTTTCAGGAGTGGCACATTACACCTTCTAGATTAATGGTTCTCCTCTGTTTTGAAGCTTAAATCCTGCATGTTCCAACAATTCTTTTGGAATTAAGGTGGGATTTTTATTGGGCTCTGTTGATATTGGTAAGAAAAATTATCCAAAGCAGAGATGATTGGTTAACATAATATAAAACATACAAGTATGATATGCAAAGCAGCAGAAATTCCTTGAACACAAGTAGATCTATTACATGAAGTAGATTTTATCTTTATTTATTTATTTTTATGAGAATACCAGAGCATATTAAGAGTCTGTCCTTTATCCAACAATTTGTGACAAATCAATGCCATCTATGGACACTACATCAGTGTCTGTCCTGACGTAAGAACACTGCCTTGAGAAATTCATTGCTACAGAGAAAAAGCCATTATTTTAGCAGTGCATCAGAATTGACTGGTAGCCTGCAGGAACATGAATCAGGATTCATTATCATATTGCCTCTCACATGAAAACATTTATTGCCTTCCTAAGCATTAGACTGAACAGAAAAACCTTTAGCAGTCATTATCTCTCTAAAGATGAATCAGGACTTTTTCAAGCTCTGCACCTTATATGTCTTAAATTACTCCTGAGAAATTATGGCATTTAATGATGGAGGAAAGAGGCAAAAATGGTTGAATCATATCAAACAGTGTAGCACGGAACTGTATTATGTGAGCCTTCTATGCAACTGAACTTTTATCATGTTTAGCAAGGGTTTTGCGCAAGAGCAGCTCTGGCCCTAACATGAAAGCTTTGAGAGTCTTCTAGAAACTTGTAAGAGGATTGCACACCTTCTTATCCCAAGACATTAAATGATCTGGAATGGATTCTAGAATACTTGGCATCACTGACTCTTTCCTCTCCCCACCTCCTCCTCCCCAAAATGAAAGGAAATAAATAATTACGAGCAACATCCTATTTAAAAATAGTTACCTGATTACTGAGATATGTTCTTGTTTAGCTGAAATAGATACCCTTTCCCCCTTCCCTTTGTTGATGAAACTTGCCTATAAAAAATCACAAAGAATTTAGCTTAGTGCAACATTATTATTAATATAGAAAACATCTGGTTCGGTGCTATGCTTTATTACACTTGTGATCTTTATCTCACTTTTAAGCATTTTTTAAGCATGTGTATTGTTATGGCAATGCATGAAGATTGCAGCTCTGTAAATTTATTTTGTTGAATCACTGATTTGAGGGAAAAATAAAAAGTATTGTTTGTTTTGTAGTTTTTTGTTTTGTTTTGTTTTTACGATGTAGGACATATTTAATGAAATGTTATAGGACCAATGTTGGGCCTTTGTATGCCCTATTCATACAGAAAATTGCATAGAAATAACATTAAATGGAAGAAATACAGTGCACAGCCTTGCATTGAAATAATACATTTTTAGTAGTACAAGTGAGATTGAGTCTTATTCTATTTTTCATTTACTCAAACTTCCAGCCTATCACTGTACAAAGATAGGAAACAATTTCCTAAGGGTTTGAGAGTTTTCACAGTGTTCCTGTCCTCTGTCACAGAAGCAATCATCAACTGGCTTTTTTTTTTATCTCTTTTTCTCAGTGAATTACCTCACTGCTGCTCAATAAAATCACTGAACCGCTCAGCTATATCATCACTAGTTGGTCTAGCAAAGAATACAAAGAAAGAGAAAAGATTCAGTGTTCCAGACCCTGTAACTGAATTGACTTCTTAATGCAATCCTTTTTTTTTGCTAAGATTGATGCTTTCCGATATTACACAGAAACATTTGAACCTTTGGAAACCTATTTTTGTTATTCTTAAAATACATTACTGCATTCAGTGTTAAGATTCATTTTAAAACATTCCTATTTAGGAATTCCTCTGCAAAACATTCAGCAATTATTTAACCAAATTGCTTAATTTGTTCTTTATATATGTATAGATATAATATATATATATACTGTTTAATACTAAAATTATTGCATTTTTATTTTAATTGTATTTATTTATTTATTTATTTATTAAGGGACTATAATGGATATGGTCAGTCAGAAAGATTGCCAGATGACATGTAAACTAACCCACAGCTTGAAAATTCCCATCAAATTTATGGCTGTTGGGAACCAGGCAGCTTCTTGAAGCTCAGCTGAGCTTCAAGAAAGTGAGAAAGACTGATACCTGCTCTGTAAATCAGAGGCATGTAGAAGAATCTGAAAACATTCAATACTGAGGCAGAAGTGCAGTAATCAAAGTTAAATCAAAGAATGCAGATTTTATTTGGATTTGGAGGGTGGAATTATACTTCTTTTATAGGAATATTAATAGCTTTTTGGTGCTTTTTATTTTTCTAAATCTGCATTTCAGTGTACAGATTACTTCTATCGGGCTAACAGCATATGACAATATACCAGTCCTACAAAATCATCTGTGAACTTGTCTGTTAGCTGCAGCTGTAGGTACGTCTGAAATCGAAGTTATTTGCACAAAGTTTCACTTACTTTTCTCCTGAGATAAAAACGTTAAGTGTTGCCTAAAAATGTAAAAATGAAATGATTTTGATATACAGAGTCAAATATAAAAGGTATGGTAAAGGGCAGCCTATGTTATTGTTCAATTGAAACAGTCTTAGTAGTCATCATAAAGCCAAAAGTTAATCAAGCAGAGAACAGTCGAAAACCTTATTTAAAGAAATCACATCTGTTCATGGGGAAAAAAAATGAGGCATATGCTTCAATTTCATTTAAACTGTAATGCGTCCAGTGGTTTACATCTGTTAAAAAATATGGAACTTTTCACACATCTTTAAAACACAATTAAACATTATTTATTTTAATACATAATACGTTCCAAATATGTAATGCCTTCTCTGAAATGACTCGTAGATGATTGATTTTATAATTCTTTATCATATAGCTTTCCAAGTCCTTTGAATATATAAAATTTTAGATAAAGTTTGAAGGAAAAGTTGTGGAAATGGATGCCAGAAAATTCAGTGGAACTGTCAATTTATATATCCAAGACAAGGAATTTTGGGAGGGGAAGAGCTTTCTTAAGCAGCAGAAGCATTACAGATAAGAAAATCTAGTTCAAGCACTTCATTGACAAGAAATTAAAGTTTAGTCTTGATGTTCTTTCTTTTTATCACCATGATCAATGGATATTGTTTACTGAAATAGATGTATCCCCAAAAGAGTATGGTTAACATGACATGATCCTGCCAATCTGACCATACCGGTACCACATTATGCATCTATAATGACTGTTTGTGTATTTTAAATTTCAGTTGAATATAGCTTCTGATTTTAAAATTCTCCATGACATTTCCCTATCTGATTCCAGGATCTAAAGTCTGCCTTTGCACACTTTCTGCTTCACTTGTATTCTTTAACATCTGGTTTCTTTTGTAGACATAAATATATGAAAATGTATACGTATACATTATCTGGAAGATTTTAATTAGATGATTGCATACTGTATACCACAAGTCACATGCATTAGTACATGAAATGGTTGGTGCTCATTCAATGGCAGCTAGTCAGTGCTTTGTTTGTTTCTTTTTCAGCTAGAATCTAATTGAATTATAAACAAATTTAAATAGTGCTTTATGGATACAGTAGATATACACAATATGCCAATTTTATATGTTAGTAAAAAATAAATAGATTATGTTAAGAATGTCCTGACTGTAAACCAAGAGATTTCATTTACATTCTAACTCAGCTACACAATTCCAGAATGATCTGGGGCAAACAGTTCTCCAAGAGCCTCAGCTGTCTTCCTGCAAAGCGGGAGTGATTTTACAATAGTATAAAATCTAGTTATTATTATTTGTTGCTGATGCAGCAATATAGTAGTTATAAATACGTGGTCTCTTTTGATGTGATATATGTATCTATTTTCCATTTTGGGGAGTTTAGTACTTTTATCCTAGTAATACTGTTTCATTGCCAAGTGAATAGATAACAATAATAATAATAATAAGTCAGAAGAGAATCATACATTCAAAAAAACAAAGTTTTCTCTTCAATGTGGATCCCTGTTTCAAATGAAGGTATTGGACAGCATCTCTTCACAAAGCAATTGACAAGTGTTGTCTGTTTTATAAATGAATTTGAAAAATAAAGATTAAAAAATAGGCAGTCTGAAGTGGAAATGCTAATATTTTTGAACGAACCCCTGTCAATACAACAGGATACTAATACATATATGAATAAAAATACTCTGAAGTGTTTTTTCTTAGTGTTATTCAAATAACTGTTATTCAAATAATTTCTTCCTGATTTTTGAGTTGTTATATTGTTTAGTGATCCTGCCAAATACATTCTGCAGGTGCAGAATAAATAACTTTATTGCTACAAAATTTAAGCATATTCTGTTTTGTTGCAGAGGATCTTGATGATCTAAGAATGGAAGGAGTAACAAGTCTGATGTCTTCTGGGAGCAAATTCAATCAAACTAGAAGTGCTCATCCTGCTGAGCCTCAAGCAAAGGTCACATTGAATATCTGTGCAAGATGTGCCAGGTAAAAAGCAAAAACATATCATGCTACCAATAAATTATTTTCCCTAGGTTTTCAGATATGTATTGTGGTGGTGGTGACCTCTCCTGTGCTAAGGGGAATAAAAAGAGACAAAAAAAAAAAAAAAAAAAGAAAAAGAAGAAGAAAAAAGAAAAATTACTTTCTAAATTACTACCCTATAACCTCTGGCATCTGGGTTGGGCAACTTATGTTTATGCTTGATATGTCGCATCAACAATGAATCAAAGAACATAGTTAGTCTGAGGCCTTACTTCACAGCTTGAAACTATTTTAAGCCTCTCTGTCTCTGAATTTCATTAGTTATTTGAGCTTCTGTGGTTTTCCAAGGGATGAATCAGGGAATTTAAAGGTTCAAATCCAATTTGAAAAGCACCTGTATAAATGGAGATTTAGTTGCACAGGTGCAGTCCAGGATTTCAAATAGCTGCTTCTTAGCACTTTATAATCTCATCCTGTTTCACCTCTGAGAAATGATTTAATCAGGTTGAACCCCTTTTGATTTTGACAGCTGGAAATAATTCTTGCATTTACAGTATGGGGGCCAAATAAACAGGTTGGTATTCCTGTAGCCAAGTCAACTTGAGAATGCAACACTAACAGAAACCCCTTAAATTTCCAAGATGCATTCTTCTATGTAGACAAAAGCTCATTTGGTGAAAGGATTTAAGCCTGTTTAAATGACAAAACTAGCCTTCTCACCCTTCTGTTAATGGTTCAGATTAGCAAGAACAATACAGAGGCATGCCAATTTTATCTGCCTGCCTTTGCCAATGGCTGCTCCATTGTGTAGTTTGAGAGGGGATTAGCTGCTTGTAAATAAAAAGCAACCTGTGGTGAAATTAAGTCAAAAGTTTGGCCATATGCCACCCTACGTTTCTCCTTTTTTTTTTTTTTTTTTTTTTTTTTTTTTTTTTTTCCCCACTGTTTTGCTTGTAAATTACTACTTTTAAAAGGTACTTATTTAGGAAGAGGGTCTCCAAAACCTTTTCTGATAGTCTGGGAGCACAACTATAGGCATACTGAATCACCCGTTCAGTAGCATCTCTTTAACACTGTCATGGAGCCTTGGAGGAGATTCATTTCCCAGTTTGCTAGAGTAGCAGTGGCAAGATGGCCTTGTAATACCAGGGAGTTTTGCTGTTAACAGTGTGGCCTTCTGCTTTAAGAAAAGAGCAAACACACTAGTAGTGGGATTCATCCCAATTCACTAGAAGCAAACTGCTTATGTTGTAAAAAGTTTCCAAACAACTAGCTACATGAAAGTATGGCACCTTTTTCTGCTGGCATCAGTTGTCCATGGATTAACAAGTAGAAAGGTAAGGAAAACAGAAATGTAAAGTTTAGACGTGGTCTTTTTGAATTTATACAAAGTCTTGTATGGATTACTATGAAGGTTAATTAAATTTTAAATTCCCTATAGTAGCTCCTAACAGCAGGTGTCAAAAATACTATATATCCTCTCAATCCTGCACACCAGGGAACAAAGGATTGAGCTCTTGAGCCAAACCCAGCAACCTGGCTATTGTCCTTTAACTGGCTGTACTATATGACTCTGCAGTCTGAAATATGAGTTGCAAGAGAAAGATCTCATAAAAGCCCCTTTTCTTACTTCAAAAGAAAAGAAAGAATGCAAAGCAGTGTTTTATGTCATCTGCAGAGCTTTATGTCGCTCCCTACCCTGTTTAATGAAGTTAGGGAGGAACTAGATGATACCTACTTGTCTCTGGTTCTTTTCACTCTTGTTGCAGTTCAGCAGATTCTTTAAACTTCTGAAGTATCAAAATATAGACCATCGGATCATTAACATTGGATATTTAAAGAGAGAATTGGGTATTGCTGTTGTATTCAGTTGTGAGGAAATTAGCATTTATTCTTCAAGATGAAGAAATCTATTGATTCTTTTTGAACATTCCATACTATTTACTCACTTTGAGAACACCTTTCCCATCTTCAAGACAGCTGTCAGTACAGTTAGCTCTGTCCTGTTGGTACCTCCATAGTGTATTTGTCCAGTGCTTTCTCACAACAGTTATAGTAGTGCACAGAGAGAACTGCTTGAAGCAAATGGCTTCAGGAACATAAAGATATATATTTTTTCTGTTTACTTCCATGAGGAATTCAATTTGCTGTTACACTGTGATATAGCCATTGAAAATACCATGTTATAAAACCAGAACCTGAGCACTTGGGTCACCTCTGTAGAGGTCCCTCTGTGTTGGCATTTATCTCCATTGTTATGTAAAAGCCTGGTATTTATTTTAAGGTCATAATACAGAACATATTAGTATATTTGTTTTGGAAATTATGTTTTCATTTTTTTTCATGTCCTTTAAGCAAACTTAGGTGCTGTACTGTACAAGTATGAAAATGATTAAATTTGATTTTAGGCACATTTTAATACAATTGAAAGAGAAGTCAGTATAAGTTGTTGCTATGCATACTTCTAGCTACAATTAAACAGATGTCTTTCCTCTTAATTTTACTCCCTTTTTTTCATTGTGTAAACTGATTTGAGATGAATGGACCTATTAATGCCGGCGGGGATTCTGTAGATAATAGGACTTGTCAAATCAGACTACCAAATCATGTTTACTGCAGGTATTTTGGCTGTCTGTAGGAAGAATATGACTTTTTACCTCAAATTTGATTGTCAGTGTTCCAGATGTTAGGAAACATTCTTCTTGGCTCAGACAAGAGTTTAATTTTACTTTTGTATTTGCATAATGCTAGCTCAGTCACCTTTCCCTTTCCCTTTCCCTTTCCCTTTCCCTTTCCCTTTCCCTTTCCCTTTCCCTTTCCCTTTCCCTTTCCCTTTCCCTTTCCCTTTCCCTTTCCCTTTCCCTTTCCCTTTCCCTTTCCCTTTCCCTTTCCCTTTCCCTTTCCCTTTCCCTTTCCCTTTCCCTTTCCCTTTCCCTTTCCCTTTCCCTTTCCCTTTTCCTTTTCCTTTTCCTTTTCCTTTTCCTTTTCCTTTTCCTTTCTTATTTTCTTCCTTTTTCTTTTTTAATGTCCCGACCTGATTTTATTGTGCAGGCAAATTACCTTCTATTATACATCCTCCAGAAGTTTCCTCACTTCTTTGGACATGGTGGGTCTTTTCTGAGAGGCATCTAGACAGATGACTTCTGTCATCTAAGAAGGAGTTCCCTGGTACTTAAATAGATTACGTTAGTAGATTATGCCTGGGAGGAGTGCTTGGGTGCTTCATTCTGCTGAAGGCACCTGCAGTAAAGTACAGTGCAGCAATATATCTTAACATTTTCATGGAGTCTATAGCTTCCTACAAATGGGCTAAACAAGGGAGTGCAGTGACTTGTGAGAAGTGTAGACTGAACCAGCTGTTTCCCTCATGCTGAAATATTTCTCATCAGACTTCATTTAGCTCTTCACTTACTGCTCAAATATACACGAAAATCAGGATCCAAATCCTGGAATATAATAAAAGGGGGAAAATATTAGCAGCTTCTGGTTTCCTGTTTCCTTGTCATTACGGCCTTGTTTCCCTGAGTCACAACTAACATTTAGTTCAAGCTAGCATTAAATGTCCTACATGGCTGGTTTTCTATGACTTTCACTAAGCTGTTATTCTGCACAGTAACAGTTCTTTCCTTTTGAACTCACCTCCGCTTTTTCTGATGCAGTGTTTAACACAGTATCAGAGGAAGATCTTAAAAAAGAATTCCAAATGGGAGTGGCTATAGGCAGAGTTATAAATTGGATTTGTTACAAAGCAAATTAAACACAGTTTACATTGTGGGGAAAACCTGCAATGCAGCTGAGGCTCTGTATTTGACAAAACATCCTCCCTAGCTTTAAGTCTCTCAGAAAAAAGTAAAAGTTTTTTCAAGAATTGTAAGAAATGAGAGTGAGAGTGAACAGAATTAGAAATATATATATATTTTTCAAAATCAAGCTTTTTAGAAACTAATATCTAACCATGAATGCTGATAATTTCAGATCATCTTCAAATAATAGATAGAGTTGTCACAGTCCATATTAGTAATTTTAACAAAAGCTAAAGCACTCCACCCAGATATATAGGAGATAAAGATGTAGGATTCTTTCAAGCTATCACACCAAGTTGTTGTTGTTGTTGTTTGTTGTTTTATTTTTTTTTAATTTTTTTTTTTTTTTTCAGTTTATGATTAAAACAGTCATACAAACAAACAACAGTGACGACAACAACAAATACACAAAATCTCTGAAAAAAGGAAAAATAAAAGGAGAGGTTAATTCTCCTGGATCATAAATAGGTTTGTAGGCTGGAATATATCTGTAAGAAACAGAGAGCTTACTGTTTTCTGTATAGATGTTTCACACACGGTGAGCAAAATGCAGATGGATAACAGCTTTAAGAGGTTTTTCAAATGGGAAAGTAGCTGCAGAACAATGTTATTCCCATAGCTGCTCTTGGACTACAGAGAACATTAAGCAGCATATTAAGTCATCTAAATAAAAGGGTGACATCATTCACAAGGTAGAACAAAACAAGGTTCGTAGATACAGAAAAAAGGGGCTACAAAAATAACTGTGTGTGGAATGTTTGCTTCCTGCTATTTAGTCGGGAAAATTAGCAAAGACAATTTTAGTACAACTAATCTGGATTTAGATCATTTGAGCAAAGCATTTATAATAAAAATTTCATCTTTGTCTAGGAGCACAGCTAGTTAGACTGACATGGAGAATAGACTGACCTATTCTGTAACACAATTTTGTGAATCCTTTCTCACATACAGGCAAAAGAAATTAATTCCAGGTTTGTCTGATGAATCATAAGACACCCTCAAACATAAGCAAAACTCTTATGTATTAAACAAAGGTGTAAATGACAATTTGTAAAATCAAACAGCACTTCCATATTTTCTCACATCTTATGGTGTGCACATTGAGAGTTTTGCAAGACTTTGATCAGGCATAAGACGATATTAATTTACTATGGCCAATTGAATGAAGTTTAAGGGCTTTTTTTTTTTTTTTTTTGAGGACCACCCATTAGCCTTGTATGCCCACTGCCATGCTCAAAAGTTAAATCTTGTTCTTGTGGAGTCTTGCCAATGCATTCCTGGAAGTAAGAAGGTTTTTGTTTTTAATAGCGCAAGGGCTGCATTCATTCTTCTTAACATCAATAGAATACAAAAAAGGGGTTGCATGTGATTAAAAAAGAAATAGGATTATAGAAAACATACTGTGCCACAAGCTTGAAGGCTTCTGAACAAGAATGTTGGGAAGGAGCACTAGTTGCATACAAATGTAAGTTTGAGATGCAATACATTTAGTTAATATATTTTTTTAAGATTAACTAGAGTGAAAGCACAATGTCCTAAGGCCTTTTAACATATTAGAGAAATCATATATATTGGTACAAACAAAATAAATCTATACATTAAAAAAGTAGCATGGCTTTTCTACCAATCACCATTGGGATGTGGAGTACAGTTCAAGGTTAGTAACTTGTGTTGACAATGTAGGATAAATGAGGTGCTCTGTGCATGCTACCATTTACAGATCCTCTCTGAAAACGTGGTTTGGAAAAAGTATTCAAGAAGTCTCATGTCAGTTTGCCTTTGTAACAAATTTATTGTTGCCCTACTCATCATCTGTATCTAACTCCTTTTATTTGGTTTCCCCAACAAGTCTTCAAGTTAGCTTGCTTATTTACGAAAGCCAGTCAACTTTTCTTCAATCAGTTGGATTTTAGGAATATTTTTTATAAGTTTGCTTTTCTACAGTGTGGTCTTCACAACTTCCATGTGTACTTGCGATGTCATCAAATACACGTTGTACTATGTGAAATTAAAATAATCGCATGTGGGTGCTCTGAACTAGCTGGAAGTTAAGCACATCTTCATGGCATACTGCCATAAGGACCATGAAAGTAGGGAGGAAAAGAGAAGAGAAATGAAGGAACCAGCTAGGGAAAAAAAAAAATGAATCTGCCAAAGCCATGAAGTTCCATAAATTTGTCATAAATTGCAGAATAGTGTTTCAACAATTCAACAATTGTCTGAGTTGGTCATGATATATCTCTAGCAAGTAACAGAAATAAATTGTTCGGTCAGGGAATTCTCTGGTGTTAATCTTAGACATTTTGGATTGCTACAGAGTAAGAGTGTATGGAGATGCTTTATAGAATCATACAATCATTAAGGTTGGAAAAGACCTCCAAAATCAACTGTCCAACTGTCTCCCAATCATCAATATTACCCACTAAACTAACTAAATGTTAAATGTATCACATCCAACCTTTCCTTAAACACCCCTAGGAACAATGACTCCACCACCTCCCTGGGCGACCTGGACTAATGCCTAACTACTCTTTCTGAGAAGAAATTTCTCCTAATATCCAACCTGAACCATCCCCTGGTGTAACTTGAGGACATTCCCTCTTGTCCTATGGAGCATCAGAGTTATCTAAGTATAACAAAGCTGTAACAATAATAATGAGACCTGAGGTCTTTAAGCAGCATTTGCTGGAAAATTTGCTAATGAGCTGGGCAGAAAATAATGCCTGAAACTTGACAAGTGGATCTTATTTAACTAGTAAAGGCAGAAAAATTGATTATTGTGATTAGAGAAGAAACTGCTGTTAAACAAGGCATGTTACTGTATGTACTGTCTACAGACAACACTACTGAAACTTCAGACAACAAAGAGAGAAATTAATGACAGCAGATGCCTCTTTGAGGAAGATCATAAACACTAACAAATGACTGCATTTAGAAAGATGGGCTCTTGGAAGGCTTCCTCAAGGGAAGGGAGGAAGCCTACTGAGCTTCTTCAACTTCAGCTGTGCATTAGATCTCATTTTTATTGTTTATGGTTAGTCTGCTCTCATTGTCATTGTATTCCCTTCACAGAAACAATTGGGGTGGCTGACTTGTCTTGTGAAATGGGATGAGTTCTCCTTCTTGTCTGGGTATGTAACCCCAGACTAATTCCATGTCTGAGGATGGGAAACTACCATGGAATGGGTACTGCACCATGCAGCATTGGGATAGAGTCTGATGAAGTGAGATAAAGAAGAGGGGCAACCTCTGACAACACATACAGATGTAATAGATTCTGGAAAAAGGGAGGATGCAGAGTTTTCTGCTGGTATGTTTTTTACCAGGTGATCCAGTTTTATATTCTTCCAAATTAGACCAAGCAATCTACATAACCACAGAATGGCCGAGGTCGGAATGGACATCTGAAGATCATCTAGTCCAACACCCCTACCAAGCAAGATCATGTTGCACAGGATGGCATCTAGGCGAGTTTTGAATATCACCAGAGAAGGAGACTCCACAACCTCTCTGGGCAGCTCTCTATCCCTGTAGATAATTCTCCTGCCCTTTCAGCGAACTGCTGTTCAGTGTGAGTGTGAGGTCTTCTCTTCCAGGCTGAGCCATTTTGCTGTGTTACACTCAAAAAAAAAAAACAAAACAAAACAAAACAAAACAAAACAAAACAAAAAACTGGAAAATGCATGCAGTACTAAAAGATGTTAAAACTCTATGTACTGCTCTCCACTTATCCTGAGAATGCGTAATGTTACCTGGTATCTTGGTGAGATGGTAAAAGCCATGCCTACACTGAAAGGAAAATTTCTGCTCATGCAAAAATTCCTTAGCTGCTACGTGTCTTGTCAAAACTATACAGTTGACAACATATGCAGATGCTGTTTTAAAGGTGATTCGGATGGATACATTTGCATAATTAGACTCATCACTTTAACTGCAGTGTTAATGTAAACCAAGAAGTGATGGAATTAGATAGAATAGGACTTGATTACTGGGGTATGAAATATCTACTCCTAACAGAATTGGGAGTAAAGCCCTGTGTGTGTGACTTTAAAAGATGTCTTTAAATCCCCCCTTTTCTTTATAGACTTTACTTCCTAATTTAATGTTTTATGGAGAATAACCTAAAAAAGGTGGATTCCATAACTAGACATGGAGATTTGAGGAGAATAAATTGTAATTGTAACTTAAATAAATAACAAATAAATTGTAAACATTCTTAAAATTTGAGAACAAATGACTTCAAAGTTTTTAGTGAAAAAAAATGTTTCCAAATTAAAGTGTTTGGTACAGATGTCATTTTGTGGGGAAAATTTTCTGATTGGAATTCATTCATGAACTGGTAAGAAGTTTGTCTTCAAATGTTACCAAAACTTTTGATTATGTATACATAATTTTTTCTTTGCTGTCTTGCATTTCATTTTAGCTATCTGTCTGTGTACTGTTTCTAAGTGGCTATTCTTAAAGAGGAAGTGCAAAACATTCCAGATGACTTGTGTTACCATTTTGCAATCTTTTCCCCTTTATTTTCTTTTTTGTAACCTTAATTTTATTGGACCTCCTGTTTGAAAGAGATGAATTTTCCTCATGATTGTTTGTGCTAGCTTCACAGACCTTGTCCTATGTTTTCCAAACAGTTTAAGTGTTTAATTTGCATCTTTTTTCCTTTTAAGAGTTGAAAATCAGGCTGGATATCAGGAAAAGGTTCTTCACCAAGAGGGTGGTCAGGCACTGGAACAGGCTCCCCAGGGCAGTGGTCATGGTACTGAGCCTGCCAAAGTTCAAGAAGCTTTCGGAAAATGCTCTCAAACACATGGTCTGATTTATTTATTATTATTTTTTTCTGGGTGGTCCTTTGAGGACCCATGAGTTGGACTCGATGATCCTTGTAGGTCCCTTCCAACTATGATTCTAAAATAAATTAATGAAACTATATATAATAGTGCTTTATAACTTTTCAAAATTTCCCTTGATTTTGGAGAATTATGGAGAAAAACTTATATTTCCTTTTGCTACTTAGAAAAAAAAAAATAGAAAAACTAAAAGGATTGTGAAAAATTAAAAAAAAAAAAGTGCTGAAAAACAGGCAAAAAAAAAAAAAATTAGTCACAAGAGTTTATCTTTTTTGCTGAGTTGAATCTGGGCAGTGATCAGTTTCCTCAGGCTTGACATGTAAAAACAAACAAACAAAACAACACAATTGTCTCCTCTTTATCTCTACTGGATTTTGTCAGTGTTAAATACAGCTAAAATAAGCCACTTCATCTTTCCTTTTCTGGAATGGTATACCAATATATATTGGCATATATACCACATGGTATACCATCTTATTTGTTCTTCTACCAAAATAGAAAAACACTGAAGAGCAAAAGAACATAGGAAAAGTTTTTACTGGTCCTAGTGGTTAATCAGAGACAAACGGCAAAAATGGAATTTTAAGAGTTAGTAGGTCAATGTGCTAAATTTTCGGGGTAACACATTCATCTGTCTTTTATGCAAGCATTGCCTAGTCTTTCACTGGATGGTGTTTCTTTTGGACATCTTACTATATGCAAAATTGAGAATTTCTGTTTCATTTCAAATGATGCTTTTTTTTTTTTTTGAGTTCTTAGATCTAAGATTTACTTCTGAAATGCACAAGATATTATCACTTTTATCACAAATCTTAATTAATTTCATGGCAAACTCTGAATGAATTACTGTTTTAAAAGAATGACCAAGGTCTCATCTACCTGAAGTAATAAATACTGTGATAATTAAAATACTGTCTGTTATCAAGAATTATATAAGCTGTGCAGAAACCACTATTTTCAGATGAAGCATATATCTCTTTAAAGGGAACAGTGGATATCAGTGTCCTTGCGTGACATAGCGTTTTCAGAGATGACTGATTTTTATATAACAGCTAATTTTTATTTAACAGCTCTTTAATTTCTTAAAGGCTGCACGTGTAGGGTAGAGTTGTTTTTGACATAAATAACCATCAGACTGTACATGGGAAATGGAATAATTCTGTCTGAAGAAAGATAAGCGTTTGCACATTTGTGAAAACAGATTTGTGTACTTGAAATATACTTGAAATATAGTAAGTACATAAAATTTACGTGGAAATTACGTCTTGTACATACATACTAATGCATTGTTCCTATGACAGAACTGCTTTTGTCAATGTGGCATTTGGTGCAAGGGGTTAACCCAAAGATAGCCCTACTGTAGCTGTAACTTCACTGACAGGGAATAGTATCTGGTTTTGGTTCTCTAGGCAAAATACAGTATAAGATTCTGTGAATTAATGACATGTCACATCTTTTCAAAGAACTATTGGTCATCTGTAGTTATATTGACTTTTTATTATTATTATTTTTCTTAATATCAGGCTGCTTGTGAAAGATAGAACTGGAATGACAGGGTTGGTAAACTTGTAAACATTTTTTAAAATGCTGTTAAATAATCCTAAGGAAAGTAGACTTTAAGGACTTTTTATTTCTTTTGAATGTGCTAGTCTTGATCTGCAGTAGTGTAAGCAGTAGGAGCATATTTGAAAATGAAATTGAGAGTACTTTCTGTTTGCCTAGTCCTGAAAATTGTTGTACTGTCTGTTAATAGAGGGTGACATCCGTATCGTCCTGTCCTTCATTTGTAGAACTCTTTTTCTTTTCACTGACAAAACACACTTAGCCCTGCTGCAATAACTTAAAAAGCCCAAGGCTTTCCCTCCTTTTCCCTCACCCTCTTTGATGTGTGCCTTGCAAGCTAATTCTTTATTGTGAAGGTTATAGATTCTTTCTGTTTTGTTCTACACTGTGATGTATATCAGTGATAGCAGTTGCTTCTGGATGAGAACAATAAAGGGAGGAAACCAGCAGCTCATGAGCTTAGGGAAGCTTGTTGGTCATAATTTTAGGCTCTGGATAAGTGTTTAATATAGCTCTTAAAGACACACATGCACACACACATACAACTCTTTCACAAGTCCTGGAAAAAATGGTTCACAGGGGAAGAAAGAGTGTTAAGGCTGAAAGGACTGACAAAGACTGTAATTTTTCTCCTGTGAGATAATGGTTTGAAGCCAGCAGCAGATAAAAGATTGCCGTAAGAATGGCTTAATTCCCCATCTTGTAAAAGGATTAGATAATTCAGTCTCTTTATGGATTCCTTACTCTGGGAAATATATTTCCACTTTGGGTTCTCTTCAGAAATAGTTGCAGAGTGTACTTATTTAAATGCACAAAGACCTGCTTTCAGGCATTTTGAAAAGGCAAACAGCACACAGAAAAGATTATTTTGCAGGCTGTATCAATGTATAAATTTGCTCAGCAAGTGAATATTCTAGTTTTACCAGCCAAAAATATTATGGATATGAATTATGTATTGGTGATATGGCAACTTTCCACAGAAGTCTTTGAAGAGTGACTGTAAAATAATGCTTTTAATTTGCAGAAAGAGAATGGACTACAACCAGAATCCATTTTTAACTGCAGCTTCTACGAATCTGCAGATCATTTGCTGTGTTTCAGTGTGCAACCACTAAGAAATAGTGTCCTTGAGTGCAAAAGTAAGGAACAGATTTTGATCCTTTTAGTATCAATGGAAATTGAGTTATTTTAGGTAAGGCTAAAGGCTTTAGGTACCTTAGATCAAAAAATCTGAATGCTATATATCTGACAAAAACAGAACTGGTGATAGTAACAACAGACTCCTGCCTGTGAGCTTTACACCACCCATTTAAAATACATTTAAAGGAATTACAAATCTCAGTTGGAGAACATGCTGAATTTGTTACTAAGTTTATTTTCCTACATTTTATTCAGAAATTTTGCTAAATACCTGTATTTATTCATGTGCTCTTAGAGTTTAATTTTGGAAATGTCTGCTTTCCTGGATAATGTTCTGCAGGATAATCCAATAGTCATCATGATTCATTTCTCTTCAATGCTGATGCTTCCTGTATTTTGGTCTATGCTGAAAACAGGAGCTATGACACTGATTTTTTAATATTACAAGGTGACATGTTGCAGAGCTTTCCCATTATTATTTGAAGCTTGAGAAGTGCCAGCCGCTTTCATAACTCACTGAATTCACAATCCTCTGTTATTTTCCCCATAGATCTAGGACATTTTTCTTCCGTAGTCTCTTGACTTGAAATTTGTATTAACTTCTTTCAAAACCTAATCTTCATTAGGAAGCTAGAGTATGTAGTTAAAACAGATGGAGAGTTTTACTAGCAGAAAAGTACTTTGCCTGTATATTGCTTAATAATATTTATTTAATAGAATATTGTCATTATATTAACTGGTACAGTCTATACCGGAGAATTGTTATTTATTATTTTTTTAATCCTCACCTGTTGATAAACTAAGAATTTTGCTGGCACAGTTCTGACATTTTTATTTTTGCAAAATACGTTAGTAGAACAAATGGAATCAGTCAGAAATTCCTGGCATTATATTTAGGTGCTGGTGAAGCATTGGATTTTACACCAGTATAACTGAGTGCAGAAATTGTAGAGACAGTAAGTCAGGGTACATGAGATCAGAATTTGGATCAGTATGTTTGGGAAGAAAGAATGAAAAAAGCTAACTATATTATAGGCAAGTCAGGACAGATGATTATGAAGTATTGTGGTGTTAAGATTGCTAGGGAAAGGTGCAAGAAAACATTCGATGTAGCCTAAAAGCATGCGGGGGCTTTCAAGACTTTGCTTGTCTGATCACTGTTGCTATTAATGTCCCTGAAGTTATGAATATATATTTACTGTATTGAGATATTATATTTGCTTTATGGAAATTATAATTCAGTATTATGGTGTTATCAGAGATGTCAGATGAAAATCTGGTGTTTAAAATTACAGAAAAGAAGTAGATGACTTGAAGAAAATAAAAACCAAAAAGTCCTCAACTTGACTAAGATTTGCTTTGCTTACCAAAAAAAAAAAAAAACCATCATCTTCCTTCTGTGAATAAGTTTGGGATATTCTTTAATCTTACAAAATGTATATTTATTTATTTATTTTGAGCCAAATTAATAACTACTTCCTAAAAAAAATTAACATAAAACACTGAAGAATTAGGATTTATTTTTTTTTTCAACAAGATAGTTATCCTGCTTTGAAGTAATTTAAGGAAAATTAGTGATTCAACAAAATAAAGTATCCTTAGTTTAGAGTCCAATGCAAACATGATGCTACATCTGTTTTTTTCAGAACTGACAACTTTTCTTTGTGATTGTAGCCTTAAAAGTGTACACTGATCTTGGGTGAATGTGAAAATGACTTTGCTTCTTTTTGCTGTAAGATTGTTTGCTGAACTTTCCCCTACTTCTCACAACGTTTTTCTAAACATTGTCAGCAGAGACTTCAGCAAAACAGATCAGGAATTTTCCAATGAAATGTGTGTTCTTTAGGAAATAATGATTCATAGAAACCAGAATATTTTACAGAAATTATCCTGGTTCAACAAAATTTAGCTGACACAGGGCAGAACAGAGAGAACAGCTAGAGCTGCAGTTCTCAGGCATGTAATTTCTCACTTCTTCCTTGGAGAGTGCCCTTTACCTTCTTAGAACCCCTCAAGGAACTTTTCTTTATTACTAAAAAAGCCAGAAGAAACATTTGTATTGTCTAGAAATAGCAGGATTTCAGGATTTCTTCCGAAGTGGAATTTCAAGGTTTCTGTTGTTCACCCCTAGGGGACATCAGAATTGGAGCCAATTAGTTCATCTCTAGTTTGGTATTTTAAAACAGAAAAAGTCTCATAATCATTTACCAGAATCTGAAGGTCAGCATGTACATCATAATTTCAAAATGTTTGCCTGTAGTTGTTTGTTTGGGTATTATATAAGAGCTTTTCCAAAAATGCTAACCCTGCTTTTGTTTCATTTTATTTTCTTCTTATTTCTCTCTCTTTTTGGCACCTCAGTTTGTCAGAATAGTATTAATATAAATATAACCCCAGTTCTTCTGACTGTGAGCAAGCCACCACCCTCCTTTGAGGGTGAATACTGTTTAGTATTCAATTTAACACAGAAAAATTCCCATATGACAACCTCTACCATAAACTAGCACAAGGCAATTTATAATGTACGTATTTTTAACTGGTAGTTTACACAAAACAGCAAATATTAAAGAGCATATATCTCAATATTCATGCATCAGAAACATTTCTGTTTTGTGTTCAGGATTTTTTTGTTCCTTATTATACCCTGATGTCAGAAAGTACCTATGCTTGTGATTAAGTGGTTTCAATTATTTCTATGAATCTGATCTTGGAAGTAATTTTTTTTTTCTCATTCACTAATATTGAAAGAATGGTGACTACTGGTGAATATTTTTGCTGTAGCATCCTGCCAAAACAAGGAGTTTACTTCAATTTCTTTTGCTACTAATTTTAAGAATATCACATGACAATAGTGTTGATATAGAAGACAACCGTAGTATATGCTGACATTAGCAATTTAGTGTGCTAGAGGAATTTATTTTGCATCTATCTGTATGTGCACACTCAAATACAGACATACCTATAGCTGCTCTCCAAGAGAGACTTTGTTTTACCTGTTAAAAAGCAGTTTTCTTAGGCATAAATGCACAAATTTCATATTTGAAAATGCATGCCAACTTTAAGTCATGGAAGAAAAAAAATATTTCAGCTTCCTTAACTGTTTTCTCTTAGTTTTCTCTCCAAATTATAGTTTAATTCCAATGCCCTATTGTCTGGAAACTGCAGCTGATGGAGGACTACTGCATAGTTTTAGGGAAGGTACAAGTGGAGAAATCACAGGTTCTCTAGTATTATCCTCTCCTTCCCTCTCCACTAATCCCATACTTTATTAGTTACACATTATAATTAGTAATTTTAGAATGCTGTTAGATAGATTTTGGATTCAAATAAGGAATTGTTTTGTTGTGTCATCTCGTCTCTTTCTTTTCAGCTTCTAAGTGGGGTCATCAATCTAACTAGTCATCTCACATCTTTCTAAAGCAGCAATTACCATAATGTCAAGAAGCTGTCCTTTTAATGTCTCATGTACGTTGGATATTGATGGGTATGAGGGAGATATGAAAACAAGACCACAAATTCTGTCGCATAAAAAGAATGGGGAAGTATGATGACAGCTGATTACAATAAGGAAGAACAATAAACTCATCTGGACTTTGGATACTGTCAACTTTTATTTCTTGTCAAATACAAGTTGTGGGAAGGACTAGCTTTCAGATAGTAGTGATATGTTTCACCATATATTCTGCTTAAGTAAAATCAGTTGGATTAGAAGACAAGATCGCTAGAAAATATGTCTGAGTGAACATATTAGTGTGAATAGTGAACTCTGTTAGAAAAAGTAGATGTCATTTCAAAGATTTGCGTATTGCAGAGATCAAATCTTCCTCTCACAGGGACCCTACTTCTTTATAGCCAGAATTCAAATTATGTAAGTAGCTCCACGTGTAATGCTTTTGGCATAATGAAGTAGCATGTATTACACTATTAAAAGAACTTACAGGTAGATTTTAGAAAGTAAAAGGAAGGTGATCTGGGTTTTTCAAAGTTGTCATGAGGCAAATGATCCACTTAATTGTATGTAATTTCATGAATAAAATTAGAATCTTTTAAATAGTTAATGTCTGATTTCTTGGGGGGAAGGGGGGGGGGGAGGGCAGGGATATTTATGAAATCTCATAATGGGAATGAATTACAAAATCTGTAGAATTCTGAAGGGATAAATGAAGCAGCTCCTACCTACTTCTAGAGATAATCTTTTGGGAGTGCAATATAAGCAGAGAAAGTTGGATTAATTTTCCTTTTAATTAAGCACAGATAAATTATCAGAATTGTTGCAGACAAGTGTGCATTGCTTCTGTTTCCTATGATTCCATGTATATCCTTATACACTTGAATACATGCTTGCAATATTTATGTGTCTGTATGTAATGCAGGTCAGTTTTAATGCAAATGCAAATGATGTGATTGTTGAGGTCTTTCTCCCTTACATGGTTATTTCATTTGGAGTTTTTCTCCCTGTTTGAATATCTTTATGGTAATAGTGCAAACCTACTTGTTTCTGTTTTACTGTTGTCTTTAGAAGAGCCTGCTTTATAAGTTAAGTTTTTAAAGAATTGGCAAGTAGAGCATTACAAACCAGCTATAAGGGATTCATAGAATTCATTTTCAAAATTGGGTTTACAACTTCTAAGTTTTATCTTTTTGTTGCCTTAAGGAGTTTTGAGTTCTATGGAACTGCTTCCTCAGGTAAGAGTCATTATGAATTTATACTGAGTTTTCTGTCCTAAAAGGACAGAAACTTAATTATTGGGGAGAAAAAAATATTTAGAATATAAGTTAGATAAATGTGCAAGTCATAAAATGTGAAATTCAGATAGGGCAAATATGGAGATTCTGTTTGGTTTCAAAGGTTAATTCAAAGACTCATGTAAAGCAGATGCAGAGAGTGAGAATACAGAGTGAAAGGAACTTCTTTTAAGAGATGAGTTATTTCTTTCCCCAAGGTTTTACTTCAGTGCATTCTTATAATTCCTGGGCTCTGCAAAACTGGCTTGCATTTTTCTTATTCTTTTCATGTCTGAATAAATTCAACTTAAAATAAATTTTATGTAAATGGCAGTTATATTGTGTTAAGCACTATAGACCATCTCTTCAGAGTAAAATCTGTATTCAGGATTCATAGGAACCTGAAGAAGTATGGTGGGACTCTTGGGATACTCATTTGAAAAACAACAGATTTATTTTTGTAAATTACTGCCAAGGCACTGCAGTCAGCCGATGCAGGAGGAAAGCATGAAGACGATACCTTCAATAAAGACTGGATTTTTCTTTTAAAAGGGAGGAAATACTCTTGTGTGTATTTACTTGTAGTGGGTTAACTTTGGCTAAGAGCCCACTCAGCTGCTTGTTCACTCATTGCCTTCACCAGGAAAGGGGCAGAAATTCTGGTGAAAAAGCTTGTGGGTTGAGATTAAGACAGGGAGATTGCTTACTAGTTACTGTCGTGGGCAAAACAAATTTAACCTGGGGAAAATTAATTGAATTTATTGCCAATTGAAATTGACTCGGCTAAAGAGAAACAAGAATAGTAATATTACAATCACACCTTTCCTCCCCCTTTTCCCAGGTTCAACTTCACTTCTTCATTCCAGACTCCTCTACTCCCATCCACCAGCAGTGTAGGGGAAATGGGGGTTGTGGTCAATCTGTAACAGTTTCTCTGTGCTGCTTCGTTGTGGCTCTCCATGGGCCATGATTGCTTCAGGAAATATCCACCTGCTCCCATGTAGGTCCTCCACAGTCTGCAATGGATGCTGGCTCTGGCATGGTCTTCACACCAAGCTTGGGGAAATATTTGCTCCAGTGTTTTGAGCACCTCCTTCTCTTACTGTGATGTTCCTACTGCTCTTTCCCACGCCTTCCCTCTTCCTCTACCTGTCTCGCATATCTTCCTCTTTCTTAAATGCATTTTCTCAGAGGTGCCACTGTCTTGGCTTTCAGGCTTAGCTTTGTCCTGTGGTGGGTCCACTGGAACCAGCTAGAACCATCTGTGTCCTGCACGGAGCAGCCCCTGGCATCTTCTCACTGAGGACAACCCTGCTGCCACCCTGCTGCTAACTCATCGACACAGACACCCAGTACAATCTTGTCCAGTTCAAATATTTTTGAACGTAGTGAAGGATGCTTGCAGAGTTTCATATATATGTGATACCACTGAAAATCCATTGTTGTTAAAATGAGTCTTGTATAAATATGCAAGGTAGGATTTAGTTGACTGTTTTGTAGAGTCAGGTTTTGGCTATTAAACAATCTGGAATGATATGATTGGACCATGGATGCTGACTTCTCAGCAAAGCCACTCTTTTAATTAGGTCAGTGGTGTTGAGAGGTATGTAGTCAGTTAACATTCTTATGTGTCTTATCTATGGAATGTGATTGCATATGTTTTTGTTCTGTTTTTCCACAATTTAGATTGCAAGGAGATAATATGGCAGAAAGGCCAGAAGATGTCTCCATGGTATCTCAAACATCTGAGCCAGCAATGTCAGACTCTGATGGTGAGTTATATAAATACTTGGTGCCCATCAAAAAAACCCACCCCACTATCTTGAATTTAAGAGTAAATTTTATGTCTGTAAAAGAAGATTAAACATTTCCAGAGGGTGTTCCTGGGCACATGAACTCAATCATTTACATTTAAATATGTTAGAAGAGTCCATGACATGTTCTTGGCTGTGGCCGATTAGCACCACAAAAGAAGGCGTATTTGGGGTCAGTATTCATCCTTAGCAGACAGTTTGTATGTTAGCACAGTATTTTGGATGTGACATAGCTTAATAACATAAACATGGGCTGTTCCTTGCCATCTGGCCTCTGTGATGAAGAATGGTCTTTGGAATATTTAATTTAATAGTACAAATACAGCCACAGGATTCAAATAATATATAGGAAAAATAAATATTTTCTCCTCCGCTTTTAAACTAAGTATCAGAAATGCCTCTCTGATCTCTCAGAGCACCACTGACAATTAAAAAATCAATATAAAGGAGTTTATACAAAAACTCTGAAGTACAATTTTTCTCCTTATATCAACATAAGTATATGTTGTGGTAATTTGCAGTCAGGACACAGCCCTATTTCAATTTCTGCTCTGGTTGTTGAACAGAACACCTGAAATCTAATGGAAAAAGCACTTCCTAAGGGCTATCTTGTCAGAGAATGCCCTGCTTTCTTATAAAAGATTAAGTTGATGAAGATTAACTTTATCTTGTCACTGGAAATGGAGACAGAAAGGAATAGATGTTTGGGCAGAGATTCTGCAAAGATAAATCTTTCAATCAATTCCTGTACTTCTGGGCAGGACCAGCTGAGTCCATTAATTGAAAGATTTGATTTACAGTTTAGTCTTCAGCAGCTGCAGACATGTTAGCCATGTTGATTAATTAATGCAAAACAAATCATAACTAAGGTTTTTTATTATTATTTTATTTTTAATCGTCCTACTAAATGTCTGCTATTTAATGCTATTAGGTAAGACATCAACCTGACATTTTGTTCATTTACCACATTTGTAAAGCAACATATGTCAACATTAGTAACTAGTGTGTCTTTAAAGATTAAAGGCTTAATGCAGTTATGCCATTTGTTTTTCCTGTCCTCTGCCACTGATGACTTTATAAATATATATATAGAGAGAGGGAATAAAAATCTCAAAATATTAAGTTCTTACAAGTTAGATGAGGATTATCAACAAGAAAGACAGATTGATGACTGCACTTAAACCCTTTGAAAGGAAAGCAAAATTCTTATTTTATTTGAATAATCCCAAGAAAGGGAAATGGTGCTGGCTTGTTTGGGATAGATTATGGCATATGCAGAATTGAATACGAAACAATTTGTTTTGAACAGGTCTCTGCCTTCCTCTTCCCTTCCTGTGTACCCTTGTTCTTGTAGAAGAATTATACCTAATCTGCCATCACTCCCTGAAACTGTAGGCTCATTTGTATTTACTGGGAGCAGAAAGTCAGTAAAATTTGCCACCTGTTGCTAGGTGGCAAAGGCACCAGGATGAAGGAAGGTGTTCAAAGATGCTGTTAGATACGTCTAACAAAGCAAATGAATATTTTGTGGTTGCATAGTGTGGACCACAGTAGTGCTATAGCCATCTAACTTAACCACTTAATATATCTCTGAATACTCTGTAGTCAGTATGGTAATAGTAAAGAGGGAGAACATTTTCACTTAAAGAAAAGGTAGACGAGGCAACAAGATTCATGTTATAACCATGTCTGTTTCATGTCTGTGAATATACATGAACCCATTAGCTATATAGCTAGAAAATAGCACAGCTTCTAGGGCAGAAAGACTGAGGTCAACAGTAAGGTACTACCAAATTTCTGTCAAGAGGGTCTCTCAGAAATGTTCAGCCTTTCAAAGTATATTTTTTCCTAAGATGTTGGCTAGTATTAATTTTTGATAAAACAAACAAAAACAGATCCGTGTTTTGCAAGCAGGCACAGAATACAAACAGGTGCAAAACTCAGGCAGCTGCCCATTCCATCTTTCCTATAAATGCAGTACACTACTTGTTTTCTGTGTATTTAATATTTATTTCCAATAAATAAATATTTATTTCCAATAAATATTATGTATGTGAAGAAGATGATAAAAGAGACTTTTAAAGATATTGTTAGAAAACCCTAAATAACCAAAGCATCCAGTTGCACTTTAAATTTTAGTTATGTCTTCTTAAGAATGTATTATATCATTAAAAAAAAAAAAAAAAGATTAACAGGTTTTGGTTCCCAAGTTTATTAGAGTTTATTTTCTACTCTTGCTTATCTGTACCAATGACCTCACTGAGAGAAAACTATAAATTGCAAAGTGCTGATGTAAACCATTCTTTCAGGATTATGCAAGCAAGGTGCTAATGCATAGTATAGTTGAGGCAGTTTTCCTTGATGGGTTGGTGAGAAATTGTTAAATTGTTTGATCTGGAGCATCTCTCTTGTGGATTTCAGATGAACCAGATTCAGAAGTAATTGGCTGCACATCTGATCTAACAGCTCTTATACATAAGCCTTATTAAAGCAATTCCACCTAATAAAGTCAATGCAATAGACTATATAAGAAGATCACCTGCAACATCAGGCACAATACTGACTCAACTGACAATCTGGACCTGACTCTAATTAACCACTGCACTGATTTCCCTCTAGAGCAATCCTGCTGAATTGAGCAGAGTTGTGTCTGATCTAAGCAGTAAAAATGAGAGACAGGAATCAGGTCTTGAGATTGGACAGCACAAGATGCTCTAATGCTGCTGTTTCTTTTTATTGTGTAATGATACCCATCAAAACTGTTTCTCTTTCCCATTGGACCATTTCACAGAAAATAACTAAGGGAAGAATTCAATAGCTAGGCTCCTGATTTTTATTAGTAGAGGCAACTTTTGTGACTGCACTGTAAACTTCCTGTGTAGATAACAGTACAAGTCCAGTCTCATGGATCAGTCCTCCAGCAAGTCCTCCTCTTGTTCTATACAGATAGGGCTGAGGTTTTAAAAGATAGACACTGCAACAGGACTGATCCGGTAAAAGTTTGTGTCTGTCAGCCTCTATATTCTTCTCAGTGTGGGGGTAGTGTACAGGTCATATAAAAATGTGTATTTTTATAAACTTATATAAAGAGATAGTATCAGTAAAAGCATGTGTTCATTTATTCCCAGTTGCCTATAAGTACTGTAGGATCTTGTTTCACTTGTTTCAGTCTCTTTTGCTGGCAAGTACAATACCCTTGGAGTGAGAGCCGTGATGTGAGGCAGGAAAGAAATTGCAAATAAGATCTTTGCAGTCAGTGCATTCTTGTAGAAGGTTTAAAATACAATACCTCATTAGGGAGTAAACTCAGAATGTCGGGTGAATGTAAAGCATAGACCTTTAAACTTTTAAAACTGCCTAGCATATCTGAAAAAAGCTGTTTGCAACCTGAGCTACTTTTCAATGCAGTATGCAACACTACATATTTCTGAGGTGTGGACAAAGACTTGTTTTGTGGCTCTTCCTGGAACAATGTATTTGGACCGAAACTGATGGGTTATACTGTGCTATGCCATGGTATGCATTTCCTATTCCATTCTGTTGTTAGATCTACAGATTATGCTGTTATACATAATATTTTGTTTGCTAAATAAATTTTGCTAAGCAAATTTCACATCATACTTAATTCCCTATCAAACAAGAGTTACTGGTTTATATTAGTTGTAGTTAACCAGCTCACCTTTCCACCTGATACATGTGAAAATACAAGGATATGTAGCTTCAAAGTTTGTCTTTCCTTTAAAGTGACAATAAAATTTAAAGTTCAAAACAGGCATTTGGATGTGGGGGAAAGTTTGAAATAAGGAATATTCAATAGAAATAGGATTGTAATTAACACATAGAGTTCTATTCCAGAATGAACTACATGACTAAAGTAAAAAATTAAAAAGGATGAAAGTATTTGGGAATTAGGGTTGTGAACCAGACACAGCAGTGGCAAAAATGTGGCATCATCTCTAAAATCCTGAACAGTTCTCTGACCACTTCTCAACACTGCATCATTGTCACCTCTTCTTCCTCCACTTTCATTTGGTTACCACATTCATTGCAAATTATACTTATAAAAACTGAACTGTACTGAAATACAGCAGTATTGCAAATGCAATGAATGTGGTAACCACAGTTGCTGTATTTCAGTACAGTTCAGTTTTTGTAAGAAGTATAATCTGAGATGTTTGACAAATTAGGGCACTTTAGAAACATAAGAACCTCCCTGCTAAGTGTCCTCTGAATAGCAGCAGAACTTAGGGAAGATCAGGGCATCTTGGTTTTTAGATGGTTTATGAACAGCATCAAATTGCCTACTGGACTGACAAGCAAACAGTGAAACTGCATAGCATGTTACTTGGAAATTGCTTTCTCTGACATAGGTAGGGGAGGTTCAGGCTGGATATTAGGAAAAGGTTCTTCACCAAGAGGGAGCTGGGGCACTGGAACAGGCTACCTGGGGCAGTGGTTATGGCACCGAGCCTGCCAAAGTTCAAGAAGTGTTTGGACAATGCTCTCAGACACATAGTCTAGTTTTTGTGTGGTCCTGTGTGAAGCCAAAGTTGGACTCAATGATCCTTGTGGGTTCCTTCCAACTCAGGATATTCTATGATTCTAGCTACATGTAAATAAACTGTCTTTTAAGTCATTACATATGTGACAGACAAAAAAAAAAAAAAAAAAAAACCAAACCAAAACAAACCAAAAAATTCTAGATTGCTCAGCAAATTTTGTTTTTTTACAAATGTGACATTATGGGTAAAAATTATAGCCTGCATAGCCTTAAACGTTGCCTAAAATGACTGAAACTTCTTATTTCAAACATTTTAACTATATCCTAACTTGTTTAATTGAATCAATTACATTTGCTTTAATAGAGTTTATTAAAACTGAGGATCCACTACTCCATTGTGCAAAGGACAAACAGTTTTTAGTTTTAATAGAAAAATAATAACCTACAAAACATCTGGCAGCAGAAGGAAGTTTGCTTGTCACTCTGTTCATGTTAGAGATACAGTTTCTCATTTAATTAAGCTTATAAATTAAAATTAGTCATAAATTAAAATCCAATGAAGTGTTAACTGAAAAGTAGTACTTGTATGGTAGCTACATTTGCCTTCCCAGCAGTTAATGTATACATATTTTATTTTCAAAGTGACTACCAGTTAATTATTTAGTGTGATTTATGTTTCTTCTACCTCTGTGGAACAGCTCAAGTACCTGGGGTTGAAACACTTACGGAAGATATTGATGAATTTGAGAGTGCCTCTCAAGCGTCAGGATCTGTAAGTATCTTCCCTTATGGGAAATCCTGTAAGTTTTAAGAATAGTTTGGTAAAAATTAGACTGTACGTAAAGATTAAAGTTTTGCTTGCCAGCAATGTCATCCTAAACAAGAAAAGCTTAATTTGCCTATCCCTTCTGAATATTCAGTTCTATGGAAGTTTTATTTTTTTTCATTCCAGGAATGGTGATATTTAGAAATCTACTGTTGTCATTTCATGGGAACACATACTGTGTTGGCCTAACTTATATAGCTTCCATTGAAAGCTCAGTCATTATAAACTATGTCTGTACATCCTTAAATATTTCTTTAATGGTTAAATATCCATTTTAAGAGTTTTATAATATACAATATTACAAAATGGACAGAACAAAATCATTTAAATTTTAAATTTTATTATGAAATTTGATATAACATCTCAACTATAATTCAGGTTTTCAGTAATGTTTACTTGGAAACTGATAAAGATATGTCTATTTAAACTGTGTTTTTTTAAAAAAATAATGCAGTATTATGTGTGGTGATATTTTCATCAGTTCTCTTATCTTAAAATTTAACAATTTTTGACAATTTATATAATAAGAACTTTGGAGCTAGTTGTATTGCATCGTAAATTTGAATACAAGTTAAAGAAGGGCTTGCTTTTTTTTTTTTTTTCCCCTCACGCAAATTATTTGAAAAGACAGTAGTTATTTGTTTTTACAAACTTTCAGACAGATGTAAGAGGAAACATTAATTTCTGTCCACTCATAGCAATCCTGTTTATAGCACAGGATTGGTAAGATGAGTGAGTATTTTTTGGCAAAGTTTTTGTTAAATATTTGTTGGGCAGTATTAAAGAAAAAAGGAAAATGACAATGCAGACTGATCCTGCAGTCTTTCAGGCAGCTAACTACTAGTAAAGCTAAAAATACTAAACAATCAAAAATCTATAATACACTTAGTATATTTCAAATCAGAGTTATCAAAGCAGTTGGCAGATAGAGAATTCCTGTTTAATTCCTAAAGATCTTTGAGAACATGGACTGCCAGAAGCTCACAGAGCATTTGTGGATATTGGACAAAGGGAATGAGGAGCAGAACTTCAGTAGCCATTGCTTTCAGCTTCTCACTCAAGCCTCCTTTCTACTTCTCTTCACAGTAGTGAACAGAGAGGTGTAATAAATTTTGCAGCACTTTCTTATGTTTTTTACACAATTTTCTTACCGGTTTGGACCCATGGCTACCAGCTTTGATTTTTCAGTTCCACAGACATGTGCATAGGAAAAAAGGAACAGATAAATTGAATTACATGGAAAAATAAAAATAATAAGGAAAATTAAAGATCCTTATATTTCTTAGCAAAATCTTGCTATGTGTACACAAGTTTATAAACAGACATATAATTTGTACATCTATCATTTAATGCTTGTTCTAGGCATAGATACTTGTACTGGGCTCCCCAATAGAAGAGGGACATAGAACTACCAGAGCAAGACCAGAGGAGGGCTACTAAAATGATTAGAGGACTGAGCACCTGTCATACTAGGACAGGCTGAGAGATCTGGGCCTTGAAAAGAGAAGGCTGAGGGGAGGCATCATCAGTGTGTATAAATATCTGAGGGGAGGGTATCAAGAGGATGGAGCCGGTCTCTTCTTTTCAGTTGTGCCCAGAAACAGAATCAGAGGCAACAGGCACAAACTGAAACACAGGAGGTTCTGGATGAATATGAGGGGGCACTTCTGTACTGTGAGGGTGACAGAGCATTGGAACAGGTTGTCCAGAGAGGTTGTGGAGTCTCCTTCTCTGGAGATATTCAAAATCTGCATGGATGCCATCCTGTGCAACATCCTCTAGGTGATCCTGCTTGGCAGGGGGGTTGGACTAGGTCATCTTCAGATGTCCCTTCCAACCTTGGCCATTCTGTGATAAAGTTGCCTAAAATAGTAGATTGCCAGAGGCGGTGAAGTTGACTGGACTAAATCCCTGAAACCCACTACGTGACTGCTGTTACTGCCTCTGCTGCAAAAAGAAGTCAAGACCAGAAGTTGCAGCTATTGCTCTGCCGACCCAACCTCTTCCTGAGGGCAAGGGCAACTAGCTTCCCTTTCCTGAGCTCTTGGAAAAATTCCTTTGCTTCTGTTACTAAGGACCAATAAGCCAGTAACTCTTAGTTCATCTGCTTTTGGCTTTTGTGTTTTGCATCTTTAAGCTATTGTGATTAGCTTAAATCATACTGATTATCAGTGTGATTAGCTGATTATATACTTTTCTCTCTTTAAAATGACTGTTATGCAACATAAGATTCAGCTGTCAAACACTGGATGTTTGCCTATATCTTCTCAAAAAAATAATAAAAAAAAAAAATAAAATCCAACTGCTGTTGCATTTTAAGGCTCTGAAGGAGTAATATTTTGTTCTGTGGTCCCTTAATAACTTCCAGTGAGACTTATTTTGTGACAATCTTCATATACAAAATATAGAGATTGAACTGAGGTTCCCCTTAGGGAAACTATGAAGATTGCATTCATGCAATGAATTCTCACAAATTCTTTAAAAGAATAAGAATTACGCCTGAAGAGGGCCTCAGAATTAATACCAAAATACATTCTTATGACTATACTTGATTTTCAGATATTATATGAGATATGAGTTACAAGATAAGGAAGAAGTAGAATAAATATGATGTTGATCAGACACTTCTCATAAATTGAACAAATTGGTTCATGACATTCACTCAAATGTGCACATTACCTCTAAAAATTCCTGATCTAGGTGAAGATATTCCATATTTAATACTGGTACTGTGTCCCACTAGGGTAATATGAGTCTTTTGCTAGTTAAACTGGTCATTATCATAAATTTCTCTCTACACATGTATACTTGACTAATCTTTAAATGTGACTTTACCTTCAGAGAAGTGTTTTGAGAAAAGTTGTGGGACAAAGCTGCAAGAATTATGGAAGAGTATTTTTAGAAAGTCTTCAGAAAAAAAGCTATACAGGTTATATTTTTCATGTTCAGTATACAAGTCCACACATAAGATCATGTGGAGGCTAATGCAGCCTGGATGCCAATAATATGAAGAGACATGCAACATCTATGCCTATAACATTGCTCAGTGTAATTTATACTATGATTGCATTATGATGTTGTAACGTGTATTTTTGGTATTACATGTCTGGAGAGACTGGAAATTTTTGTAATTAGACCTTTTCCCTTTAGTCTTTTTAACAGAATCTTTTGCTAAGCTTTATTTTTCTCAAAGAGAGTTGATATTTGAAAATCAGTTTGAAGTATTTACAGGAATCAGCACTCTTCCCAAGGGTTTTGCAAGGACTCAAAGTGGAATCAAGCATTCAGAATGTCCTTAGAGATTGTGGTTTACTGAAGGACTCTTTTCTTTTTTTTTTTTCTTGACAAATATTTAGTTTAATAAAAAGTGTTAGGCAAGATGCAAAGTTTTTTTTTTTTTTTTTTTTTTTTTGTCTTATTCTACTTTATATTTGTATAAACAAGTCTTATAAATATTTGGCTAGAAATCTTCCAGAAAACACTGAACGGAAACACTAGGGAAAAGTTTGGTTGGCTGGAATTCTGACAGTAATGGAAAAGTAAGGTATCTGGGGAATCAACTAAATTTACAGTAACTAACAGAAAGAATCAGGGCAGATGCAGTGGGCAATTCACACTGAGTAGCCTTTGCCTTCACTCTGAGTTGCTTCTTTTGCCAACTGAATGTAACAGGACTCATACTTACTGTTTTTATTCATGTGAACCTTTGCATTCACTTATCTTTCCTGTCATATACACATGAAAAGGTGTATTTTTCTTTGCAAATTATCCATGTAAGGCAAACCAATCCAAGTATAACAAAAAGAGGGTTGTGGGGTAGGGGGAAGAAAAGTTGTTCAACTGCAAAAGGCATTTTTACATGAGAATGCCTTGGGTTTTTGCTCTTTATTACTGTGGGAAAAAAACACTCTAATAAATTGTTTTATAGAGGTGTTCTGATTTAAATATATTCTGTCTTGTTTTCTCTACTCCTTTGGAACTTCTCTGTTGCTTTCCCAGATGGAATACACACAGGATTTTCTTTGATAAATACAGAAATTCCTTAATTGGGAATTCAGTTTGTGAAATGATTTGAGGCTTCACACACAAAGAAAAAATAAACTTTTAATTCATGGTATTAGTACATGTTGAATACAGCTATATTCCAGTGATGTGTAATTTTAATTGTAATTGATAGAAACTTTCTTAGGCTTTCCCTCATTTTCTCTTGGAACAATACTGGGAAGTAACAATATTTGTACAAGTTTCACTATAACCAACAATTTTAGATCACCTAAGCTTCTGTATTTAACTAAATGTCATTTGCTGGATTGGGGTCACTGTTTAGCAATTAGAAGGTAAGCCATTAAAATAAGTATTTTAAGATTCCTATGACATCTGGCATAACAGCAGTGTGATTCTGAGGTAGCATGAATTATAAAGGTCATATTTATATATTACATATCCAGAATTAGTATTTTCTTCCTTCCTTCCTTCTTTTCTTTTCTTTTCTTTTCTTTTCTTTTCTTTTCTTTTCTTTTCTTTTCTTTTCTTTTCTTTTCTTTTCTTTTCTTTTCTTTTCTTTTCTTTTCTTTTCTTTTCTTTTCTTTTCTTTTCTTTTCTTTTCTTTTCTTCTCTTCTCTTCTCTTCTCTTCTCTTCTCTTCTCTTCTCTTCTCTTCTCTTCTCTTCTCTTCTCTTCTCTTCTCTTCTCTTCTCTTCTCTTCTCTTCTCTTCTCTTCTCTTCTCTTCTCTTCTCTTCTCTTCTCTTCTCTTCTCTTTCTTTTTCAAATCCAAATTCACTTTTGTAAGTATGTGGAAATTCAGCATATTTAAAATTAAATGCTTTGAAATTTTTTGGTGTAGAAATAATCGTTATGAAACAAGTTTCATAAAACAGATATGGCATTTTGAGTGCACAGTTGCAAAGCAATAATTTCTTACTTAAAATATTCTCTTTTGCTTTGGAAAGCACCTGAAGTGCTTTCTCACTTCTTATCTCCTCATATTCTACTTGCTGACATCATTTTGGTTATTGCAAAACCTAGCTCCCCAGGTACTGGCCCAATCCTTGTGACACATGGCATGGCTGCCCAGTGTCCCTGCGGAGACTTCAGCCCTTTTCTATAAGGACAGCTGGTGGAAAGACCTGGCCCCTCACAGGTTCAGTTCCATTAGCCCCACTGGTAGGCATTGCATGGGGCACATGGTTGGCACTTCCAATGATATCTTTCTTGTTGTAGACAGAATGGTAAATGTGTTCTGGACTGAAAATGCTCATAATATAAAATATTTGATCTTCTAACATGTAATTTTAAAATGAAAGAATTTTCTGAACTTAAAAAAAAAATAAAAAAAAATCTATGAATGCCCTGTTTTACCTGTCTAAAACTTTGGTATCTTTGGTGTGACAAATTCAAAATTATTATTCCAAATAACAGTAAGTAAAACAGGACTGAAACTTAGAAAAAAATTATTGTAGTTATATTTCAAAAACTGAAACAAATGTTATTACCAGGTGCCTATGTATTTCCTCCTCTCTTGCCTGTAAACAGAAAACCTATGTGTAAGTTAACCTGAACTACCATTTTTCTAGTGTAAGGTTTAGTGTAAAATATTCTGGCTGGCTGCCATGGGAAGCAGAAAGCTTATAATTTCAATTACACGGCATTTCAAATAGAACAGCCCCTAATGTGGGAGATGGGATTAGAGGTGGCTGCCAATATAGCATCTGAGCTCTGAGGAGCTTTATTATTTTTACAGTACCTAAAAAAGCATGTTGAGAAGCTCACATCCAGTGCTTGAACAGATAGTAGTAGCTGAAAGATTTAAAACTTTGGTGAACTCTTACAAAATTATGAATGTTGTGTGATTAACCTTCAAACAAAATATTGCATAAAAGCTCCACAGCTTGAATAACAATTGTCCTTGCCAGCTTCTTGGTCAGATGGAAAGGACACTTGCAAACAAATTGTTGAATAAGTGGAATTTTTTGCACTGGGAGGAACCTCTGTTAAATATTTCTGTTTAAGACATTCAAGCCATTCAACAAAGAAATAGTGGATTATACAAGAAAATTAAGTGTGGTGGTCTTTTTTACAATATTATTTCCTGAAGTTACCAATAAAATTTGCACTTGAATAGCAAAACTATGTAGAATATATAATTTTATATAGAATAAAAGTTCAATCAAAATGTGTAACATATATACAACTTGTGGGGAACTCAGGATTGAATTAGATTTCACCTCCTTTTTATTGTGATTAACTATCTGTATTTTTGGTGTGAATATGCAATTCATCATTAAAAGGTAATCTTTAAAAATGAGGAAGCACTGTCTCTTGTGGGGTGAGGACTCTCCCTGCACCTGAAAAGAGAATGTGTGTTTGTACATGGTCGTGCCTGTTGTGTACCTGGACATTTTAATTTGAAGTAGGCCCAAATGACATAGAAAAATATCATTGCATTGTTTCATAATACTTTTTTATGGTCAGCAGGAGGGGGTAGTTTGTTTTCTAACAGGTATTTAATTTCCAGATGATGTAGGTAGTTTGGAGGCCTTCCTCTTGGCCTCAGATATTCCGAAATGTTGCACATCTGCAGAAATCCCAGGGCATCTGTGGGTATTACAGGCCAGCCCATGTTGTTTCAGCTCAAGATCAAGACATTCACATTTGCACTGTTTGTTTGTGTGTTTTTTTTTTTTTTTTTTTCCTAGGGATAAAAGCTATATAATGTATGCCATCAAAATGACATTTTGCTGCAGATTGAAGTACTTATAATGATCTTGAAAAACTTTCTTATTCTTATGACATCCTTAATAGTATTTGTGTACCACCATGACTTTCCCAGTAAGCTACAGTATTTTTCAGAAGTTCAGGGAACCAGTGATGAGAGACATTGCCTTTGGCTTTATCTTTTGTAATTTATGTTTTAGGAGTAATTTTGCTAAGTAATCTAAGTAAAGAATACACTAATGAATATATTGTTTGTGAAGAAATAATGATGTTATGTAAAGAAAACCAATTAAGAAATGGATGCATAGTTGACCTTAAAAGTTAACAAATATATCCCAAGGGTTTTGAACATATTTCTGGTGCAAAGAGACATCGTCTTACCTTCAGAGTTTGAAGGTGACATGAACAGGGCCCAGAGCTGTTTTTACAAGTTGAAAAGGCAAGGATGTCTTTCAGGAATATCCTCATATTTAGATTTAAAATCTTGTTAATATGAATAGGCCATTTATAAATTCTGTGCTAATATTTATAAAGCTTAATGAGCTATCAAGGGCAATTGCAGTTTGGAAGATACTGAAGGCATTGAAAAGGACTACTTGTATACATATACTTTATGCATACATACTAAATTTTTCAACCACTTTCAGTCTACTGTCATTATCATTAAAGTCTGAGGTAACCAAAATGATTGTTTTATCTCTGCTGTACCTGGCCAGTAGACAAAGGACACTTTTCAGTAAAGTGGAATAAGAAGATTGAAATAAATGACTTGCAAGTCTTAATCTCTCTTAAATGAGATATCTGAACTGCTGCCATTCATCCAGTGGAGAGAAATGGTAACACTGAATTCTGCTGTAGCTGTGTAAATTCATTTCTTCTTGCTAAAGCATTTGAACTGACATGCTTTCAGAGCTTCCTTATTAACATCCCTTGCTTTCAGCTTGTGCTTATCCTTTAGGAATAAGGCTGTTACATAAATTGCTGGAGAAACAGAGAAATCTTGTCTGTGTTTATGTATTATGCACTTAAATGCATAATCTCAAAATATTAAAAGATATTTTTCATGTTAAGTTTTTTTTGTTGTTTTTTTTTTTTTTATATACATATATATATGTATATAACAAATTACTTGAGCCTGCCTCCAAAAGGAATGAAATATTGTTTCTTATAGCCCTGAAATATCTAGCATCATTGAAGGAGCAAAAAACTCATTACACTGCAGTTTTAATGTCATAATAAACTCTATTTTTTTTTCAGATTTTCCAAATCATTATTTTCTATTGAGTGTTTAATTCTAAGGCAATATAAGCACATCATTTTCCATTAAATTAAATTGCTACTATTCAATATCTCATGTTCTATAACTAGTATTAGAATATTATTCTGGTCTTTTGAAATGCTATTCTGAGACAAAATGTTGTCAACTTATGATAGTACATACTACAAAAAATATGCACAGTTTATCTAGTTATAAGAAGATGTATAACTATATCTAGTTATAACAAAAATTATACAAGATTTTAAAATCTGAATAGAAGCATGCAAAATATTGCTGATGTTTGATAATGGTTTAGCGGTTGATATCTGTGGTAGGGGGATGGTTGGACTAGATGATCTTGGAGGTCTTTTTCAACCTTAATGATTCGGTGACTTCTATTCTGTCTTTGTGATTTGGAGTCTCCAAACTGAAAATTATTTAATTTAAATATTACTCTTTTTATTTTTTAATGTGATGATTGCCATTAAAAAATAATTTTTCTGCATTTATTTTAGTTTCTGTTATGGGCAGTAGGCTGAGATGCTTTCACTCAGTCACCTTAGTTGGTATGTCTTACATTATTGCTGTACATAAAGGAAATAAGTATGGTAGAGGAAAAGGTGGAACATAAGAAGAAACAATAGACATTTGTTGAAGTGAAAGATTTCTCCATTTTGTATATAGAAAATTGAAGACAGAGAGTGAAAACCTCTCAGCAGGATAACATTTGTAAGTCTATGTGTTTAGAGGTTACAGGGTTAGAGAAAACCCATAATTATTTGTTTATGATAAACTTCAATAGAGTTGAGAATAATAGACAAACAATTTGGTCTTCAAGTATTACCATAGCCCACTGACTAATTTTTATTCTTTAGTTCATCAGAGTTATATCTATGCATGAAACTGTATAAAAAGAGTTCATCCTTATAACCTTGGGGATTTTCCCCCTATATTCATTATTATTGCCCTGCTGTTTTTTGTTTGTTTGTTTGGTTTGGTTTGGTTTGGTTTGTTTGTTTGTTTTTTGTTTTTGTTTTTGTTTTTTTTCCCAATTATGAAAAGATACACTGTTGAATTTATATAAAAATGGCCTCTTTCCCCCATAAAATTCTGAAGATCAGAGTATGGGAAAAATAGGTTAAGTAATCAGAATATTAAATTTTTGTTACAGGGTCTATTACTCTTTCCCATCTCTTATTTTGTTTCTTTTATTTCAGAGGAATCACTCATACAATGAGTTACTATTCTATCTAGAGGTAGTTATGGAGTAACTAATAACTGTTAGAAACAAACAGATGTGAGTAATTTAATACAGGTGACATCAACAAGCCAGGTTATGATTTGGATGGAGAATTCACAGCTTGGACTGAAGTGGCAAATTCTCAAAATCTCTTGGGGAAATGGGTGAATAAAGTATGTATGTATGAAATAAATGTGTTTGCATTTCTGAGTAATTTATGTTTTATTCAGCTGTATATTTACCTGAGATTAAATATGTGTAAATTTAACTGGAGTAGAGCTTCTGTAAAAACAAACAAACAAACAAACAAACAAACAAAAACAAAAAACATTTGGCAAATCAAAAAATGTCAATTGTGTTTTTAAAATGTTTTAAGAGGGTAGGATTACCTGCAGTATGACCTATTTCATATGCAAGAAAATATGAATAATATTTTTTTTAAGTGTGGATGTGGAACTTCACAGTATAGCTGTTGCTTTATAAATATAAATCTGTGTTAACAAATTAACAAAAGACACATGCTTCACAGTCATCAGTTGAATACAACACAGTGTTTATTGGAAAAGATTTTAAAAGATTATATTTATAGATTATATCCCATATAATAGTTTACTTCTGTTGAATTATGCTTAATTAAAAAAAAATCAACAACAAAAAACAAAATACAAGGCAGCTACAATGTTTGCAATTAAAGCAAATTGTTTGTGGGCAAAGACGATAGCAAACTTTTGATTTTGTGTACATCCTTTGAACCATAGTATGCTGACAGAGCCCAGCCAGGAGAGCACCACCACGTGCTGCAGCTCTTTGCAGGATCCCATTCATCCGCTGGTGACTTGGGTACAGTGCGGCAGACTGCAGCAGCAGACCTCTGTGTGCCTTCCCTAAATGGGGTCATCAGTTTAGGTCTCCCGCTTCTGCTTAATCATTCTTCTTTCTGCGATTACATCAGCTTAATGCCTTTGAAACCCTGGCCCCTCTCTAAATTTGTTTGACATTTACTGGAAGATTAAGAAATTAGTAAGAGGTAAATGATGATGAGACCACTGCATAAGCTTTATTTCTTTGGGAAACCAGAGAAAGTAAGACTCCCCCTACACTGCAGATGAAATGTTTTGCTGAGGTAATAAAGTAAAATTTGTTTCACATAGGCTGTTAAGAATGTTTTAATTAATGTTTTGTTCACTGTTTTTATAACCAAGTCTTATGGATTCCATCATATTCTTCTAGTGTATTTCAAGGAAGCATATAAAAACTTACTGAGTTTACCTCATAGCATTATATTTCAAAACCATTACTTGAAATTACTGAATGGGTTCCAGAAAATGCAGGTAACTTTTGAGTACCACAGCATTCAATAGCGAAATGATTGGGTAGGCGTTATGTTTGCCAGCATCTGTTCCAAATGGCTATGTTGCCTTAATGATTTAGTTGCTGTTCCTGAAAGGAGTACTTTTTGCAGTGATAAAATAGCACTGGCAATTTTGATTAGGAAATTGTGTGATGTTCCCAGAAGTGCTGCTTTGCAGAGATACTGTGCCAAATGTTATGGTAATTTAAAGTAAGTGCAACCCCCACTAAGTAACTGGAATTGCATAGAATGTAAATCATTGAAGAATTTGTCCTGTTAAGTTGTCTCAATGTGCTCGTGTGCATGTATATATTTGAATTACCCTAGAACTGTTGATTTTGTGCACCTACAATTTATGTTATTTAAGGTAAGAAATTATATTTTGTACTTTTTGCATATGAACATTATTTATTCTGCACAGTGTACCCCCACCAAATTCACTATTCTAAATGAGTTCTCATCCCCTTTTTAAAAATTGTTTTGCATATAAACATGAAAGTACATTAAAAATATTCTAATGTATTTTTATCTATGTAAGTCTCAGCCAGCTTGGACCCTGGATGCCATGGGTGTGAGACCTGGAGGTTCTCCAAGACAGAAACTCTTAAAGGACTCCTTAGCAGCAAAAGAACTTCAGACCATGGAAAAACATCTAGCTGGTATGTATGGTAGTAAGAGATAATAAAATGTAACTTAACTTCCTATGTCAGTATGACAAAGGAAAAGACAATCTTTTTCAGATGCTGATAGAAAATAGGTAAAAACTTTATTATTGTCCTCAATGAAGAATCAGATCAGAGGACTTCAGATAATAATGCTGTGTTTTTGCTTAGCCTTATTTTTTTCATACATTTGCAAAAGATGAAGTGTCTGTGGTATCAGCAAGTCTCCCTCTTTCTGTTCTTTCAGTAAGTGCAATGTAATCAATTAGTCCTATCCAATACTAGGACATCATTTAGATGCCTGACTTGTGACTTGGACTACCTGTGCAACGATGAAAAATAGTCCTCTGTCTCACATACACCTTCTTAAGGAGCTTGCCTTTCTCTTATGAACATGCTGTGTAAAACTGACTTTTTAACATTGGCACAAGTGGGTGCCTACAGCTAAATTAGTGAGTAACATCAACTGTCAGCATGTACCTAGGTACCCTGGTATTTGAAAACAACATTTTCACAAAATCAGATTTTGAAGCAATCAGTTTTCCTTTCCTTCCTTGCATATGGCTCAATAATACTTTTGTCTAAGATCCAGGCTCTTGTGTTACTGTATCTGTTTTATATCACATGTAAATGGAGTTGTGCTTTTTTGTTTGTTTGTTTTGTTTTGTTTTGTTTTGTTTTGTTTTCTCTTCCCTTTGGCAGTTAATTCCAGTAACTTGCCCATTTTGTTTGTTATACTCATTCTGTGCTCATTGCACACTTCTAGAATATATTGTACCACAAGTAGAACTTTTAAATGCATAAACAGTTGTGCATCTATACATAGTTTGTAAGTGCATTATGAATGATATCCTTATTCTGGCATTTCTGATATGCAAGTAAAATATCTTTGTGTTGCTCTGTTGTCTGCATTTTAATTTCCTTTAAATGACACTAACAAGGGATTTTAAAAATGCTAAGTCATAATTCAGTTCTGGTATTTACTGTGTATCAGATAATAATACCATGTGGCTGGAGATTTATATGTTTTGTTTTGTTTTGTTTTTCATTACTGTTTAAAAAGCTGTTATTGAAGGAAAACCTGTGCTAAATAAAACTGAACAATTACATTATGAAAACATGTTAATTATATGTGGAAAAATGATTAACATAAATGGTTTACCTGCAGACTTGTTTACTATATGAAATGAAGGAAACATGAGCCACAAAAATGTTTATTTAGCTGTTATTAAATCATTTAATATTCAGATATTTCTTTGCATACTGTATCACCATGGGAAAGTTAGAGGTCTGAATTTTGCAAAGACAGAAATCAGTTTAAAACAGGTAACCCACATTGTCGTTTATTGGCCCCTGGATTAGAGCCAGGCATCTTACAAATTCCAAAGTGATATGTATTGATTTTTTTAAAGCTTTATGGAAGAATACTTCAAGACATAATTATTTCAAAATGGAAATAATTAATTTTAGAGGCCAGTTTTTAGTAACATTATTGTAAGGTTGAGGTGGCAATTAGAAATATTAGAAACTGTGTGATAGAAAGAATAACTACATTTTAAAATTGGCTAATTGGCTAGCATCAGAACATTTAATTTTTAAAGAGTTGAAAGACACTTTTGTCTGAGGCTTTCACAACTATTTCATTTTTATCACCTTTATTTATTTTTTATTTTTTTTAGTAATAGTGTTTTAAATGTGAGGAATTTCTTGTGTTGAAGTAGTAACATGAACCTGATGTACCTTATTTTCCTGTTTTCAAAGTGCTACTTCAAACTATATTAATGTTGAAGGTGGCACATATTTAACTATTTTACATAAAATATTATTTTTATACGTATAGTATATCTATAATATTTTATATTATTTTTATTCTGTTTACCTGGTAAGAAGACTTGCAAGAAAATCTGATTTTCTGATATGCAGTTTAGAAAGTGTTTATTTTAGGACTTTAAGGAGCAAATAAAAATGAAATCCACATTTTATATATGTTCACTTAATAGGTGATTAAGTCAGTGCAGCCATGCTGATTTACAGCTTCTGGCTTGTACAGTTTGAAGTAAAATAACATTTCTTTTCTAAAGGTAAGCAACTGTCACCATCAGAATCAAATTACAGTAGAGTACATCAGTGAGAGGGAAAATTCAGAACTATTGTGTGAGATGAAATGAACTGCTCCATAAGGTTCTTGACATTTTTACTTGCAAGGAATTTTCACTTTAGTAGCTATTCTAACCTAAATTCTAACTTACCTTCAGCTAACTTTGTTGGATTTATGTCATTAGGAGCATTTATATGAATTACATGAATTCAGAAGATACTTTCCTCACTATACCTGAACTGTTACATTTTTAAATAGGATCTTGTTCCTTATAGTCCTCCTGTGTAGGGTAGGGACTGGAACACCAAATGGGAGTCAGCTTTCTCTCTTGAATTCTAGACCTTGGGGACCCCTTCACCTGCTGAGGCATTGAAGGCAGACCACAGTACAAAATTCAGATCCAAGCAGGATCACAGATCTAGATGTACTTGAGGTGAAGAGCCCCAGAGTTTTGTTTGGGCAATAGACAGTGAGACCAGAATCAAAAGTCTCATCTTGAACCAGTTTTGGATTGCCCTTCAGTGCGGCTAGGGACTGTGAGTTTAGTTCATAGCTCCATTTTAGCTTGATACTAATGAGAAACTGCAAAAGCCACAGAGAGAAAACTTTGATGAGATGAGAGAGGTTTTTGTAGGTTGTAGTGACATTTATAGCTAGATGATTCAATGAAGTGGCAATATCGTATCTCTGTGGGATAGATGTGTGTGCAGTAAATCAACTGTAAATAACTTCTGAGGACATGATCATGTGAAACTGTTAATTCTGATGCCTTATATCTTAAGGGTGAATAGATTTTCTCTCCTCAATTTAAAGTTGTCACTTATAGTAGAGAAAATCAATAAGAATTTTAAACCTAAGAGAAACAGAAGTTTTTTTGTGTGTGTTTGTTTGTATGTGTGCACAGATATTGAAAAGGACCTAGCACTATGGGAAGAAGCAAGGCTCTCAAGAAGCCCTAGTATCCAACACCACTGTTTAGTTACATCTGACCATCAAGGCAATCTTCAAGCTGCACAAGGCCAAAATCCAAGGCCTCAGGTGCCGCCTCCAATGGGGAAAAATGTTCAACTCCAAGGAAACAAATCACCACCGTTGCCCACTAACAGCCGAGCACAGGTCTCAAGTCTTGCAAACAGCCGGCCTCCAACACCTGGTGCACAAACCAACAGGTCATCGACTCCATCAACACCGGGAAGCAGACCTGTGACCCCAAACAGCTTGCTGTCACGGCCTCTTACCCCTAGTAATCAAGGAAATAAAGAAGGTGTCATCAATATGCACAGAAGCCGATCTTTGACCTCTAAGAGCCAAATGGGGAGGACCCTCAGTGCTGCTTCAGGGCTCTCTGTGCAAATGAGTGGAGATGTTGTTGGAACTGTCACTACTCAGAGAAGCAGTTTATCAGAAGTAAGATTTTCAATTTAATGTTTTTGCTACTATAACATGAAGATGAGATTGTGTTTTATGTTGAAGTAATATCAATATACTTAATGTAACTTACTGCTTTGAAAAAAAAACCTTGAAACATAATGAAAAGTAGCAAGGAAATACTGCACAGCTTTGAGAAGTACTGATGAGAGAATGTCAGGATTATTGCACAAATCATACTAAAACACTCATGCCCTAAATTATCCATGAGATCTGTAGGATCTTGCTTAATGCACAGCAGTTTTATTAGCCTTACAGTTTCTGAGATGCATATGTCTGGACTATTAAACACAACTTTATCTTTTTATCTTATCTTTATGATTCCAAGGTATTTTATTCTCCTATCCTCCTGCTGCACTGACAGTGCATAATATTTCCTTGGTCTGCTTTTTTTTTTTTTTTTTTTTTTTTTTTTTACATACTGGAATGATTAGTTAGGCATCTCTGAATGGACAGATTTTCTGAAACACAAAGCTGAATTTCAATGAGAAAATGTCCAACATTGCTGAATCACTATCTATCACTATTGTGCTTGTTAGCTAGACTAATTCAGAGCATAAGAACTTCCTGTCTTATATTAATGGCTTTTATATGATTAGTCTTTGTATTAAAAAAAAAAAAAAAAAAAGAAAAAAAAAAAGAAAAAAGAAGTTAAAGTACCTTGTAAATTTTGAGTGAGTTCTCCTCTGCTAACCTTAGCTGCCTTAAAGATAACATTACTGTGTAGGCAGTGGAAATAAAAGCACCTGTGAAAGAATAACCTTGCTGTCTATCTCAGATACATGCCTCACTAAGGTGATTTTTTCTCAGGAAATGCCAATCCTTCTATATTGACCCGTATATTTAGCAATGGAAAAAAAAATCCTCATTTTTGTTTTTGAATGGCAGTGCATTAATCTCATCACTTGAGCTAGTTCTTCATCCAGCTTAAAAATGGCCAAAGGTGAATACGGTCAATATATTTTCAAGCCAGAAATTTGAAAAAAATATGTAATTGTAATAGAAATCTTTTTTGACAAAATCATCCATCCACTGTTTGGAGGGATGGGTGTGTTTGTGTGTTGAAATTTTCTCACATACCAGAGAATGAGGATTGAAGTTCACTTTTTTTTTTAACTAAGAATATTCAGAAGAAATGAAGGGATTCATTGTTTCTCACTAGACACATCATTTTTTTCGGACTTCACTGTAGTCATGTGATGCCAACTTGGATTATTGTCGTACAGGATCCTACAAGTGCTATGTGATGAATATTTAATCTCTACCAAGGGACAGCAACTCTTTCAGTCCCTTCTGATACTTCCCGTAACAAGACAGGCAATTAAAAATGCTTGCTTCCACAGCCTTTCTGTGGTTTAGTAATAATAATCTTGAAAACCCATTTCATTTGCTGTGATTTTTTACTTCTGTTTCTAAAACCCCAAACTTTGCTGATACCTCTTATAATAGTGTCTTGTTATACATTATTTTAATGTGTACATATGTTTGTCTCAAGTACTTTAAGAAAAGAGCAATATCATGTTTTAGAGATAGAATAGCATGTCCAGTCTCATCCAGTAAGCTCACTGTAAAGCTGGCATTAAATCTCATCATTCCTGTGCAGAATCGTATCCCCTGTTATGATCCCTGATAGAAGTGACAAACTTTTTTCTTTCTTCATCACTGGGCACAATAGTATTGGCTGCTAGTCCCCCAGCTCAAACCATATTAGTCCCTTCCTGACAATCACAAGACCTTTGACTTAATGGAAAGTTCTCTTGGGACCAGCTCTGATTCCAAGGGGGAAAATGGCTAGTATCACATGTTCATACTGGTGAGCTTCATCTATCAAGCTGTAGAGCCCTCAGGTCTCAGAAACTGACTGTTGGAGGTCTGGCCAATCTACTGCTGCCAAACTCATGTTTGAAATGTTACACTGGAAACTTTGGGAGCTCTTTTAGCTGTCTTTGTCCATTCAAGTTCCTGCTCACTTAGGAAAAGACAAGTGGGTAAGGACAGATCATACCCAGAAGGTATCTCTGTTCAGTAATATGTTTTGCCATGTTAGAGGTGTCCCTCTATTTCTGTCCATGTGATTTCTCTTTGACCGTGGAGAGAAATTTGGAAAGTCAATGGAAGCTATGTGAAGAACAAGAAAGCTCTTTCTTTGTACTTTTGCAAATTAAAAATGTATGAAACTAAAAGCTGAGACTGTAACTTACTTTGCAACTTTCATTGTAGGTTTTGTATCCCCTTCCTGTATAAAAACAGCAAAATAAAAGAAGAGAAATTGCCTTTATTTTTCTTACAATTACGGTGTTAACAGGAAATTTCCATTAGATGTGAATGCACTGTGGCTATATTACCAACCTTATACAAGATGCTGTGGTAATATTTTGAAAAAAAATCTGCTTCCTTGCTCTCATGTGGCATTAATGGAATTAATCAGTACAAAACTGATCTATATTTGATGAGAATATGTCAGTTGAAAAGGAAGCAGATACTGAGTACCAGCAAAGTGTTTTATTATAAAGAGCTTGAATTTAAAAAAAAACAGGTATGAGTGGACTTACAAGGTGCATGCTGTCACTTTTTTGGTTATCAGGACTTCTAACATATTTCTCAATGCCTTATCTATGCTTCCTAGTCTGTAATGCGTTTCAAAGATAAGAAGTCTAAAATACAAAAGCATTCAAAGTACAATTCAGAGTTCTTTATAAGTTTTGATAAAGTTCATGCTATAGCTCAGGATGATTTAATCTTGTTATAACGCAAGTCTTAAATAATTTGGCAAGTACTTAACATATCAGCTGTGAAGAATTTTAATTTAATGCTCAAGACTTATAATGTTCTGAGATTTTGTGGACAAGTTTCTGCCTCTTGGCACACATAATATTACAAAGTTTTAACAGGTGTGTTCCATTATCAGCTCTGTTCAAGGCTGAATTGAATTATAGCAAAAAATGCTACCTAGAGAAATAGTTTTATTATTTCTATAAAACTAATAAATCAGGGTTTCAAATCCTTTTGCAGAGATACCTTTATGAATTTACTGTATCCTTTGGTGTTTTGTATAAATTGACAAAGGAATGTTGAATCCTGCTTATCTCCTTAGGATGGATGCCATTAAAGTGACACAATGCTGTGATAGTTATCAATAGCTGTAAAGATGAAAATACTACTGCCTCCCTTGTTTGCCATCTCGTTTTCTCAGCACTTGGAATTTTACAATTACTTTTTTCATCCAGACAGTTTAAAGTGGTGTTCAGTAATATTTATGGGTCTGTCATTGTTAATCCTGGGAAATTTCAGCTGATTTGAACACAGCACTGGTCTCCTCCTAGTCACTGGTGTATAGAGCACAAGTCATAAGGACTCTCTTTTTGGTCAGGTACTTCCATTCTCTTGTACTGCCTGGCTCAGTTCTTCATTCTATTTTTGGAATATTAAAAAGCATGCTGACTAGTGTGAGAGCCACTTGCTCCTTCTGCAAGAATCCTACTACATGAACCAAACCCTTTCCCCATTTCAGTGCTGTAGTCAGCAAGCTTCTACTTTTCTTGAATAGAGAACAGTTTAAAATGACATTACATTTGTAAGGCCTGGGTCTGCTGCCTGAGCTTCATGTTGGGTCATTGCAGCAGTTTTTTAGAATTTTTTAACAGATTACTAACAGAGTTAACAATTTGCTTACACCAAGGTAGATCTCGATTGAACAGTCTTCAGTTTCCAAGAACTGAGTAAAACAAACCTAGTTTATATTTTTAAACCAGATGACCTACCAATAAACGTATTGTTGGGCGCTATGAATACATAGATTCTTGAATACTTTGAGTAAGTAGATTCTGATTTTCAACAGGTGTAAAATGAGACAGGGCTGGTAGTCCCCTTTTCTGTTAGGTGCTTATGAGAATCTGGCCAGTAATTTTATGATATCTGGCTGATGTTTGAGTTAACTTTTGGAGACTCAACTTGCATGTCTGAACTACTGTTGGAATGAAACAATGCATTCCACTCTCATCTCTTACCTTCAATATTGCAAAGGAATCTGTCATAGTATTTTACATGTGTGTACATGCTTACATGAATATGCGTCTACGGAAAAATATTTTTATATACATACATATATACATCATGTAAAAAGGAGATGATTGTAAAACATTTTTAAAAAGCATGTATTCAGCTGGATATGGATTATTAACCATGTATAACATTTGTATTTTGATGCTTAGAGTTTTATGGTATCTTGGAGACGAAAGTTTCCATAGCATTTTTCCTTCCTAGACTTTCTCCAATAAAACTATAGGTTCTATATCAGGTTGCAGGTCCTCATTCTTATGGGATTGAAAACAGTGAAAATTCTGACATATCAAAGTCTTGTTTAAGCAAATGATTCATGACATGTCTAAGCATGGTCCAAAAACTGTAGGGACAGATAGAATATCTGCATTAAGATTTTATTCTGTGTCACTGTATTTCTAAGATGAGCATCTATCTATCTATCTATCTATCTATCTATCTATCTATCTATGGCCATAGTAGATTCATAAATAAAGATTATTTTTTTTTCCAGAATAAACAGACAAATAAACAAGAATTATATTAAAAAAAAAAAAAAAAATCTAGGGAATTTGTATACTCTCTACATTCTGCTTTTATTTCAGAGAAAGAATTTTTTATTTATTTTTTAATTCAAGGGCTTTTCCTCTCTAGTTAATTCAAACTAGAGTGTTTGCTACAATCTTCATTTATGTAGTACCATTCTGTCATTCTGTGTCACTTTATCTAAAATAGATCTGTTTGTGGCAGGATGAATTCTTACAACAGCTTCAGCTTACTCATCAGCCTTGGATATTGCCGAGTGACACAGAAAGTGAAGGAGTGGAAGCTGACCAAGACAAATGTAAGTATACTTGTTAGGTGATGATAATATGTCAAAATAAATAAATAAATAAATAAATAAATAAATAAAACTTTTAACTTCCCTTTTACGTCTTACCAAGTCCTGCAAAGGAGTAATGCTTGTTCAGAGATTTTCTCATAAGTAGCAATTACTCATTTATTTAATGGCTGAGCTTTATATGATTAATTTCCATAAACTTTCCTACAGTCACTGAGCATTGACAAAATGATCACAGACCAGTTTACCCAGCTAAGTGAAACAATTTGTACTGATGTGTTAAAGTAGTTGTTCCAGAGAAATAGCATGAAGTTGAAATAGATGCTTTGTGTAGTAAATCTGTATTGACCTGAAAAAAAGCAAAAAACAAAACAAAACAAAACAAAACAAAACAAAAAAACCACACACACACATAGAAACTCAGCAGCTCTAAAAGGTAGAACCTTTTTCCTCATTATTTCTGGTTTGTCTGCATTCTTCTGAATTCCTCTGTATGAAAAAAAAAAAATTGTTCTCAATCACACAAGTAATCCTTAATTTCCTACACTCTTTGAAGCAGTTATCTAATCATGAAAGTAAAGGTCAGCAGGATCATAACCTAACTGAGAGAACAAGTAACAACAAGTAGCACACTATAAATCACAATACTTTCAAACTGTAGCAAGTTGTATCTGACTACAAGGTACCTGTAAATAATATTGCTGGAAAAATTAAATGTTTTTCACATTTTCTTTTTATTTTGCAGTTGTTTTATGATCTGTAAGGGTGAACATACAAACTATTTCCATACATGATATACTTAAAAAGAACAGGTGATTTAATCAGCATATTTAGAAAACTTAATATGTGTGACTAAAAATTCCTTAAACATTCCTTAAAATAAGAAAAAGACAATCTCATCATGGAGTCAAACAGTTGTGTATGGGATTCATGGTTAATGATAATCAGGCCAGATAAACAGGGCATATTTTAAAATTATGCCACTTCAAAAAGATTTTTTCTATTCATATAGCAGTTTCACAAATCCATAAATAGCCCAAGGTTTGACTCTGAAGTTTCAGTTTACATACTGAGATACTGAAGGACATGAGCTATTTTTTTAACACTAGTAGTGTTAAAATGAAGTTTTATGTATTCAGCTGATTTTAGTCCAAAGTTGGTAACTCTGGTTTTGCTTAAATCTGAACCTACCACTAGGGCTGAAGCATAAGTGGCCAAAGGGAGAGCCTGTTTGGTACCTGCCCTATCTTTGGACATGAATTTTCCTCTGTATTTTTCTCTAATGAATTTACAATCCCACCAACATTTACAGGACTGGCTGCACGTACATGGACTGGTTCTAAGTATGTGATAGGGAGACGGATGCTTCAGGGCACATCAGATGTGCAGCAAGTGTTTACTTGAAGCTGCTGTACCTGAATTGTGTGGGTGAGGGCATTTCTGAGCATCCAAGATCCTGTGCTATAAGATTTCAAGAATTCTGGGAGATAGTTACCATTGCCAAGTGTGAGAGAATAGCAGATTATAGGTTACAGTATTAAAAAATATCAGTCCTGTCTTCAGATCAATAGAGATTATACTTGTCTGAGTAATAATGTTTGTTTTTTCTGGATCTGAGGGCACCAAGAATAAAGAAGGGAAATAAGGTAACTGTAAATTACAGTTTCTTTAGCAAAGAGAGATCTGCAGCGGTAATCTACTCCTCTGAGACTGTATGTCTGCATGGTTAACTGCTGCATCATTTCTAGTTGGTTGGTCTTTCTACTAACATAACTAAAGTAGTAGAACAAGGATGTTTATCAGAGCAATAATTCATGTATCTGAAATCTAATACGATTAACGTTATTGAAAATAACAATACTACCTTGCCTATCTGAGGGGGTATGCTAGTGACATAGGCAAGCAGAAAGTGCAGAACTGCCAATGCTGGCAAAGAGAAGCTGGCAGTTCCCAGTTGTAAAGTGGGGTGTCAGGGAGAGGCTTGGCATACTTGCTGATGCCAGTGCTTGCAGGCAGAGCAGCTGGCAAGATTGTGCATCATTTTTCACTCTCAAGTTAATAAATCTGTGTGGATGTTGGGTGCATGTGATTTAGTGTTGAGGGGCCCAGGAGTTCATAATTTATGAGTCTTAGCAGAAGAGCTACAAAATTAATCTTTACAATAGCAACACCTGTTCTTTGACTCAGCTTTTAATAAATTACATGTGGATAATATTTACCACATTCTTTGACTACTTTGAGATAATAGCAGCCAGGTGTAAAGCTAGTTTTTGGTAGTGGAAAAACAATGCAAAAAGAGAAGATATTTGAGTCACCTTGGGTTCTTTTAAATTAATACCTTGTGGTTAGTGTTCTACAAGGAAAAGGATGAAAAACTTGGGGAGGGGGAGGAGGGAGAGTACCACTTTCAAATGAACTCATATTCAGGTATTTAAAGAGGCTACTTTCAAAGCCAATAAATGATAATTGAAAAGATTTGAATCACTTTGGCATTTCAAAATCTCCCCATAAGCATAATTTGCAAAACAGGTACAACAGCACCCACCTTGTCTTATGGAAATGAGATCTAGGGTCTCAATTCATAAAAATCAGACTTTACTTTCTAAATCCTTTAGGCTCTCTGACAGCATCTTAAAAAATTATCCTTGTCAGTAAGATCCAAAGATAACTGGAAGTCAATCATTCTTAAAATTTCATATGAATTATAAGAAAATTTGAAATCAAATAGGTACTCATATAAAAGAATATGAATGATTACAGCTAAAAAGATTTATGTTAAAGAAGGAATGAAAAACATTGTAAGAAATATTGCCATTTTTTATCATACCCTCTCCTTCATCTTTTTGTGCTTAATTATGTTTGCAGACATATGTCAGAAAGAGAGATAGGTGTGTATTTTTTGCCCTTGTAATATAAATGTTGTGATTAAAAAATAGGAACCAACACACAATTTAAGTACTTCTGTTATTTAATAAGGAAATCTCTTCTGCCTGCTAGATGTGTTATTCTTTGATATTCTGTACATACTGAGCAAAGAGGAGTGAAAAATATCAAGGCAATACGATCCAAAATCAAGGATTTGTGGCTGTTCTGTGATTTTAGTGTCATTAAAAAAAACTGTAGAAAGGGACTCATGTTTTCTTCCTTAGATGTCACTCTGGACACTTCCCCATTGTTACCTTTAGTAGTTTGCTTGTGTGCTGATTCTCTGCAGAGAGTTTTCAGAGGATGCATAAAGATCATTCTTGGAAAGAGAAGGGATCTGGAGAAAATATTTACCACTTTCACAATGCTTCAGTTTACTTTTGCCAAAGAACTCTCATCAGTTTTCTTCTTTACGGGGTACTGATGCAAGGAAACAGAAGAGCTGCATCTACAATCACCAGAGCATTTTTCAGACAGCTTTTATGTGAAGTTTCAAGGAACTGGCAAGAGTCAGCTTGAATTTTCCCTTGGGAACAGGCCCTAGAAATATTGCTGGTTGAGAAATTCTAATGCATCACCAGCTTCCAAGAACCTTGAAAGGACAAAGGCAGTCTTTTGCTGTAATTTGACCTACTATCTGTAGTCCTGGAAAGGACTTGCTGCCCAAGGGCCTGAGTCTGCTTTCTTGAGTAAGTCAAGAAGTAACCCTCAAAGCAGATTTTCCCAGGCTCAAGAGCCCTGGACAAAGAAGATTCATACACTGACAGTCAGTCCATTTGGCAGATGTGCACAATAGGTAAATAAATTAGGCTGTTATGGAACTTGATAATGGGTCAATCCATATTAAATATATACATATTTGTGTGTGCGTGCATGTGTGTATACACACATTTCTTGACCTGGTGTTGTTAAGGCATGTCAGTTGCGTAATCATTGGCATGGTAAGTGGTTGGCTACTTACTATCAATTCACCCTAATTTCTACTTTCCAACAGGAACAGTAGATACTCATTTCTAGCTCAGCTGACTGGATACAAGTCTTGTAATCTCACCTACTGATCTGTGGCAAGAAATTAAACATTTAACCACTATGCATCTGCAAACTGTCTACTAAGTTTTTGCAGTGGAAAGTCAACTGCTAACAAGTAAAAGCTGATTGTTGGGAAAAAAAAATAAATTGTTATTTCCACACCATTCATTCTCATACTGGTCTTGAAACACTGAAGTCAAAGGCATTCTACCAATGACTTCAACAAGTATTGAGTAAAACATTCATTTTCCCATTCTGCACAAATGTCTGCCTAAGAAAAAGGCCCCAAAATGAAAGTTTTTTTGTAGAATCAGGAAATTCATGCCATGTTCCAGTAAAATTGCAAACTTTACAATTATTGACTGTGGGTAAAATTCCTTATGATGAACAAATCCATACATCTGAATGGTTATTTTTCTTAATAAGTTATGAAAATAGGTAGTCCCAAGACTTGGAAAACTGCTTGATCAGAGTTGATAAAAAGGAGAATTTTGCTGCTGGAATCTGACTGATGTGAAAGTTTCCTCTTACTAGAGCCAGATACCACTCAGTATGAGTAAGAGTAACAGAATCAACCAGGCTTAAAGCAGAAACAGTTGATTGACACCTTTATGATATTAACACACATTCCTGTCAGTCAAATTCAGCTGTTTGTGTTTGTATTCTGCTCTGAAGCAGTATTGAAGCACTGAAAATTTTCAGTGGATAAGGCGAGGCTAGGACTTTTTCTCAAACAAGTACACTAGATATATGACATAACAAATGTATTAGTTAATTACATGCCTGGTTAATAAGAACATATGTAATATGTATAGTTGGAGACTTCTCCCAGTGGTTAGTAAATTCACAGCAAAGAACTTTTTTCTTGTCCTGGAAGTGAATCTGTGTTCAGCTTCTGGGAAACTTTAATTTGAGATTCCACATTCTTTTGGAGAAACTTACTGGTATATTTCTTCCACCAAATATCTCAAAGGTGGTAATATAAACTGCAATTTTAAAATGTCAGCATGTTTTATCGCCCCATCCCATATAGCCTTCCTATGGAGTGCCATGAAGGTTTTGTGTGCTTGGTTTATGAGTCGTTTTCCAAAATTTTCTAGACAGTTCCAGGTCTGTTTCGGAAGCGGAATACCAGTCAGGATTGATTTCCTTTAAATAGAATTTCTTCAGGCCTGTTGGATAGCTAGATGTCTTGCAACACCCATAGCTGAAGCTTAACCATTTCATAGCTGAAGCTTAACCATTTCAGCTTTTGGAATCTGAAAATGAGAGAGAAAACAATTTTCTAGCCTGGAACTTTTTCTACTTGTATTCAGTTATTTATAGATAGTGAAATAAAGTAAAGATTGACTTTATTTCAACCAGTAGTTACATCACTCTCGAAAAGTTAGGGGAGAGTTCAAATGCAGCTTGGGACAGTTGGAATCAGACGCAAGGTTCCTAATTTAATTGAATGTGCTGTTATGGCCTTAGTTCATGTCAGTTTGTTTCTACTATCTAATATTTGGTTTAATCTTGGAAAAGTTCCCATTGAACTAAACATTTGAGGGGAAGGAGAAATTTTCCATTGTAGTGAGAAAAAAAAATCTTTTATTTCAGTGCAAAAAGCTTTTTTTTTTCAGAACAGGTTCCAAACTCAACTATATATTTTTATGCAACTTGCATTATTATGGTAAACTTAGATTGCCAAATACATTTAACGTTATAAAAGATGACACTGTAATTTTTAAAAATGACATAGAGAATTATCAGGACACACATTAGGTAAATTAAAAGCTGGCTTACCGAGGAATCAAAACATAGAGTTTCTAATGGGAAGATGTAGATGAATGGGGCTCATTAGTGCCTGATAGGTTTAGATAACCAGTGGGAAGGAGAAGTTGAAGTTATTAAATGATATGAATCCCCTGATATAATGGCCACATTCCAGTAAAATGCACTTTATTATAACCAGATGAAATATATTTGAACCAAATAAAATATATCTGGCTCCAGAGAAATATATCTGTCTCTGCTGCAGAATAATGAAGCTTTGTCCTGGAAGGCAGTGACCTAATGGATTTAGGATGATCACAAATGAGAGTGAGCTCTCAGCATAATGCTGTAGTAAAAAAGGGTAGATCACTCCTTGAATGTCTAAAAAGCTAAGTAACAAAGCAATTACTCAAAATAGTATCACCTAAAATCCACAGTTTGGATTGCATTAAAGATTGGAATTACTTGAGAGATTACAGAAGGTGATAAAACATGACTCAGGGTTTGGGAAAACCTATTAGAAGTTTGCCTCACCTAAAGGCATTCAACTAGGAACCTAGGAGATAATATCTGTAAATAGATATTTAAGTAAGAAAGATTTAACTCTTCAAACTGTGATGGAGGAAATTAATACTGTGTCTTAGCAGCCAGAAGCCCTAATCATTGTAACCAAAATTTAAGGGAGGCAATGAAGTTGGAGTCATCAACATGTGGCGACAGGGCTTTCTAAATGATAGATGTTAGTGTAGTTGGAAATTCTGTAGACAGTATGCAGGTATGTGAGTGATCAGACTAGATGATCACAGCTGGAACTTTTTTTCTTGATGCCTGTGAACAGACTTTTTAATTCTCATGGAGAACAGTCTGGATGTGTAATTTTGGTTACCTTCCTGGACACTGCATGTTAGGCATCAATAAAGGTGAGCAGGAGTTAATGATCATGAGTGTACATTTGTGCTGCTTTAATTTCTTCAAAAACTGCCTTATATTTGAGTTTTCACACACTCAAGGTATTTCTCAGTCCTCCCAACAGTAGCTGGTTGACATCACGCTATTACAAACAAACAAAAACCCCTTTTTCTTTACAGATTAAAAATATATTTTCTTACAAACACTTAAAAATGTGCATAACTGCATTTACATGTATACACATTTTTGTGATTTTATTTTATTTTATTTTATTTTATTTTATTTTATTTTATTTTATTTTATTTTATTTTATTTTATTTTATTTTCCCCTTCCCCCTAATGATTTTAAACAACAAAGGTTCCCTGAGTTGTTTTTATTATCATCATTTAGTCTTTGAAGTAAGGGCTGTCCTTAGTGATTCAAAAATATAAAACAGAAAATGTAAGAGTTCAGATTAATATTGACCATAATAATTACAATCAATGTAATGCTATTAATACTTTATTTTGCTCTACACAGTCATACAAGTCTGTAAATACCATGAACATAATTTGTACTTTGAAATTTTTAATTTTGTGAATGGTATTAAATGAAAATGTACATCATATAGTTCTATAAATACTTTGCTTTTTATTTTTGTTTTGTTTTGTTTTATTTTTGTTTTACTTCAAAAACATTGACAAGTGGGATTCTGAGCTTTTAGGAAAAAAAATTGTCCAAATTTTTATATTACACAGAGTTCTATGTCTTGTATAAACAACTTTGGATAGATGTATAGGTAAATTAATAGATAATTATTCCTGCTCATCACTCCAAATCCGTACTGAACTTTATTAAAATTGTGTTCCAAAATAAGAATACAGACAAATATTAATTTACATACATTACAATAAAAATACTTTTTTAGCTGTGTATTGATATAGCAGCTACATATATTGAGCAGAACTTGTATTTGAATCATAAAGAAGTATATGTTTTGAAACACAGCCTGTTTAATATCATTCTGTTAGAAGATTAGTCTAAAAGGTCAAAATCAAAATAATAATTGCTAGGAAAGTAAAGCTCTTTCTCTAACATTAGTGAAAAAATTTTGGAGAATAAAATAAACTGTTGGTTTTGCTGAATAATCACTGGCAGACAGTTAATAAGGCTAGCCATTACTGAAAAGAAATGTAAACTTTTAATGGGAGTGCAGTCTAATTTGCTGCATGTTGATGAAGGAACTTTAATTAAGTCACTTTATTGGGTTTTGACTATATCAGGTTGATAGACTTTTAGACTTTGCTTTTCCAAAACACCTGTTTTGTTGAGTGAACATAAATTAAATATAGCTCTTAGTAAAGGAATGCAACGAACAAAGAACTGATCTGGTTGAAGTATCATTTAGCAAAAATAGAATATCTTTACTCAGATAATTCAGTCCTGTGTTGCGGCTCAGCCCTGTGGCTGCCCTGACATATGAGCTGCGTGAATCAGGAGGAGCTATGGACAATATCTGAGAGTCTGACAGTGGTGAGCTGAATATGCTTCCACTGACATTTCAACCAAAAAAAATGCTCACAAAAATACCCACAGGGTTCTAGTGAAGACTCAAATGGTTATAACACTATGAAAACTATGAGGTACGAAGTCATCCTATGGAACTGCATCTGGCTTAGAAGGGCGTATCAATGAACTGTTCGACTTGAGGACTACTCTGCAGACTTTCCAGCTGGAAGGAACTGGCCATTTGTTGTCCTTCATATTACAGAGTATTGGAAAGAGCTAGGAATTGTGCTGATGATCTCATTTTTTCATGCCTTTCTGGATTCCTTTATTTGCCATACTGGCTGAGTGTTTTCACTACAAGCCAAGAAGATCTTGCTGCAAACCAGTGTGTACTTTTTATTCCATTTAATTGTCACAGCTATTGTTAAGAGATGTAGACCCCATTCCTCTTTCACCGGTGCCTTGTGTAGTCATTTACAACAGGACAGAAAGAGCATAAAGTAGCCATGAAGTATTACCAAAACATATTGGACATGTTCTACACCTACTTTTCACTCAATTTTCTTGAATGAAAATGACTCCATGAAGTGCAACACCCAGGGAACAGCAAGCAGGGAGAACATCCTTTTGCATTAAATAAGGCCTTGAAAGGCTCTTGTCTCCACAGCTGACTGATGGATTCAGCAGATGGGATCAGATTGCTGCAGAAAACAGAAAAAAAGTAGGATGATTGACTAATCCCAGGGTACAAAAATGACCAGGAGTTGAAAGATCTATGAAAGTGTGTTTCTTGTGTTGTTGTGTTTTGTGTTTTTTTTTTTTTTTGGTTGGTTGGTTGGTTTTTGTTTTTTTAATCCATGTATTCTTCTGCTCTAAAAAATATTAACACTCCTTATTATCTAATTGCTGTAAATGTGTTTTACAAGGCTGAGATTCATTCTAAGCCAAAACTGTATAATTTGCTCTTTTATCATGAAGAGGAAGGATTTCAAGTTCAAGTAGCAAAAACTCTGATGGAAAAGGTTAAGATTTTGTAATGAACTCATAATTGACTGTTCTTGAGCTGTCAGAGAGCAGGTCCATGAATGTAGAGAATAGGGGAAAGAAAAGAGGAACGTTGATCCTTGATGTGTGACTTCTGTTCATTTTGGTTAAATCTTGTTTGGCAATGTGTAATACCAGCCTAAGTGTTACAGCAGGATTTGGGGAATGCTTATGTTCTCTGTGTCTCATTTCCCTGATCTTTGAAGTGCGATGATGAAATGTGATAACTGACAGCAAAGCTATGAGAAATCACCAGTTAATGTTTCTAAAATGTGTCACAAGTGTAGGCCCCAATTCTGATGTCTCTCTGCATTTCTTTCTGCTGTGATTTCATTAACTTTAAGATGGCTGTAATGTTTTCAGTTATGTTACTCAAGTAAATCAGTGGCTTGCTGCTTATATTAACCACTTCTAAATCATTGTCATTCTTTTTTATATTGGAAAAATCAGCCTGTCAGGGTGTGACCCATCTCACCTAACTCCAGCTACATAAAAGTGAGGAAGTATAGTCTAAGCTATTTGCACTCTGAAGCACATAGGAAAAACAAAGGGACTTCAGAGGGTAGATAGAGATCTGTCTTGCTAGGGGACTGATAAAGCTACACTGAATGGACATCCTCAGGGTGTCCATCTCTTGCATCTCCAGCCTGACTCCTCTATCTCATGTCAGCCGAATAAATTTAATTTCTCATCAGTCAAGAATTCTATAATGTATATAGGGTAACATGGAATATATTTTTTGGCTAGCATCCCATTTCCTTCTGCAGCTAAGAAGACCACAGTCTCTGTAGTTTTTGCAGATAACAGTCATGAGAAGAATTTGCAAGTGAAACAGGCTTATATACATTTGCTTTTCTTTTTCCACCCTTAAGACAAATTTGTTACTTAAAGACCAAACTGTGACAATGCTTGTAACTCTGCTAAATGAAGTGTCTCCAAGGAAAACAGTTGTTAAACATTAAACATAAGTGATGAAAAAATATATATAAGGTTAATAAAGGGTAAGAAATGTTGCTAAGATTTCCCAGGCTTTATTTCTTCTGTTTTGTTGCTGTTTTTTGCTTGTTTTGTTTTTGCTTCATGTGTTTGTTTGCTTTTGATGCAAAGGTTTTCATGGTATGTGCCTTGCTATGTTGAATATCAGTACAGTATGTAATATAAAATCCAAGCTTATCACCTGGCAAAATGAAACTTAAAGATCTTGTTCCAATTGTACTTTGTTGGTTACCTAGAGATAATAGTTTGTTTCCTGCAAAATGTTTTTAATCTCCCAAAGGAAAGTTGCATATTTATATATTCAAAAAAAAAAAAAAAAAGTGAAAAAATGTGAAGTTGCTATGCCCGATTTCCTTCAGTGTTTAAAGATGACAAGTTGAAGGCTTCTAAGGTAACTTTATGCATTCAGCTATGTAATTAAATGTGGTTGTAAATTTCCAATTTACAACCCTAGTTTTCCAAGTGGATCCATGTAATAGGTACAGTTATATCATTACTCTATTTTTACAAACATTTGGGGAGAGGGGTGCTTTACAGTCAGCAACATTTGCAAAACAATCTATTTCCATCTGCATGAGTAAATATTTGTAAAAGCTAAATTTCCATTTTGCTTTGGGGAAGGTTTTAAACCTGAATACAATCATAAATGAAAACATTACTATCTCAGCTTATCTGATTCATTATATTTACCTATTACAGTCACCTATTCTGTTTAATGCATTTTTCAACATTACTCAATTTTGCAGTTAGTATTATTTTTACAAAGCAAAACCCTCCAAATCACTGAATAATTGGAACAAATAATGTAACTTAAGAGGCTCTGGTTCACTTCTGAATATTTTAGTAATGAAAAAGAATCAAGATTCATCAAAATATTGATCCAAATTGTTTATTTAACTGTGAAGTCAGCATTATGGAAAACTTTTACAAAATGCAAACACAATGAAGGATTAGATTTCTCTTTTATCATATTTTGGTGTACATTAAATTTTAGCCCTAACTTCTGTGTTTTCTTTTTGATTTCACAGGTTTGTGAAATCAGTGGGATTGTTGAAGAACAATTTAATCAAAACAAAATTACGGTGATCAAAACTACACCTGAAAAAAATGCTTTAGCTTATACATAATTTTAAATAAAGTTATTTTTCTAGTATCAGCAGTACATAAGTGGAACCACTCTGATATGTGGATGCTGTAATGCACTGAGTCAGAGTGGTGCATTACATATGGTGGTACAGTGGCCTTAGGAAAGAAGGGTAACTGTTGCCTTTTAGTATAAAGTTACTGTAATGTTTTTGTTTAGTTTTTACCCCTGTTATTTTGGATTGACATTTGATAAACTAAACTCTGCCTGACCAAATAAACTTTACGTAGAGATTTAATGTATTTTAACTTGTCTAAGGTTTTCTACTCCTTATATTTTTGTAAGCTTTACTCTTTTTTAGATTAACAAACATGAAAGTATTCACCCACATCTGCCAATATGTATGTCCCATTCAGTTCTCACAGAGGACTAGCTGTTTGCTCATAGTCACCTGCAGAGAGAGGTCAGAAGAGGGGGTGAGTGAAAGAGTGTGTGTGTGGGGAGCAGAAACAGGTGTTGCCTGTGTCACATAGCTTTGTATGGAGTGTGTCTACTTTGATCTTTAAAACAAATGAAGACTGTTAAAAAAAAGGAACATATCAATAACGAGTGGAGCATGCATGCAAAAATAAAGCACTTAAAGGACTTTCATATATATATGATTAAATATTATTTACCCATATGGATTACTGAAACAAATTTGCTATTTAAAATAGGCTAACTGGTGTATGCTGTGTGCTAGGAAATTTAGATGCTTTTGCACAGACATCAAATTAAGGGACGTGGCAGTTGCATTTACTGATTTCATTTATCTGTTAATTCTGTCCAGTATGTTTTCAGTTTCCTTTGTCTTCGATTATGTATGCTTGGTTCCTGTATCTTAGACATAATAATATAATGAAATTGCTTGCAACTATGAAAAAAAAAAGAGTATGACAAACCATCTCTTTGTTTAACAAATAAAAGTGAATTCTCTGTCATGAAAGTTCCATAGTGTGAACTTTTTTCCTTTCTCACATACAGTCAGTGCTAGCACGTAGAGAGTATGGTCTGTCTTGGTCATAAGCAAGTAAAATGGAAGATACCGCTGTGCTGCATGTGCTTGCTCTTATATGTATCATCATAGCATAGACTTCCTTTGTGTAAAATTTTTCACATACTGGAAACACACGGGAATAGTCCCTTGAGTTCATTGCAGGATGGGGTTTACTAATTTGTCATCAGTAATGAAAATCGATTATGCTGTGTTTATTTCCAATATACCTGAAGAATCATTTGCATGTGGAAGAATATAGTATCATTGATAAGTTATATTTAGTCATTTTTTGTAGTAAAGCATTCTTGTAGAAATAGTATCTCCTTTTCAAGGGTTGTATTCGTCCTTTGTGGCCTGCATGTAATATTTTACCTTGACACTAATGAAAAGTATAAAGTAGGTTTCCCTGTTTCTTTCTTTCCTCCCTTCCTCCCTTCCACTCTTCTTCCCTTCCTCTCTTCCTTCCTCTCTTTCTCTCCTCCTTTTTTTTTTTTTTTTTTTTTTTTTTTTTCCAGCTGCTTCCATTATTAGCTTAAATTATGAATATATTTAATCCCTGGGAAAAAATATCATCAATTTCAGTGGAACTGAGATTGCCCACAACATTTTGAGAAAGAAATTAGGATTTAGCAGCATCTTAACTCTAGAATTTCTTGCACTTTTGACCACATAAGTGCTTTTGACCACATAAGGCAGAGGGGTTTCATTAGGAATATGTCTTCTGTTTTGTGTTTTTTTGTTTGTTTGTTTGTTTTTTGTTTTTTGTTTGTTTGTTTGTTTGTTTGTGATGTGTCCTCAAACATAAGACAGGCTTTATACTTGAAGACACTGAGCACAAAAAAAAAAAAAAAACAAAAAACAAAAACCTTTTCAATTACAGATACAGTGTATACCATCAGCACTCAGAATAATTAATAAGTGTGCAAGTGTCATGAAGTACAACAGGACGGGTGACATTGGTAGTAGGGTGATGGCTGGACCAGAAGATTTTGGAGGTCTTTTCCAACCTATTTCTCCAATTCTATGGTTCTATAACTTTTGAGTGGTCCAGTTGTAAATGTTGTGAAGTCCTGAGCTACTGAAATCTAGCTTTTCTTGGGACTCATTGCTTTTCTGGGACACTTTCTAAGCTGAAATGTGGACAATAAAGGTGGAAGGTGGACATGGAGATTATATCCTTTTTCTTTTTTTTTTTTTTTTCTTCCTAGTTCTCACAATTTTGACACAATCTCATGATTTTTGCTTAAACAATTGTGGTTGGCCTTACTCCCTCTAAAGTGTATGGAAAGTAGTCTTGGCTGATAATAGCACTCAGCCCAGAAACCACTGCTGACATTGTAGAGGAGAAGCAGCCACCTGGTACCCTGATGGCAAACAAGCTGGCAATGAAGCTTAACAGGGCAGCAGAACTCCAAGGAGGAACTGAGAAGCACTTAATAGGAAAAAAGCAGCTGGTCTTAGGGGCTGGGGAAAATAAACAGCAGCTGGGAAGGCCATGCAGAAGGCAAGTGTGATAAACTTGTTTTCACCTTTGAGTGGTGGGAAGCCTTACTCATTTTCAGTTTGACCTTTTTGGCTTCAGGAAGCAGTTTCCATTTGTCAGTTGCTTATGGAATAAACTCTGCCTCCATGGTGCCTAATTGAATTGAGAGTCAGCTGTGTGAGTTCTTCTTGTTAATTCTTCTCTAGTTGTTTGGCAGGAGTATCAAGGTGGTGTTTTTGTTTTGTTTTGTTTTAACTCTGCACCAGGCACTTCAAAGTCTTCACAAAAAGTTCAGAATAAGCTGTGTAGAAAAATGCTTCTCTCTAGCTGTATGAAACGGAGTAGATACAATGCTCTTCAGAAAGATACTTCATGGGTCATTGCTGATGTTATTTAATTACAGCTTTTTGATGGAAAATGAGCCATGATAAATAGATTATTTTTTTTTCCTAGCCATATGTTTACATCTTAGTTTTTAAAAGCATTTACTAATGCAATGATGTAAGGAAGTTGTATTCTTAATAGTACTTGTTAATGAAAAAAATACAAATGTTATATCTCAGTTTATGAAAATGCATGTAGCTTGTCTAATAAGCAGCTGTCTTTCTTTCAAAAGCCAATTTATTAAAAAAAAAAAAAAAAGTTGTTATAGCCATATGAGTTTCTGTTCCTTCTTTTTAAGAGCTTCACACCCTTAATGCATTATCTGGATCATTAAAGGAACCGTACTATATCTCTATTCACTACAATAACACAATAATATTAATAGATTCCCTTCTCTACTGCTCATATCAAGTAATTTTATCATTTGGCATGCTTAACGGAATGACTTCTCGCTAGTCCAGTGTCTAGCCCTGAGATTTGTAGGTCTAGCTGAGGGAGAAATGGGGAAGAAAATTTCTTTTCAGAAGTTATTAACATACAAACAATTTATCTGGGATATCATGCAGTGGAAGATTTCTCTGAGCAAATCCTTATCTTGAAAACTTAAGCAAAAATTTAAAGCCATTTACATAGCAAGCAGCTGTACTGCTCACATACAGTATTAGCAAAAGCTTTTGGCCCTGTGGGAGTACGCTTCCTAAAAATGTGGCTTTATTTGCAGCTTAGGTCTCTTTCTCCTGAGTCAGTAATTACAAAAGAGAGAGGGAGATTTGTTTCCCGCTCCCTGGAGTATTGCTTCAGGTATGCCTACATTTCAGCTACAGAGGTAACTAGCGGAAAGAAGGTGAAATCCTATACTGCAACATTTAAACTCGGATATATACGAACAAAATGAAAGCTAACGTGTTTATGTGACAATACCATCTCATTGCTCTGGCTGTATGTGGACATACTTTACATTTATCTGAATGATCTATTAATGTAAAATACAGAAAAGCTAACTATGAAATTATCATGCTTCACATAACTTTTTATGTCTAGTTCCAGACCGCTTCCCACAAAAAAAAAAAAAAAAAAGATGCCTAAAAGTAGACATTTGGAGGCAGATAGCTCTTCCTATGCTTACAGAAGCTTGGTTCCCCTTTGCTTGTGGCCCTTGACTCTGTTTGGATTAGGCAGTTAGGCAATGAAGGTGCATTGTTCTGTAGATGTTTTTGTCGTTCACACTTTTAGCTGAAATCACAAAAGCTTGGGGTCAATCTAGATTAAAACAAACCACTGTGTTGACATTAGCTAACTTAATGGGATATTGCTGAAACATTAGCCAGATTAATTTTAGTTATTTTTGTTACCATATTTCTGGTTAAAAGAACTCACATTATTGTAAGTTAGAATTCTTAAACATGTGTCTGTTCTTTATAACTTTTAGTTGCACGTTTGTTTCCTAAAATAAAACTAAAACATAACCAAATAGAATCTAGTTTTAAGGCATCATCAAGTGAAAACACTGTAGTGGATGTTAAATTCCGTTCAATTAGCAAAGAATTCACTTACACAAACACAGAACACATGTATAAATGTGACCTTATTGAAAACTTTTATTTAATCTACAAAGCTACATAAATATCTCTGTTCTTGGAAAATGGCAGTAATTTAATGACTAATTTATGATTAAATTGTAGAATTTGACACAATCTCCAACTAATGTATCTTTTATTGTATGAACAGAGTATGTATATTCAAGCTTTACGAGTTACTTGTGATTAATTATTGGCCAATTCTTGATGTTTCTTGTTTTGCAACAAGTGGGTAGAATTACTGAGCAAATGTTTTCTGTAGATTCATGGACCATTTTCATGGATTCGTTTGGGAGCATGGTAGGGATGGAATGTTGTTCTGGGTTGTGAGACAGAAGAAACCTTCCTTTTGCCCACCAAAGACAATTATATCACAACACTAAGGAGACACCACAGGAGAGAAAACATAAGTCATTTCTCTTGTGACTTGACTGCTGAGCTACTGATCTAACCAGGATCCTCCTCTTCCAGAAATGTTCACGTATGTGTGCTTACAGAGAGAGTGTAATAGGAAATGGATTTGGAAAGAGCCTCAAGATATCATTCAGCTGCTAATCTTGAGGCAGCATAACTCTAGCTAAACCATTTCTGACAGATGTTTGTCTACTCTGTTCTGAGAATGTCTGGAGATGGAGAATTCACATCTAGGAAACCCACAATGCTTCCTTATTCTTATCTTTAGAAAATCGTGTATTCAAGAGCTTGTGCTTTTGTTTCACAAGACATGGTCTTCCCCCTTGATTATATTCTTCACATCTTAATTGCTTGAGTCATGTTTCATCTTCGATAACATTGAATTCAGATACCAGCCAAAACAATGTAGTGAAATACTGATCCTGTAAAATCTTTTTTTGTAATGATTTACAATGTAGCCCAAATTTCACACAAGTGACATGGACGCAGTTACTGAAGAAGTATTGCCACAGACCATGAGGTGTGTGGCAATACATTGACAATGGGACTTGTGCTCTGCAGGGGGCTTATGTTGCTGCACTAAGAAGCCCCTCTGAAGCCCTGAGAAGCACTGGAAATCACACATGATGAAACAGCAAAGGGTCATTGAAACCTCCATGCTTCAGTAATTGTAGTTGTCTCCAAGAAGTGCATGAGGAATTCATGAGTGAATTTCAAAAACTTGCCAAAATGATCCCTGGGGCCTGATAAGTACCGTAATTCAAAATCTTTCCATAAGAGCCTCCAGAAATCATTCTGTTCCTATTGATGTGTGTAATCCAACACCTACACACCCACAACTCCAGGTTTAATAAAGTGTGGGGCCCTTTAGCTGAGATTCCAAAGCAACTATACTTCCTATCCCCCCAGGTGATGCTATGTTTCTGTGTCCAGAACACATTATCTGTTATTGACTTTTCATCTGGACACAGATTTTGCAGAATTTAAAACATTTTCATATGAGTATGTGTTGAAAATATCTGATGGGCTTGCCCAGGGTATTGTGATACATAGGCCTTTTGGGAGAGACTGTAGCATCAACCTCATCCATAATTATGTCTGCTCTACCGAAAGACAGTAAGCTATTTAAAAGACAGTGCTAAAGCTTTTGAGGTGAAAACATAGTCAAAACTCCAGATAGAGACATATACTCACTGCTTCCTTGTAAAAGCAATTAATGCACAATATGACAAATTAAACTTTATCTCCTGGCTCTTGTTCTATATGCTAAATGTTTATAGAGAATACTACAATGCTCAAATTCTGGGGCACTGATTTTTTCAGCTTTCAGAACAAGTTTAACTCATTTAAGAAAAATAAATTTTGTACCTTGTAGATTTTAAAGTATGAGATGATAAATTCAGAAATGTGGAAATTTTAATTCTTGTATCCACACAAGTTGTTGGATTGGGTCAGAACAGTTTATATGGGACATGATCTAACTCAATATAAAAAAAAAATAAATGCGGTATCTTTCTTTACTCTGTTCTGCTGACAGGATAAGTTACCCTTCAATGACCCTTCATAATATTTTTAACAGTAATTATGTCTTAGATCATGATTCAGAAATCTGAAATCCATGATAAGTGTCATGCAATGTGGGTCTCATCTGTCGTGTATCTGACAGCTTTATCTCTTATAGAAGATACAATAAGAGATTACGAATAAGGAATAAACTGTATAGAAAATATGGAATAGTGACATTAATTTTTGCTTGATTTCAACTTCTGATGAGGTCATGTGAAATATCCTTTTGGCTAAACTGCTTATCTGCCCCCTGATATTCCTCTGCTCTATGGTAAGTGTAGTTATAAAACGCTATATAAAATGCATTGGTCTATTAGAATAGAGATATCAAGATAAAATTTTATCCTCTACCTACGGATACAAAGAAAATGTTTCTATAAACCTTTGTGTAGATGGTATTCACTTCCATGACATAGTTTTTGCTACATCCATTTGAATGGTCTTTCCTTAATTGTAACATTAATACATTCTAAGTTTAAAAAGCCAACTCCTTTTTGTTTTGTGAAAAGCATCACCTCCAAACCGCAGTTCTGTCTTCTTTAAAATGGGTGTTGGATTCTCTGTTGGGCAAACTTGTCCTAGCAGAGTGTGGTCTCCCAGCTGTTCCATCCTCCTCGCATACTGAAGGATTATCCACATCCTTGTTATTGTTTCCAGCAGATTCTGCGCTGTATAGTGAAGTTTCAGCTCTTGCTGTCCTTATGCTTTATGAGCTTGGAAGTCATCCAGTTTTATTCTTGGACTATTAAATATCATATGAAAATTTTAATCATTCTTTCTGAAATATGTCTTTGGGGGATAGGAGAACTTTGACATAGATTAATTACAGGTCTACAATTTTTCCATTAGGAATATCTATTCTCCTTCTTCCCAGTGCCCCCTTGTTAAATATTGTTTGAAGTACTTAATTGAGGTGGCAACTCTAAACCAAGTTTAGTATTTTTGAGTATCCATGGGAGGCAACACTAATTTTTCCTCCTAGTAATTACAATGTACCACTACCATGGGATTTTGGGGCGATTTTTGGAGTGATAACTGAGTCAGAACTGAAGCTTAAGTTGGCTCAATTTACAAAAGGTGCTTAGGAGCAAGGGGCATCTTCAGGTCATCCCCCTGCCACCTCCTGCTCCCAACTCTTTTAATATATTGCTTACTGAAGTGGAACACAGCTGCTTGTTTCTTTCAGCATGAGGTACAAGACTGCATGGATGTATGTTTCATTGGTACCTTGGCAAGGGAGGAAATACTTCCCCTCCCCTCATCAGGACATTTATTTCCAAGAGGAAGCTGAGATCCATTTTTCCAATTTTGCTTCTTGGTCTGAATGTAACTGTGAAAGACTGTTTATAAGAATGCTTAAGATACTTCACATGTTTTAAGGTTTGAACTACCATGCTCCTAATGCAGTGCAGACAGGAATAGTATGCTCTTGTTTTCCCTTTTTGTTTCATGCTTAAGAATTTTGGGGAAAATATGGATGAGATGTCAAAATAATTTTGTGCTTCAGATGGTACTGATATGGAAATGCTTGAGTTTGGCTTGTTGATCAGGCTTGACTCCCACCCTGAAGAGTGCCACAGGCAGGTTGCTGATCATGCAATAGGTCTATGATTGCCTAAAAATACATATAACATGGTAGAGTCCTATATTTTTCCTTCCATATATTTCCTCCCTATAGAGCCTAATTGCTGATTTTGTTATGGTCATTGCCAGAACATTGAGTCTCTTATCTCTTAAACCAAAAAGGGGATACCAGGGAATGCTGTTCTATAAGTTCTTTTCAAATGACTCTTTTTTTTTTTTTTTTTTTTTTTTTTTTTTTTAACGCAATCAGATAAAATTAATGATTTGTTGAATTTTATTTACAGTGTTGTATTTCTTTAAGTTTAACAAAATGATTTAAAAGAAATATGAGTCTTTTTAGGAAAATTTTGCCTACTCGGGAGCATTCATCTTATGTTTGTTACTGTAGGTAACAGTTTTTCTATCTGTCTGTCTGTCTGTCTATCCATCCATCTATGTATATACTTATGTCTTTACCATACCGCTGCATGAATGAAGTACATGTGAAACAAACTTCCTCGTTCAGCATATTGGACTTTATAGCATCTTTGCAATTTAATACTTTGATGATGATGTGTTGTTTTGTCGTGGTTTAACCCGGCTGGCAGCTAAACACCACGCAGCCATTCGCTCACCCTCCCCCCTCCCTCTCTGGGACGGGGGAGAGAAATGGAAAGTGAAGCCCGTGAGTTGAGATAAAGACAGTTTAATAAGACAGGAAAATAATAATAATAATAATAATAATACAATGATGATAATAGTACTACTAATAATAATATGTACAAACAAGTGATGCACAATGCAATTGCTCACCACCCGCTGACCGATGCCCAGCTTAACCCCGAGCAGTCCGGCCCCCTCCCCCCGGCTAGCCACCCCTATATATTGTTTAGCATGACGTCAGATGATATGGAATACCCCTTTGGCTAGTTTGGGTCACCTGTCCTGGGTCTGTCCCCTCCCAGCTCTTACTGCACCCCCAGCCTGCCTGTTGGCAGGACAGAGCAAAAGTCTGAGGTGTCCTTGGTTTGGTATAAGCACTGCTCTGCAACAATTAAAACATCGGGGTGTTATCAGCACTCTTCTCATCCTAAGCCAAAACACAGCATTCCACCAGCTACTAGGAAGAAAATTAATTCTGTTCTAACTGAAACCAGGACATCTATTTAAAAAAGCTGAATTTTATTATATGAAACATATTCATAAGATCTGTCAATAAAAAATCCCTCATTTATATTTTGCGTACCAACAATTGGCCTACATTTTAATTTCATACCTAATGATGTCATATGAATACTGTAGTGTTTTTTTGTTTTGTTTTGTTTTTTTATGGCCTTCATGTTTTTTCACTATTGGAGGTTTGATCACAGTTCAGTTAACTGTCAAATTTATTTTTTTCTTTAGCTAGTTAACATTTAACACTCTCGCAGGCTGGTGTGAAGTTTTACAGAGACTGTTCTTCAATACTTTCTTCTTCAATGAAAAATAAGTAGTCTTGGTGTATATTTTAGTTTATGTTAGATTTAATTTAGATTGTTTTAGTAGGAAATTATGTGCTTCTAGATAAGAGGAATTTTCTAGGCTTTCCTTGTTTGTTTGCTTCTTTTAATTACTCAGATGAATAGCACGTCATTTAGCCACACAGAATATGTAGCTGAGTGTCAGCTAACAACCTTTAAGGTAGTAACAGTTTTCGAAAGGTCTGGAGTGCCTTTAGGTACAGGCAACTGTGGGCATTTGCCAAGTGTACAAGACTGAAGGGCAGTGAAACCTGTTCTGAGCTTCATGAGGGTGTGTGTTTTCCTTCCTTTCAGTGCTACAGGTTCTTCAAGTTCCTCATATCTAAAGCTGTTGTAATTGCTTTTATGCTATGCTTTTTTTTTTTTTTTCCCTTTTGTGTGTTCACAGAGAAGCATTTGTGCATGTGTTGGGAAGTGAAGGGAGTTTTTCCAAGCATATTTCTCTGTGTACATATGGATATTTCTGTACATCTGTGTATTACTGTCTTTTAGAACAAGTGGAACTGGGTGGGCATCTCTGTACACCAGGATGGGAGGTCTCCACGCTGCTCACAGTGAACATCCAGGCTTGCCCAAGTCCGTGGTCATACATTTCTGAAGGGCACATGCCACTACCCTTAGGCTACCTCATTACTGTGAAATGAAGCCCTTCTTGAGTAAGCAGATATCCTGGTTTTGTCTGAGATAGAGCTAATTTTCTTCATAGTGGCCGGTGTTTTGGATTTAGGGGAAAAATACTGTTGATAACACACCAATGTTTAGTGGCAGAGCAGTGCTTACACTGAGACTCTTCTGCTTTTCACACCACCCTGCCAGTGGGGAGGCTTTGGGTGCACTAGGAGCTGGGAGGGGACACAGCCAGGACAGCTGGCCCAGTAACCGAAGGGAAGCCCCATACTATATGGTGTCATGAGGAACAATAAAAGCTGGGGGGAGCTGGCCAGGACAGGGCGGGCAGCTGCTGCTTGGGGACTACCTGGGCAGTGGTGGGTGTTGGACATTATGTGTCACTTGTTTTGTGTATCTGTATTCATAATTAATTATTAATAGCCCCCCCCCCCCCCCCCCCTTTTTTTTTGTCCTATTAAACTGTCTTTATACCAACCCATAAGTTTTATCTTCCTCCTCCACTCAAATTTTCTCCCCCCTCCCACGTGGAGGTGTTTAGTTGCTGGGTTAAACCACAACAGCAGCTTCCTAGACAGTTTGGGAAACAAGAGATCCTCAGTGAAATCCTTTGATGCCCCCCAAAACTAGTTTTGTCATAGTTCCCTTGCCCTGTTGACAGCACTTCTGTGTCCATCCAACATTGGTGTCCCAGGAGGGTGCCCTGTTACTGCCCAAAGCTGAATGTTTCTGTTTTAGGTTTGAGAATAGGCTTAAATCCACAAGTGAGAGGCATTGTTCACACCTTTAAAATGATCCCATTTAATGTTTTCTATGGTGCTGTGAGGCAGCTCTCTAGTTCTGGACAGGTCTGTGAGAGGGCATTTAAAAATGCTTTCTGGAAAACATCTGTCTGTGGGTGGTTAGATGCTGATGTGCTGAAATGCTATAGAAACTGCATCACCCAGTCCCACAACTTGACTTACAGACAATATTTGCCATAATACAGTCTTGACCTGCAGAGCTTTCAAACCTGCCCTTTACTTTGTGCCTTCTGTACAAAGAGACATCAATTTTCCCTTTTGTGAGGGAGGGAGTAGTTATTCACATGGTGAGAGATCCTCTGACTTTACAGAATGAAGAAATTTTTTGTCAATAGCAGTGGAAAGCAATATGTATGTCACAGAGAGGACAAATACCAGTATATTATATGGAATTCTAAATTTATTACATACTGTAAAATTTTTGTATTCTGAAAACTCCTTTTTGATATGATTTAAGATTCCTACAGTGAAATATTTGGAAATTAAAGCTTTTCTTATTACTTACATTGACTTGAAGTTGAAATTGTTGATTTAATATCCTTTCTTTATATGTTGTTTCGAAGTTTTCTATTCCACAGAATAACTTTGAGTGACTGGCATATGGGTATATTTCAGAAGAATGAGATTTAGTTAGAGCTAACGTACAAGACTATGGGAAAAGGTGGAAAAAATGTATAGATATGGTGATAAATCTACCACTATAAATTTTAATACTTTTTTTTCTGTGTGTGAGAGGATTGGGAAATTAGTTTCTGAGCTGTAGCCCAGTGAAAACCAAAACAAGTAGTGTCCTTTGACCTTTTTGGAAAGTGATTGTGTATTTCCAGTGATGACAGCCAACACCATTCTTTGATTTATAGCAGAGCAACTTTCATTTAATATTGACCATATGGCAATTTTCACCACCTACATTGTTCAAGACCTATGTCAGTAGCACACAAAACAGTGAACCTTATTCCCAGGCAACTCTACTAAGACAGAGGATGCTGCATTGTGGCATATTGATTGATAGCGCAAAGCAGTGATAATTAGATCTCTCTGAATTCTTTATAAATGGGCTCTAGACTTTTGAAGCTTATTGCATTATTTTGACACTATTGAATTATCAAATATAGCAGCTTCTTTTCAAACTGTGTGTTTGAAATACCTGATGACAAAAAGGTGCCATGGAACAAGATTACATAACATAACCCATGGTCTTATCTTAATTTATATTAATAGTTTTAATTTATGCAATAAATGGGTGGGGAGACTGGGGGAATGTTATTAGTGGGGATCCTCGACTCTATACCTCATATCTTCAGATGGGAATGTCCCAGATCTTTTACAATAAAAAATTTCCTCCTCCTAATTTATCATTTTGCATCTGTAATTGCTGTGCTGCATGTTGGAACAAAACTGAAGGTGGGAACACTTAACCTAGAATTTGAAGAGGAAAGGTTTTGTTTTGCTTTGTAGAAATACCATTGTTGTAATTCACAGAGGTCAGTAACTTTCGTGACCTGCAGTATGTAAGGGGATGTTGTTTTACAGGCGAAGGGAGGTCAGTTTGGTATCTCACTGTACTGAAGTTATTTATACACTGATTTCATGTGGCCCATTGAAAGGGAAAATTCTTTTTTCCATCTAATGATTTTGCTTCTAGACATGCCAGACATCTTGATGTAAGCACATGCTGCTCATGTATTTGTCCCTTTTTTTGCAACTTTTTTTTTGCTCTGCCCTTCAGTTGACTCACTCAGGATTTTATTGAATACCTAAAGCTCTGTGAGGCTTTATAGTGTCTGGCTGTGAGAACTTCTCCATTTTGACTACTTAATGGACAGTATGCACATCATCAGGCCATCAGGGCCTGTTCTGTTGATAGTGGATCTATGCCAGCTACTGTTGTGAACCAACCCCTTCACTTGTGCCAGACCTAATGTTTCCATGGCTGTGTGCTGACCAAAGCCATGACCTGAAAACTAACCATTGGCTTTTGTCAATCCTCTTCAGACAGATCCTGGATCTAGTACTATTTGTATTTGAACCAGCTCCAGGTTTCCATAAACCTCAGTCCCATCTTGGATCCAAGATCTAAAAGTCATGAATGCATTGTAGGTAATGAAATTGAAGTGGAAGGGTGGCAGGGAGAAGAGCCAATATAAACAAATAGTACATATAAATAAACAATAAAACCAAATGTGGAAAAAATGATCAGTACACGTTCTTTAAGATTGCAAGTTGTCATCTGGTCACAGCTGCTTTTGAAATCCATTATAAGCTCCCATTAACTGTACTGGGAGTTCTGTCAGGTGATTTCTGATCTCATAATTGCTTCCATAATGGAAAATAGAATTAAATGATAAGAGAGAGAGCTCAAAACAAATTTACTGTATCTGTGGTGATAATGGATTGCAGTCATGATAGAATTGGAGGAAAAATAAGTTATGGGAAGGACATGAGTTGTAATTTTTGTAGTCAAGGAGAAGGAAAATAAACCAATCTAATGGAAAAAAAATATGTATGTTCAACTCCTTCTACCTCAAGAATGCTAGTAACGATTGTCTGTGTACTTTGGTCTCAGTAAGACTCAGTTTCTTTTTCAGACATTCAGCTGCTCACAGGTCCTGTACACTGAACTGTCTATTGATGTAAATAAAAAGGGCTGGCATTTGGTTTTGAGTAAGTATCCTTTACAATGGGTCTTATCAAAATTTACTGATTGTCTCTACCAGATGTCACAGAAGGAATTCACTAATGACTGCTAGGTCAACTGAGCAGCACCTCCCTGGACTCCTGCTCCTCATCTCTCCAGAACATTTATATGTTTAGCTTCCATGAATTAATCCATGTGGTGATTTATTTGTTTATTTATTTCCCTCTTTTTCTTCTTTTCCTCTTTTTTTTTTTTTCTTTAGCTCAGTTAGGTACTTTTTTTTAGACACATCCCATTGGTTGTATATTCATTTCAGCCACATAAAATCATAATGGTTTGCTCTCATATTATCTGTAATTGTATACCTTTATTAATTTTATAAGGATGAAGCACCTTCACTAAAAGATTCTCAGTCCTGTTAGAGAGTTGTCAATAACTTTATACTCCTAAATATATGCCTTGTAAAAGTGTATTTTTTAAAGTGCTATTTATGTTTTGTTTCATATTAATGCAGGTGTAAAAGATTTATAAGGCATTCTGCCTACATTTTCAAATAAGTAATAATATCTTCTTGGAAAAAGAATCTTAAATTCTACACAACTAAATAGGAAATTTTTTATTAGGCCAAATTATGCCTGTATAAATGTAACATATACTGACTTCTTCTGTGCTGAACACCAGTGTTTACTGGCTGCAGAAAGACACAATACCATGACAAAAATGAAAAAATAAAGGAACTTTTTAAAAACTTATTTATTTATTTATTTGTAGTTCTTTGCAATCATCTATCCTTTACAGTCAGATAGGGTCACTTTATACTGCCCTGGTGGAATTGACTGATTAGAGAAATACAATTCTTAGACTGAAGTGATGAGAAACGAAGCTATGGGCTGTAAAACAACATCACTAAAACTTTAGGAGTTTTGATATTGATTTTCCAGCAGTGGGATTTCATATCTTTTGTTTTCAGATTTCATTAGTGATCTGGGACTAAATAAAAAGAGAGTAACTTCTCTTATATGTCAAGAATGTTTATCACAAAATCACCTCACAAAAGGGAGAAGAAGCTACTAAAAACATTATTGGCAATCATTACACTTTTCGTTGCATATACTCCTTAAAATTTAATAATTGTCTTTGGACAATTAAAGTGATACCTAGAGCATGATGGTATATCTTTTTAAAAAGATTAGGAAGTCTGGATCTTGCTTACTTAAAAAAAACTTTATGTTGTACACATGAAGTTGGAAATAATGTTTGTTTCACTGAAGATTTTCCAAAATTGTTTGACCTTTTATCCAGAAAGGAAGGGAGAAGTTACTTTACCTAGTTGCCAACCAGCTGAATAGTTTAGTTTGCTTAGCTGTAAAACCTCTCCATGCATTGAAAGATTAGCTAAAAGCCTCTGGCAGTTCTCCAGGCCTTTTTTTAAAAAAAAAAATAAATAAATAATAATTCCACCTAGTTTTAATAAATTTTAGCATGGCACTTTCTTCTTTACAATTAATGAGCAGGAAAAGCAGCTATTTCTGTTTGTGCTTCTCTGATATGAAAGAATCCCTGAACTACTTCTGCCATCAGTTTGCTTTTACCGGTGGAAGTTGTAAATAAGAAATTTTCCAAGTGACTTAGTAGAGGGCTGGGTAGTGTTAAATGAAGGGGACTTCATTTTTTATCAGTTCTCAAGATACTAGAACAGAAAATAACTGTTGCCAAAATTAATCCCTAATATATTGTCTGTCTGTGGTGGAAAGGATGTAAAAAATGGTAAAGGTGTAAAAAATGGTCATTTTTTGAGTCATTTCTGACTCAAAAAGGATCAGAAACTCTTCTTCTGTTTTGCAGCATCATTTTCAAACTGACGCATCTGTGAGCGTCTGGACAGAGCACAAGCATAAATAAATTGTGGTAGAGCAGTTTTCCCCCAGGACTGATTACAACTGGTCAGAGCACACGTAATGAGTCTCTAACTTAGACCAGATATTTTTAACACATTTCTTTGGAAGATGTAAAAGTTTGGTGGAATGGAGCAGGGTAAGATTAAGTGAAGTGAGGAGTACTTCTGGTACGTGAAGGCAAAAATAGTTTTTAAACCATCCTGAAATTGCCATGATATCTTCTCTCCTGTGACAATACCTCTCAATATCTTGTGATAGTCCTTTTTCATCAGTGTGTTTCCTCCCCTGTTGCAGGAAGTCCCAACCACAGTGAAGGCTTGAGGAAAAGCTCTGATTTATTTTATTCTGGTTTCTGCTCATTGTACTTTGCATACAGATGTTCAAAACAAAATGTTTCATAATTTGATTTTGGTACTTTTAAAATGAAGCATATTAAAACACAATACTTAAGTCCATAGTGGATTCTTAAATTATCTTTGTAAAGTATGCATTGTGACTGCATATATTGCCATGCCTTTCTTCTCTTCCTGTGGTCAGAAATTATATGTTTGATTATTTTTCCCCACCTCTTTTACCCTATTAGTTTTTCAAATGTTATTTAATATCCCCATTCATATTTTCCTTGCTCTTGTCTATAGCCAGACTGGAGTAAAACAAAACAAAACAAAACAAAGAACCAAACAAATAAAAAACCTTCAGTAGCTGGCATGATAATTGTGTCCTGGTTTCAGCTGGGATAGAGTTAATTTTCTTCAGAGTAGCTGAGTTTTAGTTTTAGGAAGAAAACAACATTGATAACACACTGATATTTTAGTTTTTGCCTAACAGTACTTACACAGAATCAGGGTCTTTTCTGTTCCTTGTGCTGTGCTGCCAGCAAGGGGGCTGAGGGTGTACAAATAGCTGGGAGGGGACACACCCAGGATATTTGACCCCAGACCCCAGTGACCAAAGAGATGTTCCATACCTTATGACCTCATGCTCAGCAATAAAAGTGGGGGGAGTTGTCCAGGAGGAGCCACTGTTTCTTGGGACCTGGCTGGGCATTAGGGGCCACGTGGTGAGCAATTGCATTGTGCATCACTTGTTTTGTGCATTCTTTTCTTTATTTGCTGCTTTTTTTTTTTTTTTTTTTTGCTTTTTTTTCCCAATTTTCTCAACCCATGAGTTTTACCTTCCTCCCCCCCCCCCCCCCCCCCCCCGCCCTGTTTTCTCCACCATCCCTACAGAGTGGGGGTGTAAGCAAACAGTTGTGTGGTACTTAGCCGCCTGCTGGGTTAAACCACAACGGGCTCTGCCCCAGTGTCAACAAATATACTCCAAACATACTTTTCTTGTACGTAAAAGCACTGAGAGCACTGTGTGCCTTATGGGAAATGTTTTGAAGTAATCCTTGAGGAGCTGTAAACTCATTTCCCAGAATGATGCTTAAAAATAGATGCGTTGGATGAGTAAGAGGTGTCTTGACTCACATGAAAGCCACAGATTAACCCTTTTCCTCATTCTCCACTCATGTTGACATTCCTGCCTCTCAAATATGTTGTTTCACACCACCACGCTCTGTCAGATGAACATGATGAGCACTTCTACAGGATCTCAGCCCAAGGTCCAAGGATCTTAAATCTAAGTGGCACTGTTTATGTGCTTGGGAAGAACAAAGATGGAAATTAGTGAAAAAATTAAAGTTTGTTTAGTCTTTTCCTGTTAGTGTATCTTCCCTGCACCTAAGTGCATCTGAAGTAAATTGGCAATCAGGAAGACTGGACATTTGCTTTATCTACCAGTGGGCTTGGAATTCTGCTGACAGACACATGTTGAAGTCTGTGATTATCATTCAATCATAAAATTGATGCACTCGATGCAGTCAGTGTATTGTCTTTTTAGTCACTTACTGCTTTTTGTTAATACCTGTTTATTATCCAGTTATCTGAGTAAGTGACTGGCAGTATATTTTTGAAAGATATACATATTTTGCATAGCCATGCAATCAGCTCTTGTTTTTGTAATAAATGGTATGAAGGAAGTGTGGGAGGAGGAAAAGATGCATGGAACAAGAATTCCTGTCATACAAATAAAATATGGACCTGGTATAGTTTCAGCCACAAGCTTTCTGTAGGATTCTCCTGCTATTACAAGAAACAAATGTGACATTTCTTGACAGTGACTTTGGGTTGAGATTAAAAATTCTTGCAGCAGTACTCACTGAAGTATTGCAGCACACTCACAATAGATTTGCTTTTTTTAACATATTTGCAGTTTTTTACAATTTTGTTGCAATTTGTAGTGGTTGCAGGGTGAGCTGGATTGGAAGTGAAGACTTTTTTTTCCAGGTTGGAGGAAAAAATAGTAAATAGTGTTTTTTTTTTTATTCTTGTTAGTTTATTTGTTTTGTTTTTCACACTGATCTGATTTGTGGTACAATTCTGGAAGTAGCCATGCTAGTGCAGTGCAAGGATTGAAGAGTATGTATCCAGTCTCCACACCAGACTGCTCAGATGATGGGCTTAGTAGTAATGATTCATCCACAGAAAAGGAGCAAACTGAAGGGACAACAAATTGTGATATGAAGAGTGATTACTCATCCTGGGAAACTTCCAAGGCTGGTTTGTCTTTGGTTACCAATACCATTATACATGATCATGCTGGTAACCAGGCACAACATGATACTGCACTGAGGTATCTTGAATAAAGCTTGATATTTCATCCTATGAAAATGCATGATTTGAAAGGATTACTTTTTATCAGAGATCCAGCATATACCTTATTTACCTATGATAGATATGTTCCTTTGTTTAAAAGTTTATATTACAGTTGATTTAAAACACTGTAAATGAATACATACCAAGACCAAGAGAGGTTATTTTCAATACACAGCAGCAACAGGGTTTTCTTGTCAGAGGTGTGTTTTAAGAATGACTCGATCAAATTTCACTTTTGTTTTTCTCATAGTAACTGAGAATTTAACTGTAGTTAAAGACATAGCCTTTTTGTTGCTCATTAGTACAGCACCTAACTAATCTGCTCTGGTTTTAACTAGTGTACAACATTAGAAAATCATTTCATATTGAAGTCTATCTGTGCTTTTTATATCCCTCACAGTATATTCCACGTATTTATATTTTTATTAGAAAATGTTTGGCTTTTGATGGCTGATAATAAAAGCAGAATCAAATGAAATATGGAATGTGTTTTGGCTGCAATAATAATTCAGGTGGAAACCCAGCTGGTTTTAGAGTTGTAACCCATTCTAGTCTCATCCAATGGTATCCTTCTCTACCAATGGAAAAAAAAAAAAAAAAACGCTTCTGGATTTGTGCATATACAAATGGATTTTTTTTGTTGTTTTTGTTTTGTTTTGTTTTGTTTTATAAACATGACAGATTTGAACATTTCAATACTAAGAGTAATTTCAATACTAAGAGTAATACTAAGAGTAATACAAAGTGATAAAAAATAACAAAGTCTTATCTTAATCTTCTACTTGAGTTAAATGGGAATGTTAAAATGCTAAATTAAGTTCCACTAGGGCTTATAGTTAGATTGTAAGCTTTTTTTTTTTTTTTTGTATACATTTCAAAAAAATTAACAGGTCAAATCGGCTGATACCATATGTGCTCCTGGCTCAGCCAGTGCTATCTTATTCCAAGAGGATAACCGTTAGATGAATGTCATGAGATTTAAAGAATGCAGAAGAGTTCCTGTTTTCAGCATTTTTTGACTGCCTGATTTTGAGGGCTCCCTCCCTTTGGTTACCAAGGTCTTTAGAGCATAAAACAGGATAATCCCAAACTTATCTTAAACCATATTTTTGTAAGGTAACTGAAGGATGAGCCTTGGAATTTTTTGCAGTATACTGCCAGTTATATTAAATCTGCTTCAGCAGCGACAAATCAGTCTATTCAAATGTCAAAATTTGGAAGTATTTGTAATCTAAATCAGATCTATTTTAAAATGTACCTTTCCATTCACAGTCTAATTATATAATATACTGACAGTGACAACCATCTTCACAGCAAGGCATTTGTACTTTCTCATTTGATTTTCACAGAATCACAGAATCATAGAATGGTTTGGGTTGGAAAGGACCTTAAAGACCATCCAGTTCTACCTCCTCTGCCTTTGGCAGGGACACCTCCTGCTAGTCCAGGGCTCCATTCCACCTGGCCTTGAACACCTCCAGGGTTGGGGCATCGACAGCTTCTCTGGGCAACCTGTCCCAGTGCCTCACCACTGTCTGAATGAAAAAAATCTTCCTAACATCTAAACTAATCTTTTAGTTTAAAACCATTACCCCTTGTCCTATCACTATCTGCCCATGTGAAAAATCACTATCCGTCTTTATTGTAAGCCCACTTTAAGTACTGAAAGGCCACAATGAGGTCTCACTGGACCCTTCTCTTCTCCAGGTTGAACAATCCCAGCTCTCACAGCCTTTCTTCATAGGAGAAGTACTCCAGACCTCTGATCATCTTTGTGGTTACTCTAACAGGTCCACATACTTCTTGTGCTGGGGGCTCCAGACCTGGATACAGCACTCCAAGTGTGTCTTCATAAGTACAGTGTAGAGGGGCACAATCCCCTCCCTTGACCTGCTGGCCACTCCTCTGTTGATGCATCCCAGGATGCAGTTGGCCTTCTGGACTGCAGGTACATACTGTGGTCTCATGTGAAGCTTTTTGTCCAACAGAACCCCCAAGTCCTTTTCTGCAGGGCTGCTCTCAATGAGTTCTTCTCTCAGTCTCTGCTCATGTCTGGGATTGCCCTGACCCAGGTGCAGCACCTTGCACATGGACTTGTTGAACCTCATGCAGTTCATATGGGCCTACTTCTCAAGCTTGTCCAGGCCCCTTTGGATTGCATCCCTTCTTCCTGTTATGTTGACTGTGCCACTCAGCTTGGTGTCATCTACCATCTTCTGAGGGTGCACTCAATCTCACTGTCTATGTCATTGATAAAGATGTTAAACAGCACTGGTCCCAAGATGTAACCCTGAGAGACACCACTCATCACCAACCTCCACGTGGACATAGAGCTGCTGACTGCAGCTCTCTGCGTGCTGCTGTCTAGCCAATTCCTCATCCACTGAATACTCCACTATTCAAATCTATATCTCTCCAATTTAGAGATCAGCATGTTATGTGGGACCATGTCTGAATAGTACAATAACAGACTAGATAAAAAAATTATTCTTAAACTGAGCCAACATAGTTGTTTCGAGTTTGTGGCCCCTCTAATATTGTTTACATAGAAGCTATGGAAAATAAATCTATTATGAATCAGTGGTTAAAGATTTTTTTTTGATTTTTTGTTTGTTTGTTTTGTTTTGTTTTTTGAATACCTTGTTATTGAATTCCCCATGGAACCTGTCTGGATTATAACAACAGTTTGTTTCCTACCCATTATCAATAAATTCCAACAGAGATCATGGTAGACTCCTAGTGACCTTTTCTTATAAAAACATCAAAACTATATCTATCCTAACTTGACAGCTAATTAAAAAAGGTTTATCTCAAATTTGATGTGGACTTTGGTTAAATATCCTTTTTAAAAAGCTTCATTTATACTTAAATTGTATAATGAAACAACAAAGTTTAGTTGTTCAGACACTTCTCCTGCACAGAACACAGACCTTTTATCAAAACTAGAGCATTAGAAATACAAACCAGCATTGAAACTGCTATTTCTCAATTTTGACATGAACACTGGCATTTGCCAAGAGAAACTGTAGTGATCACAGTGAAACTATTGCCTGTATTTCAGCTATGCTAAGGTTCTGTCTTTTATCTTTGAATCTTTGCAATAAGTATTCTTAATTTCAATGGAAGCAATGAGAAATTTGGATATGGGATCAAACCTCATCCAAAAAGATTTTCATGTACTTCTCACAGCCCCATAAAAACACACTATTTCTTTACTAGATGTCACTAAATGCATACATACATTATCTCAAAACTACTAGAATCTCATTTCCATGTCCAAAACATACTGTGTTAATTATGCAGACCCCACTTTAATGAGTGTGTGCATAAATCTTGAATTTTAACAGCTCTGAATTAACAGCTAAAACTAAATGTCCTGAATCTCTTTAGACAGAAAACCGAGAGAGAGATTTTAGCACAGATAGGTGCTAAACCCAGCGAGGCGCTCAGCAACAATTAACTTGTCTTTTGAAAGACTGCAAATTCAGAAAATGCCCTAGTCTCCACTGAACTTGAATCAAGGTCTTTCAAAAAGTGAAAGAGAAATGGTTGCTTTCGATCTGTAGCTCACTCTGGTGTCTAAGATGCTTCCTACAGAATGGCAGCTGCACTTTTTTGCTCTTTTTGATCTGGAACTACATTTTGAATATGATTTTCCAACATCTTGAGTGCTTCAGGCAGAAGAATACAGAACCATTTTTTAATTGATTTTTCTCTTGGTTTGTGAATAGAGAATTTTTTTATTATTTTTTTATTTTATTTTATTTTATTTTAATGCTATACCATGCAAAAGAGCTGTATCAGCATAGTTAGTGCTCTAGTTATGAGGACGCACACTTGAATGGGTTCATGGCCACTCACATTTGCATCCAGCCTTTTTGAAGGGGCTGTATGTGTTCCTACAGGAAGATTCTGCAATTAACATTTTTCTAGCAATTAAATATTTCATCAGAAATTCTTAGCCCTTCTCTATTTCTGAGTGCCTCAGTGAGTAAGTTGGCAAGGTCTTTAATTTATTTTGAGGAGCTAAAATATCAGAGCTTGCTCTGGCAGACAAAATAGATATGTGAATGGTCATCTTCCTGTTTTATTCTGTGTCTCTGACCTACTGCCATATGTTTTCACTGAGCCATCACAGCTCTGGTCATGCCAAAGCAATGCAAAATTTAGAAATTATTGATGTTCTCATGTTGTCACTTCTAAATGACATTTCTAGATCACACCATTGTCCTGATCAATTCAGATTACTGATATTCCGTTGTTAACATATTCAACCATTTAGATTTCTAGATCTTATTTTTATTCAGGAAAATGTCACACTGACACATTTAATCAACTGTAAACACCAATCACTCTGCTAAGGATATAAATATTTGTGATCTGTTCTTTTAGGAAAAGCAATTCAGCTCTTCTGGTAAACGCTTCAGAGCTATTATTGAGTCCAGTGCATTATTGCACAACCTGTGCCCTTTATCACGTAGCATTGCTGTGTACCTGCGAATGTGCAATCTTACTTAGGAGCAAATCCAGTATGGATTTGAGGGTCCTTGTAATTAGTAGGTACAATGCCAGCTTTGGGGTGCTTGCTTGTAGAAGGGTATTGAGAATGTGGTGTAAGCTACCCACAGTCTCCAGAGAGGGCATGGGGACAGTTAGATGCCACATGGTAAGATCTAGCTTATCGAGAAAATTAAGCAAAAAGCTACCAAAATAGTTTAGACAGCTATGAAAAATGCAATGCAGGGATGGTTTTTAAGCCTGCCTCTGTACTTAATGATCAACATCACAAGGAGCTCTCTCCAACCATCTGGATCTTCAGCTTGAAAGAGGCTTCTGATGAGAATCTCTTATGCACTCTGAAAACATTGACCAGGCATCTTTTTTTTTTGTTTGTTTGTTTTATTTAAATTAAATTAACTTGTTTGTGCCTGGTGGTCCTGCTGTATTTATTCATTTAGATAAACAGTGTTTATTATACAATCAGTAAGTTACAGATCTCTTAAGTCAGCCATCAAACCTATGGCAGAGTTTCAGACATAGCACAAATAAAATGTCTCTTTTTGTATTGTACTTTGATGACAGGCTACTTGTTTTGTAGACATGCAGACCTCTGTCTAGTGTGCAGGCTAAGTAGATGCCAGTTGTCTTGTGACAGATGCATTATGTAGAAAACATCCTTCAGGTTATTGCACTTGGATAGGTCTGAGGTCCAGTTATCTGGATGAAGATTGCCTGGATTCAATGCCCTGATATTTCTTCATATGGCCAGATCACCTACATGTAATTGTATATTTGATACAATAATTGTTATTGTGGTCCCAAAGCCTGAAGTCTGAAGGGGAAATTTTCTTCTTCTACCTCCTCTTCTCTCTTCCTCCTCCCCTGCAACAAAGAAATACTGAAGAAATATCCCATCATGTCTTCGCTTCAGAAGTTGTTGCTGAGATTGTATATTTCAAAAAGGGAAAAGAAGTGGAGTTATTTTAATTTACTCTTCTAAGTGAAAAATAGACTGCGCTTTTATAAACAGGAAGAAATAAGCATCACTTAGGAAGCACATTTTGACTACGTACATTTTCTGAAAATATTTATGTTCTACTCTTTGGGCTTGTGATAGTAACAATGTTCAGCCTAAGTAGTTTGGAGGAAAGTTGGCTTGTGTCATTGGCTTCATTGTGGAGAACAGGCTGGTCTGTTCCAAAACCAAAAATATTTGTCCCTAAGGTTTCTGGGTAAAAGTAATCTCCAGTTGTATTACATTTGATTCCCTTATTTGGTATGTATATATAAGATATCTGTTCATTCTTAGGTGGAGTTCACACTATGCAACAATTTAAATAACTTTTGTTTATAACTTATCATATGTAGCACAGTATGTATGGGAAGCCTATCACAAATCACATCAATCAGAAAGGACAAATTAATGGAGATAATTGCCTTCATCACTTTGCACTTAACCAGGGTATAATGAAGCTAATAAGATAACCCCTTTATAACAATTAGACATCTCAAATCTCATTTACTACCTTTAGAGCAATGTCCCTTGATTTAGTAATGTGCTGGAAAGGGCTGTAATTTTAGTAGCTCTATGAAAGATCTACAATAGCTGGTAGTGACACTAAGAATATAGACCTCTAAAATATGTGATTAATTTGATATCGAAGACATAAATTTAAAAGCAATTCTGCTAAAAAAAAATGATCTCTGTTCAGGTAGAAATGACATTCAGCTGTTGTATTTTAAAATTCTTTTCACTTGGCATCCTCAGAAATACATGCCAGTTATGAGAGGCTTCTGTATAAATTGTAAAGTTTAATGTACTCTGGACACTGTAGTTTTTAAAGGACTGCTGGGATCAGTCTCTGTTCTGTGCAAGTCTCTATGCTGTACCCATCATGTTGGTAAGCCTTCTTCAAACACTGCATTTATGGCTATAACTTACATCGATGTCTTTGTAAACTGTTCTCTTTATATAGTTTCATAAGTAGCCAGCAATGTAGTTTTGTTTGGTTTATTCTGAGATTTGTCTTTCCCTCTCTAGCCTATACCCTGCCTTCCTTGACATGCTTTCTAAATATTTTCTTGGAGTTTTTCTGTAGGGTCTTGAAAAACTCACCTGAATTAGTCTATCATTAGCAACAGGAAGACTTACGTGAGTGATGAAGGCTGTGGATTGACTTCAGAGAAACTAAAACACAACGAAATCTGGGTTGAGCAAAACTTCAGGGCCTTGTAAAATACCTGGCCATCAAGACAAAGAATTCTTTCTCTTGTTCTAATTTACCTTCTTTCTCTTCCTTCCTCCTCAATTCTTTTATTATGAAAACAACTGCTCTTTTTCTAAGAACATGAAGATGCCAAATCTTGCTCTCCTTGGCCCTGCTCCTGCCAGTTACTCTGCAATCTGCAGGGCAGCAGAGCATCTCTCATTCAGATTCAGCAGCCGGAATATCAGGGGGAGGCCAGAGAGCAGTTGCAAAGTCTTATTATTTCTTGATGGAATCACAACAGTGCATGAACTGGGAAGTGTGCACTCAAAGAGGAGAGTAAATTACAGTAAATCTGGTGCTCTGACAATAATAATTTAGGCTACTGTTAATATGGAGACTTTGCAGCTACCAAATGGGACTTGGCCTTAATCTGTCACCATATAAAATTGTCAATAACTACATTCAGAAGTACTCAAATGTCTCAAAAAAAAAAAAAAAAAAATCTAATCACTTGTTAATTGTTTTCCAATTTTAGTTTAAGAGGGTAGTAGTTATTGCATGCCTGGTAGAGTGTGTTGGTCATGATAATGTTGGTCTTGCAGCAATAATTTCTTGGGCTGGAAGAAGCTTTTTTCCATGCCCGTGTACTTTGAATAGGTAAGTGGAGGTTGGTGGGAGATATTTGTTAAACTTTTGTGAATGCTCAGTTTTCACATAATTGAAGTTTGGATGGTTAGCCCCAACTCCCGTTAACTCTGAAATCAACAAAGCTGTGTTGTTTTGAGTCACCTTATTCCTATTGTTTGCAACCTAGCCCTCATGCTGTCCTTAAAGACACTGGCCAATAAAGAAAGAAATTAATTGGCTAATGTTATCCTGTTTACAGAGTTCAGATGTTATTAGAATTGATTATGTATCTCATATGAACACTGTAGTGTTCTAAGTGTCCTAAGACAGTACTACATTTCAACGCCCCGATCTGAATGCCCTGTAGGCAAAGGTATAGCCACTTGTGGTCTGCAAAAACATCTCTGCCAAAATGTCAGCTCTGAAGCAATTAAAATTTGCTGGAGTTTTGCTGGAGTTTCGTAGCCTCTTTTTGTGGACTGTGGGATGAAATCTGAAGACTGGTGTGTTTGGTTTCTGAGTTTCCTCACAATGTAATTTGAATCAATCACCTCTGTCTTTCCTTCCTTCCTTCCTTCCTTCCTTCCTTCCTTCCTTCCTTCCTTCCTTCCTTCCTTCCTTCCTTCCTTCCTTCCTTCCTTCCTTCCTTCCTTCCTTCCTTCCTTCCTTCCTTCCTTCCTTCCTTCCTTCCTTCCCTCCCTCCCTCCCTCCTTCCTTCCTTCCTTCCTTCCTTCCTTCCTTCCTTCCTTCCTTCCTTCCTTCCTTCCTTCCTTCCTTCCTTCCTTCCTTCCTTCCTTCCTTTCTTTCTTTCTTTTTCTTTCTTTCTTTCTTTTTCTTTCTTTCTTTCTTTCTTTCTTTCTTTCTTTCTTTCTTTCTTTCTTTCTTTCTTTCTTTCTTTCTTTCTTTCTTTCTTTCTTTCTTTCTTTCTTTCTTTCTTTCTTTCTTTCTTTCTTTCTTTCTTTCTTTCTTTCTTTCTTTCTTTCTTTCTTTCTTTCTTTCTTTCTTTCTTTCTTTCTTTCTTTCTTTCTTTCTTTCTTTTTCTTCTATATAATTTAATTCCAAAACTCTATTTTTCCATTATGCTGCAGAACTAGAGTTTCACTTTCACTAACCAGGATTGGAATAATCTCATTTTGTCTCCCTGATAGTTGACATCCTGAATTTATACATTTATACATTTTATACCACAATTAAAATACATTATGTTGCATAGTACATGAAAGCACTTTAAAAGCTGATCTCATCATCTTCTCTTAAGCTCTTTTTTCCCTTCCTTCACCCATGACCCCCATTCCAATGGTGGATTAAAACCAGGCTTTCTGGCTGCAGCCTTTTGAGATCTGAATTTGATCAGTGATAGAGCACTGGAATGTCTGATTTGAAGTAGAAAAGATTTATTACAATCAGTGTTTGTGCATGCAAAGTCACGCCATCCTGTTTTGGAAGTTACCTGCTGGTTCTCTCTTCCCGCTACTCCACCCCACTTACAGCTTACTTTAGAACACACTACTTGCAAACCCATCTCAAAAGAGACTGGTGGTTGGCTTTTTTTTTAATGATTCAGTTGAATATGTAACAATTATGATTAAAGCATATTTCACAAATTGAAATTAACTACATTTTTAGTGTTGGCCCAGGAGCAATAAGCTTCTTGTAGGGAGCCCTATTAGAGATAAGTGAAAGTTCAGAACTTAATTTCTCTTTGGTGCATTTTTGGGGGGTAGTAAATGATTTTGTTCAGACTTTCTGGCTCTATATGAGCTTTCCTTTTGGCACAAGTTTACTTAAAAATAAAAATGTAGAACAGACAGTAGCTGCATTTCATAAACCATTCTATTATTTCAAGTTGATTTTTATTACTATATCTAAACTGACAGAAAGAAAAAACTTGGCAAGTTTGTAAGATAAATGATCTGTGATGCTTTTAATTTATAAGGAAGATTGTGATTCATTTATAAGCATGAAATCATATTGGCAATTGGCAACTTAAAAACACATTTTCACTCCTGTTGACTTCCCTATAAGCCATACATGGAGTAAACAGAATGTGGAAAAATCGGTCTGTAAGAAAGCTTGTGTGTTTTTTCTTTTTATTTATGTAACATTATATATGTACATGTAAAATATAGCCCAGCTAGAATAGTTTGTTTATGACAGAAATCTCTTTCAAAGGGCTTTTAAACACAGAGTTTATCTCACACAGAGTGAGTCCATCTGGTTCTGCTGTCACTTGGAGCCGCTCATTGTGTAAAGATGAAATGAAACCTCTTTCCTGAAATATGGGAAAGATTCCACAAAATGTCTGTTGCTCAAAATCAATAGTGCTCAATTTACTGAGTGATAGACCAGTTCAAAAAGTGCCAAAAAGCAGTAAATTATTTGAGGCATATGGCCTTGTTGTCCTTTTATTGTCCCAGAGAATGAAGAAATTAGAGATAGTTAATTTTGTATATGTCCCTCGTATGTCCCTCATGCTATTATTTATCATCAGCACTGATATCATCTTAAAAATAAAAATAAAAAAAAAATAATAAAAAAAAAGCTTACAGCACACCATAACCTGCAAGATGAGTTGCTAGTGTTGTTGAAACTTATTCCGGATTAGTTGCAACAAAAGGGGAACAAAACGGGAAAGCTTTAATAAGTCTGAGAAAGAACATCCATGACAGCATTGAAGCATTGACAGAACATGATAGCTACTTTACAAGGTGAACACACAACATGATGGAGCAAAATATGAAGCACACCTAAAGTACAAACTTTTTTGAGCTTTCTTTTTATATGTCTCTTTAGAAGTGGTCTATGAGAATGAAAATCAATGAGAAGAGTTCAGCACAACTCTGGGTGTGGCTGGATTTATTGTTTAGTGAAGCTGTTGGTAGAGTGACATCCCAGAAATTCCAAATGTTTTCAGGATAGGTTCACAAGCCAGCTAGAAATGTGGCTATAGGTCATGTGGGTAGCACAGGATCCTCAGGGTTATTGCTATTAAGCTTTGTCAAAACTTTTCACATAGTATACAGAAAGCTAGATTAAAGACAGTATGTACCTCTTCAGGAGTCTGCACTAGGGTTTCTACTTTTCTACTGTGGTAGACCCACATTTAGAGGAACTCCTGTTTTAAACAGGCCTTTGCCAGTGAATTCTTCTGTCTGGAAAAAAAAAAAAAAAAAAAAAAAGTAAAATTTCCTTTATCACAAAAGAAGTCCTATTTACCGAAGAGCGAGAAACGTATTTTACTGAAAATTTTCCAAACAATGACAGATGTCAGCTATGAAACTGGAGACTGTTTACATTTAAAGGTGTTACATGTTTTAACAGAATCTGGATGTGGGTTGAGGGGGTAAGCAACCAGTACTCTTCATAGGTGGTGAAATCATAGAATTATAGCATATCCTGAGTTGGAAGAGACCCACAAGGACCATCAAGTCCAACTCCTGGCTCTGCAAAGAACCACCCCAAAATCAGACCATATGTCTGAGAGCATTGTCCAAATGCTTCTTCAGCTCTGACAAGTTTGCTACCAATGACAACTTCCTTGAACACTTTCCTAGAAAAGGGGAGCCTGTCCCAGTGCCTGAACACCCTCTGGGTGAAGAACCTTTCCCTAACACCCAGACTGAACTTCCCCTGTCCCAGCCCCATGCCATTCCCTCGGGTCCTGTCACTGTTCCCAGAGAGCAGAGCTCAGCACCTGCCCCTCTGCTCCCCTTGTGAGGAAGCTGCGGCCACCCCTCAGCCTGCTCTGCTCTGGGCCGACCAAACCAAGTGATCTCTGCTGCTCCTCATATGTCTTACCCTTTAGACCTTTCACAATCTTTGTAGCCCTCCATTTGACACTTTAAAAGGCCTTTTGATTTGAATATGTTCAGTGTAATCTCCACTGTGGCCTGAAAGGGAATCACAGAACCATCAAATAATTGCTGGAAAGGCCCTGTAGCAGTTTCCAGGTTACGTTTTGCACAGTTGGCTCCTGTGGACCCTGCTTGGCGGTTCTCAGTCACTCTGTTACAGCTCCCAGGAGGATTTGCTCCAAAATCTTCCTGGGGAGTTCAGTTAAGCTGAACCACCTCCAGATCCTTCTGGATTACAGGTGTGATGTTTACCTTTTCCTACTCATCAGGAATTCATAGGGATTTCCACGACCTTCCCAAGGTGATAGGGAGCAACTTTGCAGTGATGCTGATGGGCTCCATGGGCATTCTTTGAGGGACCCCTTGGATCCTATTGACTTAGGCCTGTCCAGGTTGCTGCGGCAATCCCAAAGTCAGCTGTGGGCAGTACTTCACTAACTTGACTAATCCATTGAAGCTGAACTGTAGTGGTACAAACTGGTTGAGGTCTAAATCCAGCTTCAACGGCACATACAGAGAACGAATCATTGTTTTTCTTCTTCTATTTGACAATGTCCAGTGTTGATTTTAAATTGGCTACTTATTTCCATGTATATTCCTGTTATTTGGGAGGGAAACACAAGGAACACTACCTTCAAATGTAGTTGAATTAAATATTCAAAGGAAGGTTCACTGTTTTTTTTTTGTATGCAGAATTTGCTTGTCTCTTTCTGAAGCACATATTCTATTACATGTTGTTACATATACAAACAAAATTGATTTATCTGTCTGAGAGCTGTGATGCAGCTTATCTGTTAAATGCTATGCACTTCATGTTTAAATGCAACATCTCTTGCTTCAGGGATAGTTGCTTGTTGTAATCCAGACAATTTACTTCTGATAATTCATTGGTTTTGTTCTTAATTTATCATCGTCAAAAAATGTGATGACTTAGTATCTGCCTGAGACTGTGAGCAGTTTGGAAGCTAGTTTGCTTTATGTCTTTCTATATTTAATGGAAGAAGAAAAGTTCCTTTTTATGATGATTCACAACATCAAAGTTACGTGAAAGCTTTAAGGCTTTTTCAATGGTCTTTACAACAAGATATGCAATGCAATTTTAAATACAAGTGATGTGAGAGATGGGATTGTGACCCAATGACACAGCATGAATTATCTAACTTTCCTTTGCATTCCCAAACGAAGTTGTTTAGCCCAGATTTCTAAAGGGTTTCAAAACCTTAAAGACTCTTCAGACAGAATATCTAGGAACACCAAACATGAAGAAAATTAAAATAATTTTCAGTAGATGTCGAAGAGCTCCGCTTGCATTGAAATATTTAGGCAAAACTCAATGCTTTCATCTTGCTATCTATGTTCTCTAGTTTCATAGAATAATAGAATTATAGAATAACTCGGGTTGTAAGGGACTTAAAAGATCATCTAGTTTCAGCCCCCCTGCCATAGGCAGGGATGGCACCCACTAGTTTCTCAGCTTTGGTATGTAGATACAATTTCACCTACAGTCTTAACATACATAGCAGAGCATAGGAAAACTGTCACCATGATCAGCAGAAGTGAACTTTTGTTTGCAGCTCTATTGAATACCTAGATCCTCTTTCCTGTTCCATGTGCAGAGGTGGCAGTCCTTTCACTTGTCCCAGAGACTCCGTAAAACAAAAGTCTGAAGCCTTGGGCTTGTAGTGGGGGACCTTTAAAGTGGGACAGTATGTACTCTGCAGTTTCTATCCAGAATAGTGAGACATAAAAGTTAGAAGAGCATTATTTAACTGGCAATTTGGTACTTTGAATATGTGCAGAACTGAAACCAAGCTGTGCTTGAGGGCTGAGTCTAATCAGCTGCTATCGGTTTTCAAATCGTATGTTTAATTTACATTTAATACAGTTTTCCCACTGCTTGATACTGGAGGAAATTTGCATGTGCTGACAGCATTGAGCCATTGAGATTGTATTTGATTCTAAGATTTATGAGTGAACTTTCCAGACCCTTTTCTGAGTGGTTTGTACTTCAGTGCATGTGTGAAACCTGCCATGGCAAGTCTGCAGAATTAAAGGGAAGGAGAATTTTTTTAATTGTGTTCAGAAATTAATTGTTAGTTTGAGGTGATTATTTTTTGTGAAATAAAATTCTGTCCTTTTTGTGAAGACCTTATTGTAATAGTTCTCTTAATTTTAATGTAATAATTGCAGTGAAATACTTGAGGGTAGAATCATTAGTTACTCAGATTTAATTATTCTACCTGAAAGTTAACTGTGCATCAGGAGAGCCAGGGTGCTCTTGCTGTAAAAGCTAATTCCACTTCTATTTCATGAAATGAAGTTACTTCTGTTTATTTTCCTTCTAATTTACTTGAATGATGTCATCAATGCAGTTGCCTCTTAATCTGTGCCTAATAACCTCAGTGCAGCTCCTGATGTTTTAAATCACAGAAACTTTAGTACTATGTGTAATTAGAAGCCATGTCTGCATGTATGTTAGCTGGTTTACCTATTGTAGGTGTAAATTATACTTGCTTAGGTCACAGAAGAAAGTTTGTTTAATCTGTTTCAGGTGGATAATTAGAACAGAAAGTCACAACGTCAGCTACCTTAATCTCAAAACACCATCTCTGTGATCTTATTTCTAGCTTGTCAATCTCCTCTCCTTCCACTTTATTTTTGTATGTCTGCTGACTCCTGTGGCAAAAACAGCTGCCTTACTGCACCACTTAGCTTCTGCTAGGTTGTCCCATGTCTGACCTCTGTCTTGGCTAAACCATCCTTGCCAGCCTCAGCAGTCATCATCTACTGCCTTTTTCATGGACTTATGTGTTCACAGAAAAACTCCAGCCAGACATCCATCTACTCTATTTAAAACCCTGCTGTGCTCTTCGCTAAGCAAGACATTGACTCTTCTAAACTAATCAGCTAGACATGTCATGTTTATGGTCCATCTTGGTTTACTCTGGCTAAAAAGCTGCCTTACCTTATTTCATTAGCTGAAGTTGCCCATTGTGCCCCTAACCTTTTTGATATTAATTTGGACAGCTCACAGGAAGCTTTTGGATGGTGCTTGCAAAGCCTGAGTCACTTAAAGGTCCCAGTGAGTGTCTGGGACCTAAGGAAGATTTATGTGTCTCTCCAGCACAGTCTGGGACTGTTGCAGACTTTACTACAGAAAGACCCTTATCCTTGTTTGAAAGTTGTTTGTACATGTGTAATAGAGAAGTAAATACAAATAAAAACACCTTCATCTGAAATCTTATACTCTTCTGAGCTTTGTGTTTGTAACATATTGATATAGACAAACTTTGGTAAGTACTTTTTTCCATAAGTGTTTTCCACTGTGAAAATTAATCTGCAAAGGTTAATAAATGGATATTATGCATTTCTGAAGTACTTTATAGCTAAGTAACACAAATTATTAATTACTTATGCAGTGACTAACTAGCAAAGGGGGAGCAAAGACTGTCACTGAGGTACTTGTGCATATCTGATACAAAGTGTGTTTGGATCAGTTTCATGTAGACAAAAACATACATAGCTGAGCTCACCTACCTTTGATACACAAGCCCATATGGATTTATTCTCCCAGTATGTATGCCTCTTATTAATACTATTAAAAATTATTGCTCCAAACAAGATGAAAATACATCCTTAAGCTTATTTCCAATCTTATTATTATTTTTATGAAATATAGATGAGAAATATCACTCTTTCCCAAGGTGGACTAAAGGGGAACAATATAAACTTTGTATTTTAGTGTTAAATATGTAAACATAGATGAATGTACTTCAGGGCTCATTTTCCCAAAGCTTTTCTTGGATGATTTCCATCAACATACTTACTGTAATTATTTTCAAAATGTTACCCATGTGATTCTCATTTGCTACATGCTTAATTCCCTACCTTAAATTAAGGCACTCAGATATTACTAAAGATGGCAGACACTCGAAGATTTGTAGGTTAAACTTGCATAATGGCCCCACAGTGGTCACATAGAGCTCATGTGATATTATACAAACTACAATAAGAACTGGTTGAAATTCTATGTGTGGATTCAGTCTTGTGCTATTTGAAGCTGAAAAGCAGATGTTATCCATGGCATGATACTTTATGTATAAAATTAATGTTTAAAATTTACAATTTTTAATTTATTACTGGTATTCCACATGAAAGAGCCTTAGGGTTTCCATCAAAAGAAGCTAAAACAAGTTCTTAAAGATCAAAGCAATTGCAGTATAATTAGGGCTAAAATTGAATTGTGTTATCCTCATCATTTACTTCTCTTATTGCTCCTGCCCTAGACACAAGGCACAAATAAATGTTGTCTCTCAGGTTAAAAGCCAAAGCTTGTCAGCTTAAACACTGTCTTTTCAACCATAAACGTGCAGCTTATACTAATAATAAAAAACGTGGCAATAATGCTCTTCTCACTTACGTTTTTTTCTGCAACTACATCACTTCATTGAATTTAATAATGTCTGCCAATGGTAAGAAACCATATAGTCTATCCACTAAAATGCCTTTGTCCTAAGTGTATGCCAATTTTAACCTCGTGTTTCACTTCCTTTCATACTTTAGGAACATCTGGTAGGATCACAGTGGCATTGACAGGATATTTAGCAGTTGGGGACCCTGAAATGCTGACACCAAGGCAACTTTCTTGCAATACCAAAAGAACACAAAATAATCCTAGAAGAGGGCCAACATCACCCTGCAATTCAAGTCTACTAGTCTACTAGTTCTAGGCTGGACCTCAAGACAAAGTATGTTTTCTTCTTGCAGGGTTCGAACATCATTGCATGCCTACAGAGGTCCTGTAATCCATGAAAAATGTTCCAAGCAACAGTTTTGTTGTTTAATAAATCTTTCATTCATGTGAGAAAATATTTTTTATTTTTAAATTACTACATTATACTCCATTACTAAGGAAGAAGGTAGAAAATAGAAAAGCTTACGGAGCACATCTGTCAAAAAGCGACCTTTTCCATCACCATCACTTACGTTCCTTCCAGTGTAAGAGGCAGAGGGCAGCCTTGCGTTTCTTTATTTTCTATCCTTCTTGGCTTTACTTTATGTTTTAATTCCAGATATTATGAGACACAAGGTGGGTTATTCAAAACTATTTATTAGCTTGTTAAATTGAAATGCCTTTGCTCCTTGGCCAAGTTTTATAGGAACCCACAAAACATTGAAGTACCTCACAGGCAGTGCCCCACCTATGTAGATGACATCATTGCAACAGGACTTGATTTTTCAATATATCTTGAAACATATTTTTCTAACAAGTACACATTCTTACATGTATTTTCTTTTACTAAAATCAGCCAAGTTGTATGCAGTCATGATTTATGTCTCCCAAAGGATCTTAAGAATTTAGAATCTATAAGCCTGATCCTAAAGTCTTTACTCAGGCAAAATGCCTGAAAGAAACCAGAGGATATATAAGGCTTCATATAACATTTGGCCTTGAAGAAAAAACACCATTAACAAAAGCAATTACAGTTATCAAAGTTGAACTTTGCCTTGTAGGCATACATATCTAAAAGCAGAGGAGTAATAATTGAGATACACTATTCCACACATACAACTTTCACCATTTCCTTGATGGACTCTGTCTTTCTGGGAAGGGTCATCTGCTTCACCACAGTGGACATCTGTATGCATGTATCTTTATTAGCATTTTAGCTCGGACCAGGAGAGCACTCCTGAGGAGAATCAGCCCCACTCACCGTGAGTTCTCATTGCAGAGTGCTCTCCAAGCACACAGCCTGGCTGCCTTTTGGACTAAGCCAAGCCAGAAAATGTGCTCCAGGAGCTGAACTAATGCACCCCCACTGCTTGCCGGCAGTTGTTTCATGCAGCCAGAATATAGCTCATCTGAACCAGCCTCTGATTTCCCTGCCATGCAGATAGTTTGGAAGTCAGGTCCTCAGCACCAATCGTTTCAATTTCCAGTCTGCTCATATTGGGCTGCATGAATTGTCAGTGTAGATACAGCCACATACCATGTTCCTCATGATCCTACTACAAAGCAGACTGTAACTGCAGCCTCAGCAACTAACCCCCGTCTGTTGCACATCTGTGCAGTGAAGAAATTTGTGATATGTTTTTGTTTTGTGTGGCTGTGTGTTTTTTTTTTGTTTGTTTGTTTTTAATTTCTATCAAAGAATCATGAAGCCAGAGTTATGATTTTCTGTTATAAAATGTAAAATCATTGAAAATATATGTTGTATCTATCTGCCTTGCTCAGTCACTGTCTCAGCATGGAAAATTACCCTGTTCTGGTGGCAGCAAAGTTAATTTTAGAGAAAACCAATACAATTTAAGATAGTCACCTGATAAGTTTCAGTGACAAATGTTTGTGATGGAGTTACTTTTAGCAAGTTAGTTACCTGTGCCATCTTTCAGCCACGCTGCTACATCAAGGATGATGGTGGGTCAGTGACAGGAGTGGAGATGAAGCTGGACCACAATAATTTGCCTTAAATTGGTTGATACTACAGTGGAACTGCAGGCTAGTGAAAATGGAGTGACGTAGATTTATAGCCATTAAGAAAAGTCTGTAAAATTTAAGTAAAAATATCTATCTGGTACCTATTTCAGAAAGCTTTCACTCTATATTCAAAGAGCAAACCACTACAGAATTGGGATTGTCGAAGTTAATAGAATGAATTGTGACAGTTACTCAAAAAACACCTTCTTATAAAACAGCTTCATCGCTTTATCTCTTTTCCTATGAGTGGAAAACTCACATAATAAAATGACAAGAGAGAACTAGCAAAAGGCAAGTAAAAGCCCACTTCACGTACTGTTTTGGAAATTCCTGAAAGTGAAAAACAATATTGTTGAGGAAGAAGGTTCCACAATGCCTAAGGTATACTACATTCTCTAAAAATGATGCTTAACCATTTTTTTACTATCTATAATACTTTCAGCATAGTAAGATTACAGACACACTAGTAAGGATTTGCTGGGAGCTATAACAGACAAATCTTTCCATAAATTATCAACACAAAAAAGCAGTCTTTCACTATAAATTGATTTAACACTAACAAAATTGTGCTTATCTTAATGAGTTAATTTGGTGTTCAAGTGGATATCATATACATTTCCCTAAGGCTTTAAACAGAATCTAAAAATACTTGTAATGGATACTTAAAGTAAATTGTCTCTCTCACATAATATGGAAACATTAGGTTTATGTCTGAATTAATGCAATGGATATTTGAACAGATGAAATGGAAATTTCAATGGAAATACGGAATGGGCTTTTCAGTATGAGACTGTGTTAATTACATTCCAGGACTTGATTTATGGGTTCTTTTATTAATGTATTTCAAATGAAAGGCTATAAAACTGGAAGGTCATGAAGAATTGCTGAAATCACTTATTATGATTATTTGCCATCTTGGGCACTTTTATTGATGCCTTAATGCTCAGTAGCTTAAAACTATCTACCATGCTGAAAACAAAGACAATTGCTCTAGGTATTTTCAATGGCTACATTTCCATTAACTATAGAGTAGCGGTAATATTTTTTTCCATTTTTCTTTACAGCAGAAATGGATCTTCCATAAACTTATGCACTATTTGTAATGACTTAAGATTTTAAAAGCAATTGAATATTTTATAAAGAATTAAACTAATTTTGAAGTCTTAAAATTAATTAAAAAGTCACTTGGAGAATGTCAAGCAGACTCATTTTTTTTGGGGGGAGTAACCTCTGGAAATGAAGTCTACTCAGGTGATGAAGGCAATACCTGAGTAGTCAAAGTCAGCAATAAACCAGCACTTAAATCGTGAAGAAAGAAAACTCAATTTTTTTTTAAAGATATAACATTCAAATGCATACTGAAACTGTCCCATGGCTCAATGCATATCTGGTGCATGTTTAGCAAAAATGTTTTCCCCACTACGCCAAACAAACTCTGTTTACTGATTACATTTACAATCTGATTTGCATTTGCTGTCTGATTACAGATTACATTTAATTCTTATCATTCTTCTCAACACAGCTGCCACCAATTCCTCTAGATAGGTTAACTTTATTGTAACCAAATCTATCAACTACAAGCTGCACTGTTGTAAGCAAATGCACACTGATGTCAATAAACACATTATTACAGAGAATTTACAACAAAACAATAATAGTGTGTTAGGGCAGCTTTTCTTCTAGAAATGGAGAGATGCTTCACATGCTAACATCTATAGCATGCACAGGGAATGTAGAGCCACTACTGAAGAACAGTGTTGGAATCCTTTTAATCCACTGTTTTGAAGCAAAATCAAAATCATTTGACTTCTTAACATTATTACTTATCTTCATACAAATGTTTTAGTACACACAGTCAAATCTTGGTAATCCATATTACTGGTGTCTCTTAGGACAGCCAAACTGACTTGTAGTTTACACTGCTGTTTTATTTCTGACGCATATAATGAGTACAAAAGTGTAAAGCCAATTAAGAAGAATTTTGCTCAAAGCAAAATAGGACCAAGCCCCAAATAACATTTAAGTTGTAACACAGAGGAATATATAGGAAAAAAAATCACCTTGAGCTGTCAAGATAAAAATGGAGTGGAAAACTTTAGTAGCCCTATATATAATGCTTTGTCTACATATTTCTAATCTCCCTTACAGTCATTTGGACAATATATTCTAGCATATTTCAATACTAGTTAGACATTAAAAAAAAAAAAAAAAAAAAAAAAGAGAGAGAGAGAGAGAAAAAGAAAAGAAAATAAATGTTTAGGAAATGACACAGTTTAGCCAATGGCAAATAAGTTAAATTAAAACTTGGCCTTTTGCCACTGAAAACAGAGACATACTCCTAATGTGTTGACTCAAAACTCATAACATTTCTGGCAAATGAAGCATGAAACATATTGTCAGATGTGTAGAGACTGTTACATCCAGAAAACTACATTATAGGAATGTTAAGATTGTAAGTCAAGCACTGAAAAATTAAAAAATGCTGTGGTTAAGGCTGCTTAAGTAATATTAATTCAACCTACTTGTACATGTTATGGTGTTCTTTAATTACATGATAATTACAATAATTATTAAGTGTGCAGAATGTAGTGTACTTATGAAGGCAATACCCAACTGTTAGTCCAGCTTTGGCTGGAATATTTCCATTTACTCAATTGTTTTTCTTCCATATGGCCAGATGCTTAGACCTTGCGGGGTTGCCTCAATGATATCCTTCTGAAGGGGGCAGGTGGGAGGCACACATCTCTCTGCATGGCCAGGCTCAGAGCCAGAAGCCATGGTGCCAACATAACCTGAAAAAAAGAAATCCCAAGAGCAGGAGCTAGCCCCGTGTCTACGGAGCTTTGGTCATCTGATTTATTGCATGAGTCTGCTTGTGGGAACACTTGATATGTTTTTCCAGAAGCTGAAAGGTGTCAGTGAATAAAACAGAGGCTTTCGGGAAGAGAAAGTCCAATATTAATGTTACAGGAAGCCTGAAAACACTCAAATAATGAACTGGCTCTTATCTCGTTTCTGACATAGAGTTCTTCATAGGATGATGATCAAATGCCTTTAACTTTCTCACTGCTACCTAATCCCAGTCCCAGCACCACCTGGGAGAGAGAGGTTCTTCAGGAAAAAAATACATATTTGTGAAGCATTGTGATAGTACTGACATTAGGACTGAGCTCAAAGACCAGAAAGAAATTGTCATCCTGTATTTAACAAATTTAATGTTTAGATCTGAGAAGAAATACATTCATTCAGGTAGCAGCCATAGTTTTTTCCATAATCACATGAAGGAGGTGGAAAAAATGGGCAATAGTGTCATATTGTCACTGACATAATGAACATGTGAGAGGTGCTGATTTGTAACAACCTCAATTCTTGCATTTTTCACTTTTCCTATGTTCAACTTTGTACGTTTGTTTGACAAGACAGAACAAGGGAAGGAATAGGGGGAAGTAACACCTGTCAAAATGTGATGTGGGCCAACAGGAAGATTGAAAACTTCAAAACTCAGAAAGGATCTCAAATATTTGCATTGTCCATGTTTGCAGTGATAGGTTATTAATGAGCATGCAGACCAGCCACACATTTTAGGACTGGTTTTCATAGCAATGAGCTTCATTACACTACACAAGGAATGTCGAATGTGGGACTCAGGACTGCTGTGTTTCTTTCCAAATTTCTGAAGGGATCATTTTCAATGATGTGTATAGGCACTTTCATTTCTGATTCCCAGCACTCTCCTGCTCCTTCTAGTTCAATCCAGTCTCCCAGGTTCTGCTTCTGATATGCATCAACACAAACTTTCTGTTCCTCATCTTTCTTTCCCATTGGATCAGATTGTCTCTTTACTGCTAGGGCACCAATGTGAATGGCATGCCTGCTGGATAGAAAATAGTTTCCTCTCTTCAGTTTTGGACTAAAAGCACAACAGCTCTAGCCCAGCCCTTGCAGCACTTCTTCCAGGGAAGTACATGCATATTTCCAGTATTCTCAGCCACAAGAATTTAAGAAATCAGGAGGCAGACCACAACAAATCATGAAACTGCCTTTACAGTCAGAGCGTGTTAAAGAAATAACACTTCTACTCTTTTTATTACACTTAATGGGTTTTTATTGTTTTTTTTTTTCAATTTTTTTTTTTTTTGAGACTTCAGCGTACACTCACACCATGTTTTCAGGCTTTTCACATTAATAGTGAGTGCTGGAAACCTTCTTTTAAAAATATTGACAACTGAGATTTTCTTAATCTCAGCAGGACTTCAGAAGCTGGCATTTTAAGAAAAACTTAATGTGGTGCAAGAGATGTGCTAGAACCAGGAGCATTCTCAACTCTGCCCCATAGCCAGCACACTGGAGCTGTGTGGGGATGCTTATAGCTCAGAGGATCCCTGGAGATTTTAGCTTCCAGGCTCCAGCTGCCTTTGCTGAGCACGTAGCAATGTGCTTGCCAGAGCTGTCTGCATCAACTTTAATTGCCACAGATTTTTATAGGGAGAAACCTACTTGGCAGTTTCATGCCCTTGCTTCAAGTGGTGAAGATATTAGGCTTTCTTCTTGAAGCAGCTGGAAGCATTTTTATGTGGACTGCACCATTTTAATCTTATCACTGTTTCTGGAAATGGGTGAGCCATTTAAGATGACATTCCCTAAAAGAATTCAGTCTGAAGCAGGAAAACAGCATGACATACTTCAGGAAGAAGAATTGAAACATTCTTTGGCAAAGTTCTGAGCCGCTCAAAATAGAACCTTACTAGGGAAAAAAATGGACAATTAAGCATTGCTACCACTCGTGTTTAACATCAGGTAAACTTGGGTACTCCAGTGAATTTATTCTATATTTAATATCTATTTGAACATTCAACTATTTATTGATACTATGTGACAATGTTGATCTACTTCTGTTATATTATTGGATGAAAATATCTATTTTTAATTAAATTCCATTCCTACAAGGATCTGATCTTTCATCTTAATGGACTATTCCTTGATGTTAAAAACTATCTTCAAATACCTTGGTAGGAAATTATCCTACTCTAAAATTCTGGATTTTGTAAAGTTACTTCTTTAGAAAAAGATACAGTTTAAAATTTCATTTTCTCATATAAAATTTAGAATTAAAGAAAAATCATATTAAGAATAGGGATTATTTTGTCAATGTCATGGTTTTGGGGCCAAATTCTTCCCTTTCACTTTGGAAAGTTTGCTTTATTTAACATAAGTTGGCAGCTTCTATAATGGAGAAAAGGAGGCAAGATTTGCACGTTGACTTTTTTTCCACTAATTTGTTTACAAATCTGAATTCATTTGGTAGAGTTCTTCACAAATTACGGTGATCACAGGTTTGCTTACAACCCCATGTTTGAAAACATGGACATCTTTTGAACAGAGAATGATGGGCCAAACCCTACCCTATTTCACAAGAATAAATCCAAAATAATTCAGTGATGAAATGAACATTCAACCTGGAACTCAGTCTTACCCAAATAAATTCACTCCAGATTCATGTTAAAGAAAGACTGACAGCTCAGCAGAGTATCTAGCTGTAAATGCAATTTAATGAATGCAACGGTGATTCTAGTCAGAAGGAGGACTTAAGAGATGACTGTTGTGGTACCTGTGTCATACTTGCATTATATTCCAAACATGACTTTCTTTTTTGCTTCACCTATGAATCTGTCCCAGATATACTTAAACCTTTGTATCCTATAAACCTACAGTTGGAGTTCTCATAAACTGCTAAAAAATTACATCAGTCTTCTACATACAACTCAAAAAGCTATTAAATGCCTACAGTATGCTGCACACAAGTGATAAAAGTATGTATGTGTGACACTATGTCTGCTTGGTAGTGGAAAAGGGGAGAGAGAGATGTTGAAATAACCAATTCTACTATTAAATAATGACTTGCTTATGAGACTCACTGACCTATTAAATACAAACATCTGGTTTAGGTGTTCAGGATTCAAATGAATTACCCACCAAAGACTAACCAGGCATATCAGACCTCAGCCCACTCCCAACAAAATCACCCAATATTTCACTTGTGGAAAAAGTTAATTTTATTTTTTTTTAAAGGTGTGGATGGTCACACAAAAGTTGATTTTTCCAGTACTGACAATAAGGCTTTATGATCTGTGTTGCTGTATTCTTTAGCTCCGTTTTGTTGCTATTCTATTAAATCTACCAAACAAATGTTCTCGGTCATGCTGTGATTCCATCCTCACTGATAATTTATGATGAGGGCTTGCTGCAACCTGGAAAGAACAAACCTCAGAGCTTTGAAGTAGTGTTTGCATTATTGCTTGGATACACACAAAAGGCACACTTTTCTGTGAGTCATTATGAGACAAGAACTTGTGCATAGTCTTGAAGGAGCATAAGTCTGTCATAAGTGGTAGTGCCAAAGATTTTAGTTATCAGGGTCCTGATTGCACATTATTATTCTACTTTCATGACCTTCATGAACATGGGTCAGTATTTTTTTTACCATGTGCATGACTTATTGCATCCATGCCACATAAACCTTGTTCTGACAAGGAAGTGCTCAAATTTTCATGCCTGCTGACAGCTGCAGAGGAAGAAGTATCAGTGTGCCTCCCTTTGCTCTTACCTTGTCTGACACCTTTTCTCAACACATTCGTGCTGCTGTATAGATTCACTGAGAGACAATTAGCCATGACTCTGGAAAGGGAGAAATCAGTTTATTGGCTTTGCATCACAGAGAACAAAAAAGGAAGTGTGCCACTGCTGGGTGTTTGGCAGTTTATGAGATGATGTTTTCTCAGAAGTGTGCATTGAGACTGCCTCCCTGGCAGGACAAAAGCTGTGTCTGTGTGCAAACCAGGTGGCTGCAGTTCCTGTCTAACCATGCTCAAGTCTCAATTATCCAGTAAGGCATCTGCATCTCCTATGGTCCTGGGTCCTTTAACCCAGTGGGAGGGATTGGATTGTTCGAGTTAGAATAAATGATCTGGCTGCAGAAATAGTCAGAGCAAAGCTCCTATCTCCAGTATGTGTGCTGCATTTTTTTTTCCTAACAGGAGCAGCAGCTGGACACTGGCATTAGCTACAGAACATCTGCTAGGATGCTGGCAGAGAGTGGTAGAAAGAGTTGACTCTGTGGGCTATAAACCTTGGATACCTTCTTCCTCAGTTTTGTCCTTTTGGCTTTAGCAAGCCAAGTGTTGTTGAAAGAGAGAAGAATATGTTGTCTCTCAGAAAAATGAGCATTGGAGGGAAATTCCCAACCCTGATGTTAACACAGCAAAGTTCTCTTTTTGTCTCGGTAAAGGAATGCCAAACTGTTGAGGATGCGAGGATGGGGAATAGAGAACAGGTGCGAATATACTTCAGCAAATGTATGACATCTGCCTCTTACATATTCTCTAAATGAGAAATGCCTTGTTAATTGCTGTACATGATCTTCTTTCCTCCTTCCCTCCCTCCCCCCGATCTTTTCTAATCCTTATTTTTATCTGCTAGAAATGCTTTGTGAAGACAATCTATACATACATTAGTCTGTAGACTAGCTACATGCAGAAGTCTACATACAAAAGAACTGTGTATAAAGAAGTCATTTTTGTTAACTCAGCAGGAACTAGACTCATCTTCTGTTTTCATGTTTTATCCAGTATATTTCTGATAGATTGTTGATGTGCTGGAGCAGGAACTACATTTTACTGTGGCTTTTTAAAACTACATTGAAATAGCTAGTAAATAATTTGCATGGAGCAGCATCCACAAAAATAAAATTATTGCACAAAGAGATCTCACTGTGTTTCTTTCAGGTCCTTAAGTAACTCTTATGTACTATATTCACCAAATTTAGGCAGCACTGCAAAATTTAGCATAAACATACTGGTACTTGTGTTAAGCAGAGCCACATTTATGAAAGCTTTAAACTCATCATAGTCAATCATCATCAGCAGCAATGCAAAAATAATTGCATTTATGGACAGGAAAACATTTCAGATAAACACATTAATAACTTTAAAATTTCCTGTTGATGTTGTTCCTGTTTATTAGTCACTCTTCAAACAGGTTAATTTCAAAATGTTTAGGGCTGTGCCAGCAAATACTATACAAAGTCCCCAAATATAGATTAATAAGGATAATCTAGCTTAGTAAACCAATTTAATAACATTATATTTAAATGTATGTAAGAACAATGCAATAAACCTAGACAATTAACATACTAGAGCTGTTTATCCTCTATGAATCTGTTTTCAATAGCTGACTGTTGTTTAACCAACATAAACAAGTCTCTTAATCATGTGTAAATTTGGAACTTTGGTTAAAGCATTCCCACAATATTTGGTGCAGATGTTATAAAGCTGAAAAAGAAAAATCTTCAAAATACCCTATTTTAAAGCTGGGTATTTTTGGATTAGGAACAAGATGGGTAAGCTGAATGAATGTTGAACACACTATAAATTGTGAAAATATTGGGCAACTCCATTTTCCTGTTTGCTTTTATGGTCAGGGTAATATATGTACTGGAACAACTGGGAATCTCTTTGATCACAGAATACAGCCTGCCACCGAATTTTGAAATATTGTATTCTAAGGCCCAGTGCTGAACTGGATTCACCATTCACATTTGTACTACAAAATCATTGTTCTACAGGTGCCACTCTTTGTTCTCCTTGTGTGCCAAAGGTTCTTCAGTGTTCACATGGGCAGAACTGTCCTGATCCAAGCCACCACATCTTGTCTTTCTTGACAGGGTTTCAGGCCCTAGGCTTAAAAACCAAGCCAGTACCTTGTGTGCTTTGGCTATGTCTCTGTGTACAAAGCCAGTGGAAACAATTGTTGCTCTCCCTTTCTTCAGCTGGTTATTCTCACCCTGCCCTCTCAGCTCGCCTCCCTCCCCCCCCCCCTTTATTTTTCTCTTATATTTTCCATGTGGTGAAGGAAAGGTGGTTAATTAATGCACCAAAGTTTTAAGAAGGGATTTACTGTACCCTGTGATGATGGCCAACTAACCTCACAGTAGCGAGGGCAGAGAACTTCTTTCTTAATTTCGGCCTGGCTGATCCTTGTCCACTTGCTTACAAAAGACAGGTAAATTCTCTAGCCCTTTGGGCCACATTCACATTCTGTGAAAGCCTGAACAGGACAAAAAGAAGAGCCACAAACCCAATGCCACCAAGAAAGGTTTGAGGATTGCGATATGATGTTAAAGTGGACACAGCAGTCTCATGTTTCATATCTTGTTCCTGTAGCTGGGCAGTGCCAAGCAATTCATCAGCAATATGAGGATACATCCAAGAAATGTAGGGTGGTTTAAAATATGTTTGAAATATATTTTTTTTTGTAAAACTACCTTTGAAAATATTGACTGAGAGTAAACAGTGAAATCTTGTTTATGAGCTGTGGGTGTCACGGAGCACTAGCTCTGTGAGGTGTGAATCCTGATCACCTCAACATCAAGCTAGCTTTGAAACCTGATGATTACCTGCAAAGTGTCCTTTGGGGGTAAAGAAACATTTCAGTTCCCAAATAAAAACTTCCTTAGAAGCTGCCAAGAGGTGTTACAATTGCATAGCCTATGTACCAAGGGAGGAACTTAGAGAATTTAAGTGTTTTGAGCACATGAAAAAAGATGTGAGGAACTACAATAACACTGCAAAACAAGGTGTTGTTTTTTTGTTTTGTTTTGTTTTGTTTTGTTGATTAAACACTCCACCATTTTGATTAATCATTAAGAAAGCAAAACAAGGAAAACACATTTGGATTAAAACATGAAGTAGAAACCCTCTGAGTGACATAGAACAATAAGAACAATATACCTTCTGAACATTGAAATCCATCCTTACAAATGCCAAGTTACAGATAGGCAAGAATTAGAACACACAGTTCATCCAAATTTTGTCCTTCATGTAACATAGAGTAACAGGATGGTTAGTTATGGAATTTCAGGGTCTGGCTGTTTGGGACAGCTTGGCACATCTGTGTAAACCACTGGTGAAGGCACTTCTGTGCTGTGGTGCTATCAGTGCATTTGAGCAGCTGAAGCAAGGGTGCACGCCCCTGCTTACACAACTGGGGCTTGGATTTCTCTCTGGTGACAGAAATGTCTGAAACTATCAGAACGTTTTGTTCACTTGCAAATTTTGCTAACTCTTGCCTTTGGCAGCTACCTGCTCTCCCTATATATTATACTATGATCTTCCAAAGATACCCCAGTTAAAATTGAGCGGGAGTAGGTGCTCACACTTAAGTGACACCCATTTTTCCTCCCCTCTCCCATCTGCCAGCCTTCTCCCTGTCTCTCTCAACTCTCTATTCCATGGCACACATTCTTAAATTTTCCCTTCTGTCATCCAGGCACGTACTTGAAACAAGCTTCTTGCTCTTTCCGCCTGCTCTATTAAGTGTATCAAGCCTGCATGAAGAATTTGCAGAAGTATTTTATATGCATGGTCACATTTACTCCTGCTGGCTGTGACTGGAAATTATGAAATTACACCACTGTTTCCTCAAATCTCGTACTTCAGAGAAATTCACCGAGAATTGCATGAAAGGTGGCTGTTCCCATTGTGCTGCATGACAGGAAAACCAAAGGCCCTCAGGGGAAACATGACCTCCTATGTGGTTGGGAGATAGAGACAAGAGAATGCCATTAAGAACAAAGGGATAGAAATACCATTGGTAAAATCACAGCCTGCTGAGGTCAGTGAATGAAGAATAAGGGGAGATGGCAGCCATTTTGCGAGAGGACTTCACAAGGCTTTGTGAGGTTTCTCTGTTGGTGGACTTTATTATGCAGCCTGTTCAGTTATGAAAATTAACAGAAAAATGTCAGGAACTCACCAAAGTTTCCTTTCTTTTTTTCCCAATAATCAACAATAATTCAGCATATTTTTATTATTATTATTATTTTTTTTTTTTTAGCCCTTTTTCTTTTCTTTTTAATTTAATAAAAATGTTGACTCTGATGAGTCTCTGCCTGTGAGTGAAATTATGCAGGGTCTCCAAATGTCTTTGAGAGCTTTTCTTGAGAATGGTATGCACTGTACATCTAAACCTAAAAAGTGTGTTTTATTCCAAGTGGTGCATCTGTCTCAAATAAAACAAAGCAAAACAAAAGACTGAGAGTCTGAAAGACAGTGAATAAATTAATTTGTAAAAAAAAAAAAAAAAAGATACAAAGCACAGACGTATGCTTTCATTTTTCATGCTTTAACTCTAAAGAACAAATAAAAATAAAAATCAACAATTTTATTTTATTTTACTTTTTGCTTTTATGGTGGAAATTATGCTATATTTATAAGCCTGCCACTAACTGTTGCTAGAACCTAGTGTTCCATCTCAAAATTAATACCTATAAATAACAGACACTGGAGAGAATAAAATCCAGACTCTTCCACACATGTTATATTTGTACATCTTCTTTACTTATTTATCTTTGTGTTTTGACCTATGTGATTTTTCTCTAGATGTCTAGACAAATTTAACTTTAGCAAATTAAAACTTGAAATGACATTTATTTCTGTTAAACAAATATGTAGCTTTGAGAACACAACTAAATATGTTATGAATTATAACTGCAGTGCACTAAGTCACATACTTGTTTGACAGAAATAAATGTTGGATAGAATCAAATTGTGGAACTCAAAGTGTACTGCTTTAAAAATAACCAATTAAAAGTCTTAGAATATTTCTTTGGGATGTACTGAACCAGGATAAAAGGAAGTGTATGCTTAAAATCATTTTATTAGATTTCACACACTCAATTGCAATTTTCAAAGAGCAAGGAAGAAATCAGGAATACTGCTAAAAAGCATCTGCTATGCAGATACTTGTGGAAGACTATGAATCATTACTGTGTACAGTACATAGCTTTAAAGGAAGATTTTTGATGCATTAAATGTTGATCCATGTAATCCTAGTTATCCTTTCGTGTCTCAGCTGTTTACTTCTTGTTACAGGGTCATTCAGCTTTTTTCTGTAACTCAAACTGAATTTTACATTACAGCCAAGAAACATTCATTTCCTTTTATCTCAGTAGCAAGATTTTAAAAGACCAGAACAAACCAAAACAAAATGAAACCCCTTTAGTGTACAGATACAAAGTATTTTGAACTTTAACAAAAATCTTACTAATTTTGGAACAATTTCTTTAGCATTTTTCTGTTTGAGATATTGCTTCCCATGATATAGATTATGACTTAGGTTTCAGGACCGTACTCATTTAATTGTGTTGACTTAAATCCAATATTGAGATAAAACTCGATCTTTTCCCACTTATTTTACTAACATATCAGATCCTCACTGAAATATATATTTTTTTTACTGAACGTTCTAACTTTCTTATGTGAGAAATTCAAAATAAATTCATAATATTATGCTAAATGATCTAATAGGTAACAAATCTGTGCTCTTACCCAAGCAGTGAGCTAATACATCACTCAACATTTTCATTTGTTCTTGAAAAGCAAAGTTGTTTCTATATTGAAGAGGGTATGGTATTTTCCAATTACTTTTAGCTCTCCAGAAATTTAGTCCTTAATCCTGAAAACTGTATGTGCCCTACATCTTTTTGATGCAGTTACCTTCACTGGGACCACTCACTTCTTTATCTAAACATCTTCCTAAGAGTGTTTGCAAGGTTGGAGTCTAGGAATATTTTCATTTTAAACAATGTGATAGCAACACTACGTGATAGTGACTTGGTGCTATTGATCATTCAGAAAAAGAGAATATAATTGTGTCAGCTAGGACTAACCTTTCTCCTCAGTGAAAACTTTGTTTTTTGACTTTTTGCCTTGCACTCTGTCACAAGAAAGGCCATTGTGTTAGAAGAGCGCTTGGTCACTTATGAAAAGGATTATATGCCATATTGCCTGTGATAGCAGTGGACTCAGTTTGATGGTTCTAGAAATCCCTTCCAATTTTGTACTTTTATATGAACACAGTCAGTATTGTTTTTGTTGTTTGAATAGGGATTTTCTTGTTTTAGTTCAAAATTTTGGTTGAAATATTGCCCTCTGCAGCAGCACATTATATATTTAAAAAGTAGGCAGACAGGAATTCTACAAAAGCAACCTGCTAAAAAAGTGTTTGGTTACAAATTTAGTGGTATATTTCAGCAATGGCTAATAGAGAACACTTGTGTATCCATTGCTTTTTCTCCTTCAAGGTTATCCTCTTTTAAAAATGTCCCCTGTAGGTGTTCATGTTAGCTGGTATTTCCTTTCAGCGTCTCCAGTAAGTTATCCTTTCATTGTGGGTAAGTAAGAGTTTGCAAAACTTTGCACCCTTATTCTTAAATTAAATACTGACAAGGAATGGAAGTGTAAAGCATGCTAATAAGCAAGACCTCCCTGTGGGAACCTGTGATAGAAGACTGTTTCACATTGAGAGGCAGACAGCGCTGTTGACACAGGCTGTCAAAAAGGCTTCATGTCTTTGAAAGAAAATCTTAATCTTCTTTATTCATGTGTGAACAGGTCCAGGCCTTCATCCCGTAGCTCATACGCATTGACTGTTTAAACTGTGGGTTGCTAGGCTTTGGGTAGGGTTTGTTTGCTTGTGTCTACATTGTACGAATGGATGAGGACTGAAAATTAAAATCTGTCTGACACAGAGCACTGCTTTTCTGTCTCTGTTTGAAAAGACATGGCAACCCAGGGTGAAATGAAAAGGAATTTTATTGAGCGCAAAAACTGCTCAGTGTTTAAATGTTAGACGCAGGAACTGAATGGTCAATTTGGGAGGCTTGTAGGTTGTTTATAGACATTGGGATGGCTGTCAATCACGGCACAATGGTGAAATTTGTGTTGGAAAAAAAGTGCTTTTTAGTGGCTGAACTCCTGTTTCCTGTTAAAATGCTCACATCAACAAACAAAAAGAGGTTTTGTCTGAAGTTTACAAGCAAGAAAATTTCAGAATAACAGAGATGCTGCTACTGTTGTGGCATCTTTTGATCATTGCGGCACTGACTATTTAACATTTAAAACCAAATTTTACAGAGAAAGATCCTATTGCTCTGTGGATCTGATTCTTCTCTACTTCTGTTGCTTATAAATCAGGAATAGGTCAATTAAATGAATGGAATCATGCTACTGAAAAGCAGTGTGATAGAGGACTCTTGGATTTACCCTCCATGTCTGTGTTACACGCTCCACTTAGATATTTTTAGATGCTATTTATATATTTAAAAATCAATGACAATGAGAAGCAGAACATAAATAGCACTTATAAAAAAAAAAAAAAAAATTATCTCTTTCAGCACTTGTTAATAACAAGTAGAGAAATGGGACTCTTATTTCAGAAGCAATATTCCTCTTTCCAGTTATTGTTAAAGCTAATTGGCAGCACTTTGCTACTTCAATTTACAGAAGTTTATATTATCTCAACCATAAAAATTCACACTGAAACTTGGCAAAAAGTCAAACTTGCCACTCTATACTTTGGAACAATCAGGAAAAAAAATAAAAAAAGAACTGAGTGGGAAATAGAAATAAGCCTAGTCTAACAGAATAGAATTTAACATGTTGAAGCTGTTGGATTTTCTGTTTTTATAACATGAAAAGGCATGTTTTACAGAACACTGGCTGAGAACTCAGCCCTCAAACTCTGATATAAAATGTGGTTTCTAGGACCTTGTGGGACTCATAGAGGGGCAAAGAAAGAAAACAGCCTGGTTTCTCCCATTGTTTTCCTTTTACCTCAGACCATTGCAGCCCCCAGCCCAGCTGGGGCTGTTCAGATCTTTCTGCTCCAACGGTGGGGGAAGCAAAGAGGTTCAAATGGAGCAGGGCATGACAGACCTGTCATCCGAGTATTATCTTCCCCACAGTCATATTACATTCCTTCAAACCTTATAAGCATGCAGTCCTTACACTTTCTGTAAGTACTGGGGGCTTGTAGAGTGTGGCAGATGTCATGCAGTTCTCATGTTCTGAGCTGCAGGGTTGTTCCTTCATGCTCACCTTCCTATTTTCACTCATTTCCTCAATGCACATATACTTATTTTTATGTCTTTCTGAGCAGGTTTTTCATTGGCATGTGCAATAACAAATGACTTTACATTTTATGTGGCAGAGATGTGTAACCCCAGAGTAACTATTTCTGTCAGTGCTATCAAATATGGTGGCTATTTCCTAGATCACCTGCTTCTCCCTCTTCCATTTTAAATCTATAACCTTAAAAAATGCACAATATGGATAATGCTTGAGGTATGGATAATGCCTGAAGTGTTTCTGATGAGGAACTCTCCTATGTAATTTTTAAATGAGAAGGCTCATGTGAGGTAAGGGAAAAATAAAAGTTCTTATCACTCTGCAGATCTCTGGCTATTTATCTTCTGTAAACTTTGTTTGATTCCCTTAGTGGCTTAAGTTACAGGCTTTATAGAGAGGTAATTATATCAATGCTTTCTAAATGGGAGTTGCTCTTTTTTAGAAAAAATCCGTCTTTTTTTTTTCTTTCAGTTTAAATTAACATAGTAAAATAGATTCAGTTCTAAATAGTGATTTAGTAATTTGTCATTTATGCGACTCCCTCTATTTCAGGTGTCTAGTACTGTGTTTCTCTACTACCACATATAACTTTCTTATGCCATTATGAGAAAAGATGGTGCTTTTCTAGAATGTTAAAATCAACAGTAAGTAATTTCTCCCTTTTCTGTACTTACTTTCTGATTTAGAATGTTAAAAACTTTCTTTTGCTTTGTTTTGTTAGGTTATTTGCTTACTCCTTATCAACTGCAAAAATAACTATCTTCACTATGCAGAAAATGACTCTGAATATGTTTTTGTAGTCTTTACAGGTCTGAGATAAACCAACAGGAATAACTGAGTAGCTAAAGAATACTCTAATTTATGTTTGGAGAGAACAGATTTTTGTAGACTCTGCATGCAGCACTCTTATCTGCTCAGTGAAGAGGAGTTAAAGGAAGGCCTCACCTGGAGGCCCGTTTTCCCTCCTCATTCACCTAACATTGCTCATTGCAAAAGTGTATTCTCCCTACATTCTTTTGAGCCATGGTTGCATTTGGCTGCAGCAGGAATGCAGCTTCAAGGGCAAAATGTTGTGTGATGCTCCAGAAACCATGCTTCGGTCCTTGCCCTTGCACTGCCACCCTCAGCAACTTTTGTTTATTATTATTCATAACTCTCATCTGAGGAAAGTGTTTTGGTTTCCTTATAATTACTTTCACCACACTGAGAACAGCCTAAATTGTTTCTTCCCTCCATGACTAAGAGAGAAATATTCTTTTTCTTTCAGAATACTAGGGCAGATACTTGTGCTTTCAAACATCGTCTTCTCTTGTATCTTCTCTTGCTATTACTCATTATTCTTCTTGTTCTAATATCCCTAGAGTGTAACAAGGTGACAATATATGCTATTCTTACATAATCAATATGTTTTTATTTTTTATTACCAAGTCACTTCCCCTTAAGATGCTTGACAGACACAGCCGCCCCTGGAGATAGCTTTCTATAGCTTCTCCCAGCTTTATCTTGTTCTGTCCAAGGTTTGCTCCCTTTGCCTTCAGTAATGCCAAATAGGTTTTTAACAAGTTATTTATATGCTTATCCTGTTCATGTCCTAATGATTTCTTCCTCTTTGCCATGAGCTGCTTTCACAATTTTAACTTGCCATAGCTTTCACATTTTAAAAAAGATTGACTGTGTCAGCCTTCTAAAGACTGACTGTATGCTTATATACTATAAGCATTGTAAAAGGAAACAAATTTGCTTTCTCTTCTTTCTTGGTGTGCTGTAGTCTTCCTCTGCAATGTAGAGTCATTGGGGGCAGGGACTGGATTGGATTCTCTGGATGTGGACAAGTACTTTGTTTTTTAACAGTCTGTAGCTGGCGTAGAGGAGCTGCTACAAGTTCCCCAGATAGCTGGGAACTGTATGCTATATAAGGTGGTCAAACAACAAACTACATCTTTCAGGCAGCAAGTGTTCCTGCCCCTCCCCCCTTCCTCCAGGCTTTATTCTGGAGGTCTAAGTTTATAACAAAAGAAACAAAAAGGTTTTTATATAAATGGAAAAGCAAATGGAGCCCAGCTCATGTTACAACTCAGCCTTCTGACAGCCAGGAATGGAGATCTGCCCTACTTAGAGGCCTCTCTTTGCTCTGAACTGCAAGGGAGCTTTTAATATTCCCTCACTTGCTCTGAGTGCTCTCTGATTAGACCTTCAGCTCCAGCTCTGTATTAGCCCAAACTGTTGGCAAAGGTTATTGCAAAAGTTTTGTCTGTACTACTGTAACAGTGGAGCCATTATCCACTGCCTCAGTGCTATCAGGATATAAATAAGAGGCAGGGTATATATGAACAGTGTTGTGATTGCTCAGAAACCTCCCCTCTGTTGCAAATCCTTTAAAATAATACACTGAAAAAGTATTTTGACTTTCCATTAGTCATAAAAGCCAACATTTGTAATATGCATGATTAAATGTAGTCAGGGCAATAAATGCGTGAGATTTTTTTTGTTGGGTTTTTGTTTTCGTTTTTGTTCTTTTCTTTTTCTTCAGAGATTAATGGAAACTGCTCAACACCTTTGGTGCTGGTGTTTAAATATGTTTAAATTTAAGAGGGTGCTTTTAGTTAATAAAGCAGGTGCCAGAATGACTTGGATAGGTGAAGACTAAATCCAAACTACTTACTCAAATGCCTAATTTTAGGCATGGCAATGTCTGTAGGATTATGTATCTTTTATTAGATTAACAATTTAGAAAAAAAAAAAAAAAAAAACAAAAAAAAAAAACATGGGAACACAAATCATTCACTTGTTATGCATTTCAAATTTTGGAGAAATAATTCTCACTTTAAGACATACTCTGTGCTGAAAATAAACCCCACTTTATATTTGATTTCTTGCTGTGTCGACTTTCGGCAAGCCATTTAACAAAGGTGGAACACAATTTTAAAAGGCAAATGCCTGGAGAATCTAGAGAGCATAGTGAAGTCTGTGTTGAAAGCCACAAAAATGCTGCCAGGCTTTGAGGCTGATTGATTGTAGTTTCATGTTAAGCTGATTTATAGGTGACAAAATGTTTTCCTATTTTTTAATTCTTTTCTTCCTTTAAATGAGAGCTTCCCCAAGTTTATGGTCCATAAAATAACAAAGTTTTTGTAGGGTGAGGGAAAAGAAAAAAGATTATGCTGTGGCTCCAAAGCAAAATGGAAAGTGTGGTCACTGGCAGGAACAATTTGATTCGGATACATTTTATGGAATAAATCACAATCTGGCTTCTTGCAGGATTATCTCAGTACAGAAAAATGACCAAGGAGAATTAGAAACTTGGGCAGGACTATTCAAAGTAATGCAAACATGGCAAACAGAGCGTCCCACAACTCCCTCCCTTGCAAGGCTCATCCAATGTCATCATCTCTTTTCTTAACTTTCTTTGCCCTTTGTTATTCTTTCTGCCTCTGCGGGAGAGGGAAGCATTAGGAGATTTCAGAGATATTATTTTCTCTAGTTTTTTAAAGGGACCAGATAACAAAACAGAACACAGATGACCTTTGGAGTTGTGGGTGACCCTGTTCGATGAATGCTGGGCACTCGTATTGTGATGTGTCCTTTTCACTTAGGTCCCATAATATCTAAATTCTCAAAGTGCATAGCAGCAAAACCATGCTAGTAAAGAAACAGATGGACATAAATCATTGATATTTGGAGCCAACCATTTTCATGATGCCAACTTTCATGCATTATAAAAATGGCTAATTGCTTTTCTTTCCTAACTGCCTTTGACTCACTGAGATGCCATTAGCCTTCAGTTCTTTGTTTTTATATACCCTACTATTTTGTTAGTGCTCTGCACCCTGCTTCTGTTTCTCAGGATGTTAAACAGTGAATTATCTATTCACTTCAGAGACATCCCTCCCAAATTCAAGAATGAGTGCAAAAGGGAAATTGGATAAATACTTTGTTTCTTTCCATACTTAGAATCTACCCTGCAGAAAAAAAAAATCTGTGTAATAGTGTATGTGTGGGGGAAGATATAACAGCTTTTGTTAACAGTAGAAAGATTTATAAGTAGAAAGAGCTCTTTAGATCACTCCTGCTCTCTCATGAGAAATGCTATATGCAGATTTACGGATCTAACTAATTTTTATGCCTGTGCACTCCTCCTTAAAAGGATTGCCAGCTTTGTCAAACAGTGAGGTTCTGGTACAGTTAGCTTTTCCTTCTCCTGGAAAGAATACATCGCCTTTGACTGGCTTGCCCTTTGTCAGCCTGGTCGTTAGGACTCCAAATCTCATCCTAAAGTCTACTCTGTAGAAGGCAAAGTAGAAAATGACTGTTCATTGCCTAAACACTGCATTGCTATAGCTAAAAGTGAGAAGACTTCATTCTATATTGTAATAGGTCTGGTAAAGAGAAGCCAAGAGCCTCACAGGGGGCCAGCAGGTTTTTGGTTCTCATTCTGAATTTGCTTCTAAGGTTTTTCTTAATATCACAATAGGCTCTTGCTGTGTACTTCTAATGCCTCAGCAATGAAGTCAGGGTATATTATACCATCTGTCCAGGAGTCAACACTGCAGGTCAAGCTAATTTAAACTGGCACTTTTAATCTCCCTATGCCTGTATGCATTACATTTAGTAGTTTAAGTGAGTGATTGTATCTCCTGACCCTGTTACAAAGGACAAGGCTCATGTTTGTATTTTTTCGTTATCTTTAGTTGTCAGGGATATGAACATTTGATCCTTTCATTTAAAATATAGGTAAACCAGTGACTGATACTCTATTTTTTTCTTATTTTTTATTTTTAGCAGAGCTATAGAATTTGTTTGTTTGTTTGTTTGTTAGTTTGCTAGTTATCCCCTCCCTCAACCCTAACCCCACCCCTTTTTTTTGAAAGGTAAGTGTGGAGTCAAAAATATACCTAATGAAATTTTGTAAATTTAATTCTTGATTGAAAAGTTTAAATGGAAGAAATCAAAACTCTTATTTATTCCTGACATTGACAGTTAAAAATTTTTGGGAAGAACTGTTTGCCCTGTGGCAAACAGAAGAACTAGGTAGTGATCATGGAGGAAAAATTAGGCCCATAAGTACTTTGGAAAAGAGTAACCTTTAGATCATTATTTCTCATGTGAGCTCTAAAACTATCTTGGAGGAGTTAAGTATATAACATTTAGCTATATGGTAGCTGAATGGTCTGAATAGAGTTTTGATAAATGAAAAATGTGCATAATAGTGTAAAAGATGATGTAATATCCTGGGAAAACTGAGTGAAGTTTAATATTCAGTTTGATTTGTCTTTCATGTGTTTTCTCCCTCATTCTGTTGTTTCTATGACTAGCTGTTTTTCCAGCCCATCACATTTCCAGTATTTTTCTTTTTCTGTTCCTGGACAAATAGTGACATTGTTCAGTAGGGAAGAGGAAGGAGGACCACACACAAATAGTTATTTCTTAAGCACATCTGAAGTTTGGAAAAAGAATACTGTTCATATGATTAAGTTGTCAATAAGCTATTTTCCCTCATTTACAAAAATGTTATACAACTATGACAACATAAATCCATCTCCTCCAGATGTAGTAGCCCAGGGCACCAAAGTTATGATTGTTGATCTGAAATTAATTTCAGAACCAATCAAGGTATACCTATGCAAATTATCTGTGTAGACAGATATATTGGTTGTAAGTTTTTTGTCACTATAAAAATCTTTTTCTTAAAGAAAACTTAGTCCTGACTGACAGCCAGGTTCAGCTATCTATCAAATGCCTTGTTGGGATGTGAACCCTTTTTCATTATTCAAAACTGCGGAACCATTCAACACACACACAGACACAGACAGACAGGCAGACACACACACACATACCTGTTCAAATGTTAAGAAATGCAAATATTTTTGGACCTCAAATGGTACACTGTGGCAGAAAGAAAAGTCATATGGCTGTCTTTGTCATCCAAGGGACATTGAATCTGAGAGAAAGTAAATGGGAAAATATGACTTAGCATAGGAGCAAGAACAGATGTAAAGGTACAAACTGCCTTAAGTGCAGATTGTAGCTGAAAATGCTTGAACTGCCAAAATTAATGTTTTCACAGAAAGTATTAATTTCATGCCTACTCTGTATACTAAAGAGTTTAGACTTAGCATGGTAAGCACAAACATTGAGTAGTTCATTAACAAGGAGAGAAGGAACAGAAAACACAATATGTAATATATATATTTCATATAATACTGAATGTAATTTCATAAGCACGTTCTTACATTTCTGTTCTTCGGTTAGGTACAAATGACAAAAAACAAGGTTTTGAACTAGGATTGAATAAATAGAAAAAACTATAATTCTTGCAGAAACATTGACAACATTTTCAATATTAACCTTTATACTTTAATGCTGCTTCTTTTATATCTGCATCTGAAATATATTGAAATTTGGTAATACTGATTTGTAGCTTATTAATCAAAATGTCACTTTAAAGTAATTCTTACCATTATAGTGAGTTAAATATTATATTCTAGGTAAAGGTTACCTCTCTAGAAGCTAGATTCATAATTGAGAAAAAGGACTAATGGCGTATTAGTCCAGTGGTGAAAAAGGAAAATTATGTGACCCTATAACGGTGACTTCATGGGATGTTATAAATCTGGCAGTGTAATGATGTCACGCAGAGCTGTGCCTTTAAAATGACATTAAATTAATCCACTAAGGCAAGACAAAAGTGGATTACAATTACATGTTAATATTAATCCTGAGCACACTGTAATATAAACTCGCAGTCAATTGCCAAAGAAGAGCCTTGGCAAATGTAATAGATAAGTACAGAAATTCCCATTACCAGTAATAAAACTATTTTAAAAAATGAAGAATGAACGTTTATTAGTTCAAATGTGTTGTACTTACATAACATGATAGAAAAATGAGGTACTTATTCATGCTTGCAATTCTAATATATCTAAATCATGGGAAAGACCATTATGTAAGGGCAATTAGAGAGGAGAGGGAACGGGCTGGTGGTCATTAGTACAAAACTAAGCGAGAAGGTTTTGTGACAGAGGGAGTGCTGGAAATTGATTTAGTCCCCTTTGCTTTCAGCAAACTAAATGTTGATATTTTCCTTTAACTCAGCATAATTCTTGTCTGTTGTGTTCAGCCCTTGCCACCATAGCAGCACATTTCCATCAATGAAGTACCAGAGTACCAGATAATGAATACTGTTGATAGTGCATATTGTGACTATGCCCTATGTTTCATAGAATCATAGAATCATAGAACCATAGAATCATAGAATCATAGAATCATAGAATCATAGAACAGCTTGGGTTGGAAGGGACCTTAAAATTAATCTAGTTTCAACCCTCCTGCCGCAGTCAGGGATGGCACCCTCCAGATCAGGTTGCCCAGGAATGTTTCTTGGATGTATTGTTGATGCATTATTGATGTTTTTTACAGTATTGCTCCCAATAGAAGACATACTCTGGATTTGCCTGAACTAGCATGATGTAATGGATCCTACAAAGGACTGAGGAATTCTCGGATCCTTTCTGGCTCCATCTTTCTATGGATGAACCTTTTTCTTTTATAGCTCCACCTGAACTTAGGGGAAAACTCACTCTTTTGCATTTTCTGAGAGAGGAATTCTGTTAAGGGGGTCAGTGGCCCGAATAGTGTCCCACTGTCCCAAGGTTCAGAGATCCTGGCCTCTAGAAGGTATTTTAACCAAAAAATTAAGCAAAACGACCATAGCAGGAGCCAAGCCCATGGCTGTCACTGTAGTTCTCTTTCTGTCATTTCACCTACCTACTTACCTATTTACCTACCTACCTACCTACCAGTTTTTCTCAGACAGATTTGGATTTCTGAAATTTTATCTAGTGTATATATCAAAGAACCTGTGTATTTATCAGTTGCCATTTGTTTTCCTTCCCAAAATGCTTCATTTGAAACATTGCAAACAACAACAGCTTCGTACTTTATTGCATTGCATTCTGAAGAAATTCTGTGAACTAATATTTGGTAATATAGCCTTTTTTTTTTTTTTTCTTTTTTCCCAGCAGATTAAAAAGGTGTCAGACCAGAAAATTCAGGGGATATGGAACCTGACAATCCCTTTTGTTTGTAAAAGCAGATTTTGCTTTTGCAGTACACCTGACTTTACACAATTTTTTTTTTTTAGAAAGAAAAGGCATTCTGTGTGTTGGTCTGCAGATGGCTAAATGGATGATCCTCCCTGTGTGCTTTATAAACCAGGCTTTTGGCTTGGTTGGAACTACCTTCTTAAGATATTGATGCCATCTTTTTTTCCTCTGTTGGGCATGGTACTCTGCTGATCTATCTTTGGAACAAGTTATGTGCCAGTTGCTTGAGAAAGGAGATCTATTGGTAACTGACTTTACAAAGAGTCCACTGAAGATTAAAAGAATATCATTCTTTCTTCTGCTCTTCTTTTATCTTTCTCTCTTCTCTCAGAGCTCTTGCAGTTTTACTTAGTAGGCAAAGATATTGTATGTAATAAATAAGGATATTTTAGAACAAGCTTCTGGCAAAAAATATACTGCACTTACTCATTCTTGATGGAATATGAAAGAAATAATGTGACAAATGTACAGTCATATTTGGCTAGGTATAGATATTAAGACATTATTTAAAAAAAAAAAATTGCTTCTCAGAATCACAGAATGATTAGAAATGATTAGAAATCATTCAAAATGATACTGTTGCAATGTGAATATATTGCTTATCCATTCAAAATGATAAAATTATGCTAAGTAATTCTCTCAGTTCTGCAGAAACTGTAGAAATGCATATCTCATTTGCTGTGCACAACCAAGAAGCAAATTAGCCAAAGACAATCTTCAGTCTTATGCCATTTCCCTGAAGAAATTTAAAATAATAGGAAGTTTTTAATATGACAAAAAAAAAAAAAAAAAAAAAAAAAAAAAAGCTATTATATGAATTTGGGATAGAGTAACTCTAGCATTTTGCTATAGACTGCCCTGCAATGCACCTTATCTGTATAACTACTCATTTTCTTTAACAAATGTGTTTAGTATTTATTTTTTTTTCTTCAGACAATCATACCTAGTAAGTAGATATTACTTTAAACTGTACCTCAAAAATATAAATGGGGTGCTAGAGGAGGAGGCTTAGAAGACTATCCTGCTTTCAGAAACTGGAAAGCCCATTTCTGTTTTGGTGGAATGCACAGGTCAATCACCTTGTGTTACTATCCCTGTATACTCAATTGGAGTTCAGAGTTAGAGACAAGTTGTTTTATCCTCTCCCTGAAATATCTTTCTTTATGCTGGTGTTGTAGGGCTTGTTGTGTTCTCCCAGCTCGTCTGTTGCAGCACAAGTGCTCAGATGATGGGTTAATGCCGTGGTATACTGCATGAGGGTTATAAGGGTAGCAAAGACTACTTCTGTCTTCAAGACATTTGTCAAGAGCCATTTGTTAAGAGCCATTTGTTATGTAGTGTGTTAATACATAGGCATTTTACTCAGGAAGACCTTCTGAGAAGTCTTTCAGTTTTCCTTCCAAAAATGACTTTGCCTGCTTAGCTGGAAGTTTTTTCACATGTGTATTCACTTTGAAATTTTTCCCATGTTTATTTTCTTACAAAGGTACAGCTGACCTCACATATTTACTAGAAATAGATAAAAATACTTGGATAATAATTAAGGACGTCATTTCTGTTCTATAAACTAGCTTGGTTTAATTTTAATAAGTGCTGAACTCAATCCATCTGGAAGTAAGGATCTAATTCCTTCAAATAGATAAACATATTACAGATTTTGTACAGCTAAGATGTTTGCAACTTTTTATTAGCTAAGAAAGAGGAAGAGAGGGAGGTTTTTTTTTCCTTTTTTTTTTTTTTTTTTTTTTTTTTCTCTCTCTCTCTCTCTTTTTTTTTTTTTTTAGCTTATTTAGCATTGAAAATATGATTTGATTCTAAGCTTAAAGGAGAAGTGTAAATTCTAACCCACAAGCTTTGTTAAGCCTTTCTAATTCCATTCCAAGTATTATGGAAGTCTGATGCTTGAATAAGGCCAAGGCATCTTTTAATTCCTAAACTGGCTCCCATAAAAGGCTAGAAAGTCTTTGATCTGTGTAAAAGAGAAGATCACCAGGGAGAAGCCTCTGCTTCTGTTTGTCCAAATGTTGCAAGCAGAGTCTCTAGGCTATAGCTAACAACTCAAATTATATTTGTTTGTGTCTTAGACAGACTTGTTGATTTGCATATAAAAGGGATTTCAATGGCAATATCAGCTCTTTCATGGGGTTTGCAATGGAGGAAAAAGACTAGTTAAATTTTGATCTAATAGACTGGCCTGCAATGATGTCATGTAATTAGCGCCTAGTGGTATAGACACTGCCTGATTTCATGTTTCAAAAGTAATCTGCATACCAAGGCCCATAAAGAACAAGAGTACAAAATTGGGGGATAGAACAGAACAGAACAGAACAGAATAGAACATGTATTTTCCTGGAAGGAAGAAAATCTGCAGAGGAATAATGGAAATTCAGCCCTGATCTGTGTGTGAAGTTTGTAGAATTCAGTTTTTAGCAGTCTTCTGATTTTTTTCACATTTATCATTGCAGAGGTTAATAGAAAGTACAGAACCAGACTGAAGAGTAGGTCTGATTATTTACTGGGGAACAATGTGAAGGAAATGTGAGATTTGTAAAGAAAGTTACAGGCATCAGCTTATATTGATGGCACCTAGCTTTGTTTTGTGTGAAGTAGGAGGTTTCAGTACTGTGCAACAGCACAGCACCGTATGGCTGAAATTGTTATGCTTCTTGTAAGCAGTGAGGTCATATATAATCACCTGTTAAAATGGCCTACAACTAATTCTTCTGCATAGCACTTTCTTGTAGTAATCTATTCCCAGAGAAGGCCAAACATAGCTTCATGAATAAACTTTCCCAGTCTTTGCTTTCTTCTTTCCACTGATGTCATTAGGGGGGAGCTGGGATGGGAAGCAAGAATTGATCTTGCAACTTTGTTGTTCTCTTCTAGAGGGATGTACAGGGAGAGGAAATTTGTCACAGGGAAGTGCACTATTCAAGAGGTTGTGCTACAGAAGGGTGATCAGGAGCAATATGATCAGACTTTACTAGTACTCTTTGTGTTCTGCTTGATCACATGCTAAGGATGATACATGGGCTCTTCATTATTCTCATTTCAGCAATATATTATCTCGCTTTTAATGAGAGGAAAATGCTAGTAATTCAATGCACATAAACAAACTTTATCCTATGGAGTATTACATCTTCCATCTCATACGAAGTGAACAGGAACAACAGTGAAGATAAATGTACATTTTTAATTGGAGCAGAGAAGATGCTTAGTAAACAACAATTTATTTCTGGCATTAAGTACGATGCTTCAACAAGTTAACTTTTGCTGTTTTTGTATGAATAGTGTAATAGCATTATTGAAATTATCTAATCATATTAAAATACAGTGTAGAGTACACCTGTTCTTCTCCAACTAGCAATTCAGTCCCTTTGAACAGTGCAAATGTGTTGCTTTTTTGTCTATTATACTCACATGTGCCCCAAATACTATCTTTTTAGATTGATGTAGTTGGAAAAAATAAAGGTTGTTGTCTCTCCTGCAAATTTTGCCCTGATTATCTTTATAATGAGCAATTATAGAATAAAGGGTTCGGACAACCTTAATGACATCTGAAGAACTCAAAGGAAAATCTGTAAAGTTTGTCATCACCATTTAAGTCATCAAATAATAGAGACGTGCCTTGGGAAAGACCTCAACAGGTCACAAAGTCCATAAACTAAGATCAGTTATACCTATATTTTTTCCCCAAATCTTGTTTGTCTAACCTTTTCCAGCGATGAAAATTCTGTGACATTCCTAGAAAATCTATTCCAACACTCTTTCTTAATGTTTAACCTTTGATGCTGTCACTACTTGTTCTTTCCACCGTGAACAAGTAGAAGAGATGTGTTTTTTTTTCTTCCTGACAAGAGCTTTTCATGTAATTGAAGGATGCTATGATCTTTCCCCTCTGCCAGCAAACTATTTTTCTCGTGTTTTCTAATCTCTAAACATTTTCTTAGCTCTTTTCTGGAGAGGTGGTGAAGCAAAAAGATTTGGTACCCTCCTTCTATCCCTGCTACCCTCCTTTCAACCTTCCTGCTAGTCTAGAAAGGAGAAACAGAGATAAGACTGTTTGGATTATCATGATCTCTCCCAGGCTGCCTGATGGACTTGCTCTGTTATTGTTGATTACTTTTACCTTTGCTTAGTTAAGTCCTTCCTTTTCCTACCACTTTTTAAATGTTTCTAAGCTGAATTTTAAATCACTGATGTGACTTTAAAAATTATTCTTCAGAAATATTTTATCACCTCTTGCCTTACTGAACACACTTCTGTATACCTGAGTAAAACAACAACAAAAAAAGATGATGTCATTAAGGACTTTACATCCCTTTAGTTCCTGCAGTCATTTTTTTCTAAGACATTTTGCCTTGTTCAGAGCTTCAGAATCACCTTTGAATGAAAACTTCACAGTTACTTAGCAGCAGGGTTTTCTGTTCATTTTGCATCTGTGCTTTGTCTATTGACTGAACTCCACCCATTTCCACTATGAAGCATAGGTTACTGCTTTTTTCTTTTTCCCTAAGCAGCTGTCCTCCTGGCAGTCCTTCTGGTGAACTTCTTCCAGGTTTGTTTCAGTCCTTGAACTCTACAGGACTGAGCCAAGAACTTTGTCATATAGTCCCATTAATAATCATCTGTTTCTCAGGCTAATGGGATCAGTCTTCTGTTATGTGCTCTGACTAGAAACTCCCAAAGTGATGCCTGAAGGGTGATCTCCTTGTAACATCTGTTCTGGGACTGTGGTGGTGTGTTAATATCAATTGACGCATTGTTAGAATAAAATATTGTTGCCTTGCTAATGCAACCCATGGACAAGAGATTAGCTGGAACTGGTAAATGTAAAGCTGAACATTTAATGTTTAGGCTCTGGCAAGGTTGGGGGGTGGGGGGAAGGGGAAGGGGGAGTGGATACCTACCTAAATTATACATTGAAATAAGTGTGTGTCGTGTCACACCCTCTCCCCCCCCTCCCCCCAGTAAAGTTAAGTAACACTCAGTACTTGCATGACTTTGTGATGGAGGAAAGTTATTTCTTTTAAGCTTATTCTGTGGCCACATGTACTCTGCATTTATTCATTTATTCTATGTGGTTCTAGCTGAAAACTGAGGGCATATCAAAGCATATTTACCTGTTCAGTTAGGCACCAGACTGAGTGCCCATAGACAGATTTGCTCACATTCAACAAGCCAGTGACTGCCTGGCTGTATAGGATTGCACTGTGCTCTGAATCAGTGCCCTGAAAAAAAATCTTAAATCCTAGAAAAGTGCTCTAGCATGAACTGAATATAATTTCTGAACAGTCTGAATGAACTGGTCATTGATAAGGACCAAGCCAGCTGCTGCCAGTCTGCAGTGGCAGATTTAAAAAACAGAGCTCTGTGTGCTCGTGACCTTGTTGCTAGCTGTCTGCATGGTGGCTGTGTTACTCCTTTATCAGTGTATAAGATATACTCTACATATATTTTACATTTGTATTTAAAAAGCAGTTTGTGTACTTCCAAGGTAGGCAGAACACCCAGGAGCATTTTGTTTCTCTAAATCCTGAGATGCTTGTGACACCTATTAGAATGCATTATTCCTGGGCTGGCATGTTGGGCTACCTTCCGTTCATAAATGAGAGTACATGACTTAAAATAGCTTTGTGGATAAAAGAACAGAAAAATAAAATTTTAAAAGGCTTAATTCAGGTAAAACTCTGAGTGTCTGAAAGTGATTTAGCCTGGTTTCAGGTCTTGAGACATCCTTTAATGTGGCTCTCAATGTTAGCTGCTGGTCCTTAAGGATGTCTGTGTGACCCTTGCGAGGACCTCTTCTGATTTTCCAAGAGCCTTGTATGGAGGTAAAGGCAGTAAGTCCTTTTTCCTTCTCCTTCCCAATGCCTTTTGAGATGCAAGCGTGCATGTGTGAGTCACTACTGTACTGACATCCAAGAAAGCAAAGCCTTGAGACTAGGGACTTTAACAAATGTCAGTAAAGCCATATATACATCTTGCTTTTATATGTGGAAAAAATAATGGTTTCCTCTCATATTTGAATTTGAGGGGAAAAGAGAAGTTTCAAAGGCATGAAAATGTTCAGTCTTCTGAGTATGAATATCTAAGCAAGATGTGATCTTAAAATGACAAGGAGTCAACATCTGGGTATGTTTTCCCACATTAGCAACCGCTGTCCTAAACTGTGCTCTTGTATATGATGTTAAACAGCTGCTCAGTTTCACCCCAGAGTTAAGAATATTCTGTATCTCAGTTACATTTATTTTTTTAAAGCTTTTGAGATGAAGTTCTCAGAGAGAGTGTAAAGTAGTAGCACTGAAACTGCACGGTACTTGGTACCTAGAAATCCATGTTTTAATTCAATAAAAACCTGCTGACATACTATAATGCTTATTCTTGGCACTACTATATTACATTATCCAACCACCGTTTCCTATTATCTGCATACCAAATTGTTCAAGTCAGTAATGTGAGTCTGTCCCCACCATGTACTAGTGAAATACCATACAAATAGCTGCCACAAATATTAACAGCTGGTCCATTTCAAGGTGCTGTTGCCTTTCTCCACAATTTACAGTAAGAATGAAGTGTATCCTGCCAACAGCATCAACCCATCCTGCATGCTGATATGCCTGATGGTTTTGAAGCTGAATGTGCAAGTAGGGTTTCTTATCAATGTGCTGTTTTTGGAAGAAAATGAAATTGTATAAGGTCAGGAAAAGATGTTTTTGGGAGTTGCTCATATTTAATAAAATTACACTCAGGAAGTTTAGAATGGATAAAAAAGAAGAAGGTTTTGTAAACTGTGCAGGCATTCTTCCTGTAAGGATTATACACAGGATACTGAAATGTAACACATTGGTGCCTGTGGTTTTTGTCTTAATTTCTGTGTCTTAAATGAGATGAATCATGCCATTATAAGGAAAAGGCCTGACTGTAATGCACCTGCACTGAGTGGGACTTTCACATCTGTAATTCCCCAAAACTTTCATGACTGTGTAAACATATTCTTAACAAAGCAGAAATCCAATTTTGTATGTATTTACATGCAGAAATAAGATGTGATGGTGGTCTCTTACAGAAGAATCTTTAAAGTGGGAGCTGTGGGTGTCACTTCTTTCAAAAGTTCCATAGTAAAATTTTCTTTTGAAAGTGATCTTGTTTTTTAGGATCAGCTGGAAACTATTAACCACTTTCCTGATTTATAAGACCAGCCTGAACTCTAAGTGTGTCTGCAAAATCAGAGGCTCTGGAATTAACTTTCTGTTAACTAATATAGTTCCAACCAGTCCTTTGTACAGTCCTTCCTTCCTTCCTTCCTTCCTTCCTTCCTTCCTTCCTTCCTTCCTTCCTTCCTTCCTTCCTTCCTTCCTTCCTTCCTTCCTTCCTTCCTTCCTTCCTTCCTTCCTTCCTTTCTCTCTGTCGCTCTGTCGCTCTGTCGCTCTGTCGCTCTGTCTCTCCTTTTCTCTCAAAGATGAGCTCATAACTTTATTCCTTGTAAGAGGGTACTGTGAAAAACTGCTTTGCAGTTCGTCAGAACTGACTTACTGCAAAGGCTCTGGCTTGTAGTAAGTGTGAGAGCTGTGAACAGTATTCTCCAAAATATTTCAATCTTTTCAATTTCCACGTATCTCCTAACATCTGTAGAAGAACATAACTGAAAATGGTATGAAGACATGTATGCTGCTTATTAACTATGTTGTGCCTGAATTGTTGGCATACAAGAAAAATCAAAGGATGGATTCAAATCTAGACTGTTATGGTAGCTGTATCTATATTTTGAGCTACTAAAACATGCTGAATGTACTGGGACTGAAAAAGCATCTTGTCCAGCATATTTATATCTGTGTATTTGCATAGTGAACCAGAGAGGACAACAGTTCACAATAAATTATTTACTACTTAAAATAATTTTAAAAATCTGCAAAAAAACATAATTTACCCAATATGTCCATTAGTGAATTCTGCTCCACTGAGCTGTTTACTGTCACTCTTTGTAAGTACCTTTGGAATTGTAATTGGATGATGTGTGCCTTGCTTCACAGTAAGTACCACTTTTAGAGTCACAAGAAAGTCCTACAAAACATTCTCTCCTCCTGGAGAAATATTTCTCTATATTCACCTCACATAACATGACATCTTTACTGATTGCAAATGTCATTCAAGTCAAACCAGTCTGCTAGTAAGTTTCCTTTAAAAAAACTTTTTTTATTATTATTATTATTATTATTATTATTATTATTATTATTATTATTATTATTATTAATTATTATGATTATTTTATTTCCCTGGTCTTAAAGTCTGTTCACTGTCTCTATTTTCTTTGCTCTTTTGTGCTCAGCTAAGATTTATAAGGACTGCTGTTACAAGTTATATATTTTCTTACATCAGAGCTTTTAGTCTCGAGACCTTGGGACACAGAATTTACACTGACCATAAAATGGACCCCCCCAAAAATACAACCCATCTTTGCAAATGTTCTGAGTTTGACGTAGAAAACCAGTGGAATGAAAGGTGGTTCCCATTACTCTCTATGCAGAAAAACGGCTCCTGACTACCATCAAAATTATAGAGGAGTTTATATCAGCTCTCTTTTTGGAAGTCAGAGGAAATTCTCACCACTGTAAGAGTCTTCATCTGTACCTTTGTAGTGAGCCAAGCTGGCCTGAGATCAGAGAAACGTTCTTCTTCAAGAATATTCAAGCACGGCTCCCAGACTTATGCTTAGGCCCACGTCTAAGGGAGCTGTATTTCTTCATGGACTGTAATGGAATATTCTAAACAAAATGTGAAAACCTGTTATACATAAACCTAATTAAGCATTTTCAGATGAATAAACAGTAGTTTTATAGCCCTTGCTATGAAATCTCATAATCTTATAATTAATTCCATGTTTAATGTAAAAATGACAGTTTGATGGAGTTGCTTTGAGGATTATATAGGGAAATATACCACATGCAGTTTTCCTACTCCATGCGCTACAGGATTTACATGGGAATGACATCACACTAAGTAAAAGGACTAGCCATCTATCACCTGGACAATGCTTGCTAAATAATGATGAACACAGTCCCTTGCATATAATTTCCTTTTTCACATGCAAGTCCTCAAAACTTCTCTTTTTTTTTTTTTTTCATGATTCCCTAAATTGGTTATTTCAGCCTGAAGCAGCATCTTATAGTCTATGAAAGGTAAGAAAGTGAAAATCAGACCTTGGTTTGCTTAGGATGTCTTCCAAGATCATATTACTTGTGTGAGGTATGTTTCCCACTGTTACTAGCACATTGGATGAGATCTTAATTGATCTCTTGTTCTTTCTTTTCTGGGCAGAATGAAGTCTTTGAAGATGAATACTGGCTCATAAACTAAATGCTTTCAGCTGTTGCTGCTGAACATAACAATTCCTAAGAAGATTTTTGTCAGTTGCTTAGAGATTTCCCTGTTTTTATGGAGAAGGTTGTAGTTTAACCCTTTAATAGGTCCCGGATAACACTGTAACTGGTCTATAACTGGTCTATAACTGGACTATAACAGGTCCCAGGTAACACCCAGATAACTTAAAAGTCACACTATGTCTACTATAGAAGTTTAACAGCAGGAGAAAGGGTTGATGCTTTAGTAGGGTAAAGTAGCTAGAAATGTGAACACATGGTTAGATGAAGGATTTAGTAGGGCCTCTTATGCAGGAGGTCATATTCATTGGTCAAATTGGTCTGTGCTGTTTTTACAAAACATGAATGAAAAAACTTAAATAGACAAGTATTATTAGTGTTTGTATATATAGTAGTTAGGTGAGAAATTGTTGCAGGACAAGACCAACATACAGTACACTGACACAAAACAAGGGAGTATCTATCTTTCACAGAAAACTATGTCAAGCCTTTTCTTTCCTTTCCTCTTGTGCAGAGAAAAGTGACATGCTACACGGTACAGCTGGCAGATTGTCTTGGCTTGATAATGCATAATCAGAGCCTTATGAAATGGTTTAGTTGGAAATCCCCCAGTAAATAAAATATGCTGAATGAAAAGCAGATGCACAGTGGGGTGAGAAGGAGTATGTTTGGGAGTTAGGCATGCCCGAGTTGAAATCCTGCCATAGCAGAGCTTTACCTCTGTGCCTTTGTCTCTTCACAGAGAAGCATGGCACAATATTCTCTATCTCTGTATTAACATGAAGGTGTTTATTCCTTGAAGTATGGGGCAAGACTTCAAGTCAAGTTTACAGGTAACTTGCTATGCAACCAGTCCATTGCTCTATCAAACTCCTCCTTATGCCCTCCACCCTTCTGTCACACATCTTGAATCATGCAACAAACACCTACTTATACTGTTCTGCTGAAGCCCTAAACCCATTCTCTAGATAATTTCAACTGTGTATTGACCCTTTTCATCTGTGTCCAAAGCTTCTAACAGATACATGTTGTTTTTGTCCCCACTTCTCATATTTCACTTTTTCATCCTCTTCATCAAGACAACAGATAACTTCAGGTACTTTTCAGACCTATGTACATCATGTTAGCCTTGCCCTCAGGTTACAGCAAGCTGGGGAGCAGATGATACATAGTAACTGGAGTATGGAAGGCTTGTGACTGCTGCCTGGCATTATTGTGGGTACACAGCTGAGGGGAAGGGAAAGGAAAAACTGGAATCTCCAACTTGTCTGTGGTAGGACTCAAAAATTCACTATAATTTGTAAATAACCGTGGAATAGATTATAAAATCTGAATAGATTATAAAATCTGAAGCTTCCATGTGCTTGCACCCTGTGGACATCTTTGTTTGGAAACCACTTAAGCAACCACTGAAAGTTTTAGATTAATTGAAGAACAAATATTTAGATAGTTAAAGTAGGAAGAGAATATAAATTCACATGGAGAACTTGGAAAAAGTAGTGAGGGCAGGCTAAAAAGGCCTGTCACAGAGAAGGAACTTGCCCAGTTGCTCAGAAGTACTCTCCCTACTCCTCTGCTGGCAGCAGAAATCTAAGCTACATATTGACGAAAGTTCAGGCTTTGTACTTTTTGGTATGCTTAAAAACTGACAATCCACTACTGTTACCTGTTGCAGCTCAGACAGAAGTTCCTGCTGTGGATGGAGGAATTTTCACCCTGACAATATGAATTTAAAGAATTCACAGGACTTTTGTTGTTGTTGTTGTTGTTTTGTTTTGTTTTCCTGTTATCACCATACCTCCACCCCCACCTCCCAGAAAGTAAATCACATACAAGACATTGTCTTTGGGTTCAAATTCATGAAATTGTAAGTTAAAAAATACAAGAATTGTGTTTGTTTTTTTTCCAAAATTAATTTAATCCTTCAGTGATTTGTTTTTAGATTGTCTACCTTCTGTGCTCATGTACTTCTTTCCTGCAAGATCCCTTTCTCATTCAGTGCAGAGAGTATTAATTTAATAAGTGAATATTTAATCATTTCTCATCTTTCTGTTGTTGTTGTTGTTGTTGTTGTTGTTGTTGTTGTTGTTGTTGTTGTTGTTCTTCTTCTTCTTCTTCTTCTTCTTCTTCTTCTTCTTCTTCTTCTTCTTCTTCTTTTCTTTCTTCTTCCCCTAAACAACACACTAGTCCTTTTCTGGAGTTTTCTGTTGAACGTATCACTCTCAGGTGAGTGTTTTTTATGTTTGTTTGTTGTGTTATTTTTTTTTTAAGTATTTTTTTTTTACCCTCTCTCTCTCTCTCTCTTTTTTTTTTTTTTTTCCCTTAATTTGTTTTTCCCATTACTGTGAAGTAAAGGACTAGATTTATCAGGGTTTTCTAGAATATATTAATACTAATATAAATATTAATACTAAAATATCAAGATGTATTATTATTATTTTTTAATTGCAGGTAACCCATTCATTCTGGATACCCATTTCTGGGCTCATAACTTGAACACAGGGATAAGCAGCTCCCACCAAGTAAACAGTTATGATGAAAGTGAATAACGTGCCTTGCTGAGTAACACCTAGAACTTTTGAGACAAGTTGAATCTAGCTGTTCAGAAGGCACAAATGTGACTTACCATGAGAACCATCTTTCCCCAAACTTTACTGCACCATGCCCTTTGAAAGTTAATAGTGTTTTCTTTGTTTTTTTTTTTGTTGTTGTTGTTGTTGTTGTTTTTCAACTTCTGCAGCAAACATAGATCTGCTAGAACAAAAGGTACCTCTACTGAAGTTAGTGGTGAGCAACGGTCTTCTCTGCCCAGTCAATTGGCCTTGAAGGAAAAATAGTACATTACTGTCTACTATTTTAGTCTCTTGAATGTGATTATGGAAGTATCACATGCAGGTAGTCTTAATATTGATTTTTCTCAGTTGTGAGTTTCTCTTCTTTTTCAAGAGGTTTTCTACATTAAGCATAACTTTGGAAGTCAAAGGACATATTCTGTTTTCATTCTCCTATGCATATTACATATTTGCAACTACTTTGTTTTATAACAATGTGAAAATAAAAAAAAAAAAAAAAAGAAAAAAAAATTCTTAGAACTAATATCTCCGGGACATTGAAATTATATTTAGTGCTTTAGTTCTCCTGCATATTGCATTCATGAGAGTTAAAACAAATGTACACATGGAGCATTGGCAATTATAACAGGAATAAAATAAGACTTTAGCATATTATATTGGCATTTTTCTTAATACAATTAGTTCTAAGACATGACAGTCTTCTAAACTTGTGGAGTACCTGACTAGTAATTAATGCTAGTATATTAGGCAATATGCTGAAGATATCAGTTGCATTTTTGTTGTTTTGTTGTTTTTTGGTTTTTTTTTGCAAAACTTCTATCAGTTCATAGCCAGTGCTTTACGTCAGACGTCACAAAATTAAATCCTTATTATATCCCATGAGTTCCATATTAGACTGGAATTCCAATGGAAATTCATGAGGGACTTTCTGTCTGCAGGGTTTTGTAATGTGGCTATGAATGCCACTAAGAATGTTTTTCTTAAAAGCTGGATATCCACACATGCCCTATTGGTAAACCACTGGGTTGCTGAATTAAGATTTTATTTACCACTGGAATAAATATACTACCCAGTATACACATAGTTAGGAACCACATATGGGGAACATTCACAGGCTATATCAACATCAGTTAAGTTGTTTGCTGTATTTAACGCTGTGCTTTAGCATTAGGAAGTATCTATTTAAAATCATTAACTTGCTGGTTAATCTCTTCTGTTGAGTATCTTGGTCCTGAACCTGGAACTATTTTGTTGTCCTACCAGTTATGTTTTAAACCTGCTTTTAGAGAAAATTCTACTTTTTTTTTTTTTTTTTTTTTTTGTGTGTGTGTGTGTGTGTGTGTGTTTTGTGTCAACCTTTGTGCTGTTAAAGCAGATCTTGAAATTTTAAGATCTTCATAAGAAGAAGGCATACACAAGACAGAGATATGCTGTTTTTGATTGAACAGTCTTGAGAAAACTAATTACTGCGCTCTTAAAGCTTCTCTCTAACAACAATTTATTGTCATATATTACATATAACTTCTGGAGAAAAACGACTAAAATACATTGGTCTGACAGCACTTTATTTCTAATTTGGTACTCGATGATATGGGTAATAAGAAAAAAACATCTGAATAAAACATTTTTGCTGAATATTTTAATAAGCCATTTACAATTTTTCCAGGTTATTTATGGGCTGAACCATTTGATACTATATATTTTTAAAAGTTGATTGTTGGCACTAGCTAATACACCTGTCATAATATCTATTTACAATATATACATCTTCTCTGCCAAGTTAAGTCATAGTTTACAATGTGGTTAGTACTGAATTCACAACATGGTATGATTCTGTACAACAATCTGAATTTGTGAAACCAACTAAATGGTGGTAATCTTATAGGGAGTTTTATTAAGCTGCACCTTACACATGGGGATATTGGAAATATGTTGCTGAAGTGAAACTAAAATTTATATAATTAATCATTTTGAAATGAATTTTCTTCTCTGTGTATATTTTTGTTCAGGATAATTAGCTAACCACAGTTTGTTTATATAAGGTGTGTGTAATCTGTTTATAGAGCATGGCAGCTGACATAATGTAGCTCTTGGCGAGCTGTGACATTCCCTTCCCACAAGTAACATTTGAAATGATAAAACAACATTCAGATGAATAACTCCCTACCAGGTAAAAATCATTAAAGCCCACATTCTCCAATAATATTTTCAATCCACCTTGTTAAACCTTTTCACAGGAGCAAACACAGGTACAACCCCATTTGCTGTAACTGTAGAGCAATTCTTCAGCCTATCTGGGGCCCCACAAAAGTGTCTGAAGTAAGCTCAGTGTTACTAAAGAGTGTGGTTATTGTAGACCAAAATATTGTGATATGATCCAGACAAACAGAATGAATTTGATTAGGAGATTAGAAACATGAACACAAGTCTCATGTCATTCAGATGGAAATATGACATATGAGGCCGTGGGGAACTTGAGCCAAAATATTTACCATTGCTGAGACTCACATCATTGTGCCTGAGCTCTGCAAACACTCTCTCTAAGATGCTCCATGCTGCTTGGATGATAGCTTTCAGCCAATCCAGGATATCAAACTGAAGGGCCCTCTGAATGCATATTTTATGGAACAGGATTCATGTGAATATCTTCCCTCTGGAGAGGATGTCTTTACCTGTGGAACAATGAAGCAGAGACCATACAAATACCATTGTGGGATGCACTCCACGTGGAAACTTCCATGCGAACATGGACTATGGACATCCTGCCTGTATCTTCTGGGAGAGAGGTTTTGCTAACAGGAGCTAGAGCTGATGAACATCACTAACTTTGATTTGTGGAAGGAACACTGACCCCTTTTGTAGGGGTAGAGTACACTTCAGTGGGCCTGCCCACAGTGGTGTCAAAGCCCTGGTGGGAAGGCAACCTAGCAAAAGCAATGACTGCTGAGGATCAAATTAACCATCCCCCAGCAGTATAAGATCATGTAGTGGGAGAATCTGAACTTGAAGAAATTATCCAGTGAAACAGTCTGGCAAAGGTCCGCAGGCTGAGCTGCCTTGCCTGTTAATTCTGCAGTGAGAAAACCAAGCATGAAGAAGAAAGGAAAGTTAAAACAAGAAACTATATTGACAAAACTGTGTAGAGAAATATTGCCTCTTGCTCTGTGTCTTTCCCCCCGGATAAAGTTGCTTTCAGTTCTTCAGTGTTTCAACCTGGCTCTTGGGCCACAACAACTAGGCAAAGAGACAAAGAAAAGTTGCTGGCATTCACTATTTCTGCCAGTGAGATCCTCCTCCCACCCTAAAGAAAACTCATTGCCATATAACATGTCCCTCTATTGAAGCAGTGCATGTGTATGTATGCAACTGCAGATGTTTGATCTGGGATCTCTAACCTGTGGGGCCCCTCACATTCATCCCATTGTACTGACTACAGGGGCCTTGTGACCTGAAATTTCAATTTAGGATGCCCACCGGTGCTGTTCCTACCCATCTGTGGACTTGTTGACATGATGTTTTGACCTTACAACTGTTGGTTACCTGTAATAGCACCTCTTTTTTATATTAGCTCAGCAACATTGCCCTACACTTTCCTGTAAATGACAGGTGTTTGCCTTTTCACCAGTACCGAGGTGTGAACTCCCTTGGCATACCCAAACTATCTGTTTCTGCAGAACTGTGCCTCCAGTAGAAAAACTGAAAAAATGGAGATTATATTTTACAAATGAGTAAATTTGGTGCTGAATTCTAGACTTGATAGTAAAACTGTGTGTGTGATGGCAACTAGCTTTCCCATTGTTATAGTGCAGTAATTCAAGACCTAGCAGATATAGGTGAAATGGGACAGTGACAATTTTGTCTTGCTGGAAAGACAAGTCAAGACAGATGTTCTGCTGGTTTCTTTGAAGTGAGTTGAGACTGTCTACCTGAGGATCTACTCAGAGGATTAAAGTTCCAGTTTTGTTAAAGTAATTGTGAATTTTGTTATTCAATTCTGTGAGATAGGATGTCAGTCCAGACTCCTTGGGACATAGGAACATGCTGTAACATGAGTACTGATAGAAGTGAGGCTTTTTTTCTGGATGCAGGCAGGGCTGGTATAGAGGTAGTAATGAGAAAGGCCAGGTGAAGGGAGAAGAGGCCCACAGTTTGGACTGTGAAGTATGCACTGTGCTTACCAAGCACCTGTCATACTGTGCAGTATCTATAGCTGGTTACAGATGCTCTTGCTGCTGTAAACAATCTGCTATCTCAATGACACATGATGTAGTGTATGCTGGTTTCTCTGGGAATAGGATGTCCTCATACTCGTCTTTAGCATCAGCACACTCAGTCTTCTGGCTAGTAGGTTTCCACATGGTGTATCATATGCAACAGTGGCAGGTATTTTCTTACCAATACTTTTATTTTGTAGGTATGTGTACCTGAATGATTTGTCTCTTTTATTCTTTTGGGAGGTATTTGTTGTGCTTGTGCATTGTCTTCCAGAAGTGTCCAGTATTGTCAGAATATTGAGAGAAGGAATAGGACATGACCTTCAGATTTATTTCTGAGAACATTCCTGCACGAAAGTTATGTTTACACTGAGTGTGTATCCTCAAGCCCACACTTAAAATGTAGATCAAACAATATTGCCAACATGTATTTTTCCCTATTGAGAGTTTCTCCAAATATGGAATCATATTTGCTGCTTTGCCAGTATTCTTGCAGCAGTGTCTGTTTTATATTTATGTGCAATTCCTCTTGTTAAAGAAAGAAATAAAAGCATAATGACCAATGTCTGGCTTAAATGTAAATGTAAATGCTATCACTATTTCAGATGTGTAAATGATAAATAAATACGGAAAGAGTATGCAGTGGTGAAGCCTAGAATACAATGTCACTGTCCTATCATTTCTAATATGTTCATGTGGCAACAAGATAGTCATGTAATAGTAGTGAATCAAAAAAGGGCATTTAAGTAGACTGTTCCCAAGCTATTTAATATGCTATGTGCTGTTCAGAATTCTGTTGCAGTGGCTATGTAGATAAATAGCTAGGTCTTGCATGTTTGATTCATAGTTTGTTAATAATATGTGATCAGTTAAACTGTACAAAATGAATACATAAAATTATTTAATCATTTAGAAATCACAGACTTTGCAAAATGATAGGGTAAGAAAAATTGAATTTGTTCAGCTCTTTGTTATTGCAGAACACTCCAAGCTAGCCTTTCATTTTCATTAGTGGGTCAAGTTACAGTGTCAAGTCTACTTCACAGGCATTTATGAAAGCCACATTTAATGATTTTCATTAGGAAAATGCTCTGATTTTTCCTGAAGGCTCGTAAGAGATTGCACACAATGAAATAATCTTAGGCGACCAATCTGCAAAGTGCATGCTTTTTTGGTGCTCCTTATACCAAAAAAGGGCAAAAATATCTGTGATGTTACTCAGTACAGTATATTCCATTTTCATCAAAAGACTTCATCTCTATGGGCAAGCAAAAACCCATTAATCTAGGGAAAAAGAATCAGCACTTAATAGTAGAATGCAACTTTATTGAGCACTTAAACTGTGGCCAGGAAAAGCAAATACATTCTGTACCAGCTCAGCGCAGTGGAGTGGAATATAAACGTTGTATAACTTATCTATGGAAGCATGTTATCATTTTTCTGAGGTTTCTATCAAACTTTTAATCAAAACCATAGCCAAAATTGGCCCACATTACTGTGATCATTTTTGAGTGTTCTGTTCTATAAAGTCTAGCACACAGATTTATAATGTTTGAACACTAGCACTGTTGCCAACATTCACAAGAAAGTTGCAGGCTTCAGACACACGTCATCAGTATATGTTATACATCTACTTCAGAAGCCAAGGGAAGTCCATTGGAAATGGCCACAAATGCACTTCAGTGGCTAGGAGCAATGACGGTGATAAAATTGCAAGATGATCTGGGAAACGTATTATTTTAACGATTAAGGAGGAAAGTATTCACAAAGACCAGCTGCAGACTAGATAGGCTAAAGGCTTGTATTAGCTCCTATAAAAATCAGTTCAGAGTACCTATATTAAGACTTCAGCTCTGAATAAATTGTGCTACAGAGTGGCAGCACTGATTCATTATTTCATTATTTAGTGATGTGTTTTTTTTCTGTTCCTTGAGTTTTCTTAGCACAACTGTACTAAGAAAGACCATTTTACCCCTTATATTTCCTACATAATAATATGGGAATAATGTGAGACATATACCAGTATATAGAAAGATGATCTCCACATCCATATATCTTCCATAATGACTATTGCACATACCTGAAGTTCCCATTTAAACTTCTCCTGGTAGAAGGATCACAGTACTGCCATAAGTTTATTTTAGGCTTAGCTCCTTGTTTTGTTTTCTTCAATGCACAGAAACAAGCCCTTGTTTATGTGCTATCTGTATAGAGGCAGACTTGCCTGTTAACAATAAGTATGTTTGTTGTTTTTTTTTGCCTGTTAATGCATCTACTGGAATAGGTATTCATCTACTGATTTCATATAGGATGAGATTTTATATACAGACATCAAAAACACCTATCTCATATTTCTGCTATCTTTGGTTTATATTAGAAACACAGAAATGAACATAACAGCCTAAACGAGAACCAGAAGAGAGGCTTACCTAGTGCCACAACTCATACTTTTGTACAGTTCTTAATATTGTAAAAATGCTGTGAGGAGGATCAAAAGAAAGAATGAATATATGTACATATGTATATAATGTTAAAATGTTTATTTAGTAAACTATAATAGTTTTAAATATTCCCTCATAAAGAAGTTTTGAGAAATATGAGTGGGTCAGAAAACATAAAACAATGAAGAATAAAATAAAAAAGAGATACTCTGATTTTCTTGTACTGTTATATATCTTTTACAAGTAGAACAATCTATCTGTTGCATTTTGATAACAGAGTGTGTGAAGAACCTACTTCATGAGAAGAAGTAGTAGGCAATGTAATATCTTTTTCCTTTACTAGTAGGTTGAAAAATTGTTTGCTTTTAATTAATAAAAGCTAGAAAGTACAAAGAACATGTATACGAAGATCAGATGGAACATTGAATTAATTTTCTTAGGCACACCAAATTTGGAAAAATGTTTTTCAATTGGTTCTCTTTTTTTCCTGAACTTCTGGTTCATTGGGTACTGGCTTTGGAGTAGCTCCATCCTGTACTCAATTTTCAAAGAATTTCCATCTGGTTTCATGATATTGGTCCAGTGTTTGAAAGGTAAACAGGCATTGAAGTATGCAAGATACTTTGCAGAGTTAACTGACCATGATCAGGGCTTTCTGAGACAGTCACATAGTCAACTGGGGAAAAACTGACTCATTTATATGAAGCATCCAACTTCATTTTCCTTTATGTAGCCAAGACCCCAAATTACCCTGATGTGCTTGGCCGAATATGTGATGAATAGGTTGGCTAAAGGAAGGAACTGGTACTGTCTGTAATTTCCATGGACCTCTAGGAGGTCCATGTGAGAAAATCTCAAGCAATACCTTCAAGACATTTCACATGAAGTAGTTTAGGATCATTATTACTATTATTATTTTTTAAATAAAGTGCTTTGGACAGTAGTAAATGATGAAAATTCCTTCAAAACTACACTGTTTCCTGCCTAACATATACTTCTTTTTTGATTCTTTTCCTCTCCCTGTTGCATCTGAACAATTTAATTGTTTGTGTATCTTTAAAAGCAGCACTGAAAGTTCAGGAAACAGTGGTGTCTACTCTAAATATCTGGACAAAAGGGCCTTCCAGGATTCTGAGTCTTTGGTGAGAGCTTACTGCGTACCATCCCTCTCCTAAATTTCTAGAGGAAGGAAACTCAGTGGCTGTGTCTAGAAGGACTTTTCAGTGACCATCACTTATGTCCTAGCCAAGCCATGGAAAGCCATCACATGACTCATTCATCAGCCTTTGGTGCTGCCATAACTGCTATCTGCACTTTCTCTCTTTATAACTTCCTGGAAGGATACAGGGAAATATAGATTAGAGAGTAGTCTAACCTTTAAAAACCTGCTAGTACTAAAGCTATTTACATATTCAAAACAGCAAAGGGCACACTGTTTACAAATAATATATGTTTTGTGTTTACAGCATCTATTGAAAACCATTAGGTAGCAGGGATTACAGAAGTGCTTCCAGCTAAGCCAGAAATACAGCTGTCAGCTGTTACTAATAAACTCCAATTTCAATTGATTGAATAATTATTTTATTCAGACAGTTTTCTTTTGAAAATGGTTACATCAAATAGTTTGAAAACTATTCCAGATGTTTGTTGTTCTTTCACATTGGGAATGCATGAGCAAATGGAAGATAGATCATTTGATCAATAGAAATAACATACATAAGTATGACCCAGTATTCTATCTTAATATATCTGACAAGCAATTTCACTCCTAATGAAACTAAACCTGAGAAGTATTTTCCTTATGTAGACAAAAATTCAATTGTGGTTCTGTCTGTAGTCAAAGAATACAATCCTTCCAGCAAATGAGTAGAGTACCTCAGGATATTTGACTGTGAAAGGTCTAATCTTGATACAGGTTCATCCTTCTTGACACCATTTAACTTAACATCAGGGTTTACAGAAAGTCTTCAGTTGTAACTATTAAGAACACATTGGTTTTTGATTGAATGACTCTTTTGTGAATCATACTGCTTCATGTAGAGAATGTTGACTCTTGGTTGAAATTACAGGAAAACCAAAAGTGCTACCTTGGAAGTACTTTCTCCATTCTTCGTATGTTTCTGTGTCCAGCTTCCTAGGTCAGATTACATCGTCTGTAAAGCATTTATTTAAATGCCTCTTGGAGCAGCAAGATGCAGTGCACTGTGCAGACAGAGAGGACAAAATGTCAGAGCAAAATGTATACAGACAATTGCGTGGCTCTGAGATCAGTTACTTTGAAATACTGATTTACAGCAAGATCATATTACTTGTTAACATATTATTTATACTTTTGACAGCTTAATAAGTTTCAGTAAAACATTTAAGAAAGCAGAAAACACGTAAGAAAATGTTACTGACATGCCATTAAAAAAAAAAAATCTATTTTAAGGCACAGTACTTCCTTTAAAAACAAAAAGCAAACAAACAAACAAAAAAGCTAGTAATCATGGTCTTATGGACTTAAAACAATGATGATTCTTGTTTCCCAAAAAAAGTTCTAGGAGGAGTTCTAAGAGAATAAATAAAACAACCATTTATAATGCCTTTCTGTGGCTTGTAAGGAAGTATATACATTGAACACCACAGTTTACACCGACCAACCACAAAGTGTCAATTTATGAGGACTAATGAGCTCTATCATGTAGATTTGCTCCTTAGAAACAAAAAGTTCTTGATAAAATCCTGGCTACCCTGAACTTAGTGGGAGTTTAATCACTGACTTCAGTGGCTTTGACTGTATCCATAAATCAAAAATTCCTTGGGACTCCTCTGCACTGTTGCATTCAAGCTGCCTATTGGGATGAGGTCCATGCAACATCCTGAGCACTGCACATGAGCTGTGTGGGAGAGGATTCATTGTCTGAGGCTAAAGTCACGCCAAGGACTCTTCTGGCAATCAGCAGCATAAACTAGCATAACAATGGTCAGCAAGGTTAGAATTTCACCTTCATCTAGTCTATTTTAACTGAAGGATACGCGTCCCCTGTTTCTTTGTTCCTCACATAATTTCACTAGCTGATAGATTAGTCCAAAATCATAGACATTACCTGATTTCAAACAGAAGAAGCTTCCTAGTAAAGCTTTAAGTGAGAGCTGGATTTCATTGAATTACCCCTCCTCTCAAGGAGAGAAAAAAACAAAACAAAACAAAAACAAACCTAGAGTAATAAATTTTTAAGTGTCCTTAAAACTGTAAATGTTAAGCAACTATTTTATTTAATTGCATACCATATGCCACATTTGGTGTATATTAAAATCTGCAGGGATTTTTATATGTTTCTTGTTGCTCAGTAACTAGTATTTAGTTGAATATTTAATCTAAATCTTCTTAAATATAGAAGTAGCCAATGTGAGTTTCCTTGTTATGCAACAAAGGAAAAGTTATAAAATCTCTAAACTCTTTAAAGTAACTCTTTAAAATTTTATAGAGTCAAAAACATATATAATCAACAGACATCATTCATCTTCCTACTGGATCACTAAAACTGAATTCATATGCTCCATCTAACACTATATAATTTTTTACAAATTCAGGTGTCCTAGAGTACAAGTTTAATATATCCTCTCATCCACCATTTATTTATTTGAAAACAAATCTTACAAAAAGCAAGTATTAAAACAAAGAAAACAAATGTTAAATACATGTTGTTTCAGTCAGGGATACCTAAAAATATTTTCTGTAATTAAGCATTTAAATGAATTTTCTGTTTTACAAGTGTCTTCAATGTGAATTATCTCCTGTTGGCCATGTGTCATGTATTTTCTTCAATCAAACAAGACAGCAAAGAGTTGGAAAGAGGCCTTATCCTGTATTTCAGAGTACTGATATTTTTTAGCTGTAAGAAATCATACATTTATGAAGGTAGAGGCTCTACCACATGCTAAATCACATTACAAGTTATTGCAATTTATTTTTGTTGCTTTTTTTTTTTTTTTTTTAAAGGAAATTATTGCCAGAGGGAAGACCACATAGAGGAAGAATTTCTGGCTTCTGATTCTGTCTCTTAGATCACAATGCCATGAGTAAATTTTGGTGGTGGATGAAGAGGAGTAAAAGTATTGTCTTAATAAAACTAGATTAAAAACAAAACAAAATGCAAAGCAAAACAAACAACAAACCAACCATGATTTGGCTGAATGTTAAAGGACTAAGAACTTGGAGCCTTCTCTACTGTGCCTTTCCCCAGTAGCTATTGATATCTAAATACTGGAGATTAATATCTAAAACTGGAGATTTTCATAGGTGAGTTGCAAAATTTTGTGGCAAAAGTTTCTCTTGTATTTTGCCTCAACAACTTACCTTTTTTTTCTTGAAAACAGCTCCAGTAGATATATGGCAGCTAATGGAAATAAAAGTGAGTTTTTTGCTGAAAAAATTTATAATCCATACAGCAAACGTTAGCACTTCGGTACCTTAACAAAGTGCAATGGGATAGGTGTCTTTCTTCAGAATTCTCCCCCCCCCCCTTTTTTTTTTTGAGATGGATTACAATTACAAAGCTTTTATTTTGTTAACAAAACTCCCTCCTAAAGTCTTCCTTAACTCTTATCACATATGGCGTGCTTTAACTTTTAGTCTCTCTGATCACCAGGAGTATTAAATCAAACCATGATCTAAAGTCATCAAAGGGATAATGTACCGTGAAAAGTCAAAGTTAATTCAATTTCAATAACTTTACTGGCATTATATGTTGCCCAGGTACAATAGAAGTTAATCAAGTCAATGAATATCAGGCATCTGCTCATTTAAAATAATTAAGTATCAATTTAGTGTAGATTTTACACATTGAGGGCTAACTTTTGCACTAAAACATCAGCTCTTTTTAATGCTGCTTAATATGCAAAATCTGCACATTAGTTTGGCACAGGTTTCTACTTGAACAGTCCTGACCTTGTATCAGATACTAAAACTGTCTATGCAGAGAAAATAATTGAGTAATTGTCTTCAGAAAGCTTGACATTCTTTGATGATAGCAAATTGTGGCATGTTTATCACTAGGAAAAGGGTCACTTGAAACTCAGAATTTGTTCCGTTAATTTCTTCCCTTCCTGTTTGCATTTTACTTTTGAACAGAACAATTTTTATTTTTTTTAATTTTTTTTTGTCTGGGGCTCAAAATCCCTGTAAATAGAGACTATGACAGAACTCAGTTGAAAGTTGTTGAAAGTTGAGCATCCAAACTGATCATACTAACATTACAGGTTAGAATATTTTCTTCTGCTTGAAAAGAGTAGATACTAAATGCTTTTAATTGAGACTGTAATGCTTTTAATTGAGACTGTAACGAAAGAGATAATGTTTCCTATTTCAGCTGGTTCCCCCAATAATTTTAAAACCTTCTTGAAAACCATCTTAATGAAGCATTCTTCCCAGTAAACTGTCTATTAAATGTTTGTGCAAAACAAAAATCTGAAGAGGCGATACAAACATGAGTGAAGTGGAGACTGAGGTTTTAAAGTGTGTTTGAAAAATTATTAGTTGTAAGTTACTGTGTTGGTTTTTTTGTTGTTGTTTTTGTTTGTTTGTTTGTGTGTGTTTTTTTTTTTTTTTTTTCCTCAGGATGTTCCACCAAAGTCATTATTTCTGGAAGGATAATATCAAAGAGGAATTCAAAACAAGTTTTTTCATGTAAACTGCTTTCTGGTAGGTAATAGTTGACTATTTGCTCTAGCTTCCAGTAGTGAATTAATTAATGTTTAGGAAACAGAGTGAAACAACTCATCCAGTCAACATCAAGTAAATCTAATACGTAACGGAGCTTTAGCATAACACAGTATTTATCAAAAAAGTAACAATGAAGGGAGTTGGCAGATAATATCTAAAACTGCTTCTGTGAGGCTTTGAGAAAATCTGTGTTAAGTCTTTTCCCTTCTACAACAGCATAGATATGAAAAAGAGTGTATTGATATTTTGGGCTTTTGTATGACAAAATAAGAGTAAGAGCTGCAAGTATTCACAGTGGTATCCTTCGGAAAGACAGTTAAATTTTCTTCCTTCAGTTCTGCTACTCTTGCTTTCTTAACCATTAGTTCTTGAAGAGGCATGAACACTGCAGCACTTATAAATGATGGAAGTAACAAGCTCAAGAGCCAAGCACACATAAATCCCATTTCTTAGATGTCTTCTGACATTGATTGCTGATAACCCTGTGATTGGGAACACTACAGTAGCATAGGTTTAAAACTGCGGATGAGCCTCAGCCTTACTGCTTCATGGCATGTACTGCTTGTATGCAAATATACGGTGGAAAATAATCCATGAGCATGTGCGTCTACTTTTGTGTTTTGTATTGTTTTTAACATAACTGTTATGTACCAGAATTAATTTCTCTCTACAATCCTATGCAATTTATCAGAACTTTAAATAATATTTTAAATCTTATTCTGAGAGTCCATTTTGGACCATTCCTTCTAACATTGCTACTATTACCTAATATAAGAAATAAATATTATTTTTATCCCAAAGGGGAAGTAAAAAACTAGTACAGCCTCAAGTGGAATCTCTGTGGTAAAAAAGAGGAATAGAAGGTGGAAGAGTTAACTTAAATTAAACTGGTGGCAATTATGTTTCAGAAGTTTGTATTCACTGGTCCAGTCTTAAAAGTCTTAAAAGCCCAAGTTTATCCTTTGGAAATTGCAGACTTTCTTAAACAAAGTAGAATTAATGAATGTCTGGAGGAAAAAAAAAATAGAGAGAAAAAAGAGAAAAGAGAGAGAGATTGTTAAAGATTTGGATTTTAATGTGGCATCAAAAAAGGAAATAAAATTCTTGAATACCTGATACTAAATTCTTCCAGTCTGTTTCCAGAAGATTTTTGTAGCCATGAGTGATAGACTGCAGAGGAATAATTTTATAATTCTTAATTATTCTAACAAACCCACAAACTGACTTAAAGACCAAGATTCCAAAGACCCATTGTCCTTCAAACCATGAAACTAAAGTAACACAGACAGTCATAAACACAACCTCAATTTTACCTGTCATGAGAAGAATGAAGCTGTTATCATCAATAATAATAAATGACAGAACAGCTATTGCTTTCAGTGTAAAAAACTACAAGATCAAGGTAATCAAGAATTTCCCAAGGCATACAATGAGGAGTAAAAGCACTATGTTAGTATAGAGAAACAGAAATTCTCACAATTTGTTGGTCATCCTCTTTAAATTGAATAATGGTTATGGAAAGAAAAAGACCACAGATGAGTGTTTTTGAGGTGTTACAGTCACAGACAGCTAAAATCTCTGAGTAATGAACTAGATGACACTATGTGAGGTTGTCCATCTCAGTAGTATGAACTTTACTATAACAATTTATGGACTTTGGTTTCCATGAAAGAAAAAAATGTGTTTGTCTTTCCTGATGCAACTGAAAGTAAAAGTTGAAAGATTAAACAACTGTTCCCAGGGCTTTTCATATAAGATTTCTGTATCAATTATCTTTTTCACAAACATCCCTTCCTTGGGGAATTATTTCATGAAGGAAAAGACATAAAACAGGGGAATGATATCATGAAGGAAATGGAGCTATTTTTCATTTACTTGTAGAGGTCCTCAGTCTGAAAGGTAATCTTCCAATTACAGAGTAAGAGAGATATTTAATGAAAGAAATGCTATTTAAAAGTAAGGTTAAACAGACTGAAGGAATGTTGAATTTAATCCTAGATTTAATCCTAGATCATGCTAAACAATATATAGGGGTGGCCAGCTGGGGGGGTGGAGGGGGGAAACTGCTCAGGGCATCGGTCAGCGGGTGATGAGCAATTGCATTGTGCATCACTTGTTTTGTACACATTATTATTAGTAGTGCTATTATCATTATTATTATTATTGTTATTATTTTACTGTCTTAATAAACTGTCTTTATCTCAACTCACAGGCTTCACTTTCCCGTTTCTCTCCCCCATCCCAGAGAGGGAGGGGGGAGGGTGAGCGAATGTCTGTGTGGTGCTTAGCTGCTGGCCAAGATAAACCACAACAATGGAGATTTGACAACTTTTCTTAGGCAACTTGTTGCTTTTTTCTTATCTACAACTGGAAGTCCTCTTGGAGCTTACGTCTATTGAATCTTGTAAGGCCATAGTGTATCTCTCACTCTGTCTTTTCTGTAACCGTAAGACAGGTAGTCAAAGGCAACTACAATATTCCCACCTTCAGTCTCATTTTCTTAGGGTTGAACAACCTCCATTTTATTAGTTCGTTTTTGTTGGAGTTCCAGCTCCCTCATCACCTTGGTGGCCTTCCAACATATTTGTTCCAGTTTGTCAATGTATTTCTCACACTAGGGAGCCCATGCTGGACACAGTACTCCAAATGTAGTTTCACAAGTGCTAAACACAAGAGAACAATTACTCATCTTGTCCTGCTCACTATACTCTTGCTAATGCAGCACAGCATGTGACTGTCTCTCATCCCTGCAGACATATGCATGTACTGTCGTGTCATGTTCACCAACACCCCCAGCTCCTCATCTGCAAAACTTTCTGTCCCATTGGTGCCAAGCCTTTGTTGCTACATGCTGTTATTTCTTCCCAGATACAGGAATTTGGATGTGTCCTTGGCTTGGAAAAAGGTATATAGCATAAAGGTGTACTCTCTCATACTTTAACACCCACTTAGAAGTCTCTGACTTGTTGCTTGAGTAATTAAATCCAAATAATACTATTTTATTTAAGTCCTAATAGCTGTGACTTTTCTAGTCACAATGTATATCAGGGAAAACCAACAAAAACACTCTCTGGAGATAATAATTGAACTTCCTGAAGGGAATATGGTACATGAAATATGGAAAATGTATCCCTTAAAGTAACTTTTTATTTTTATTTTTATTTTTATTTTTATTTTTATTTTTATTTTTATTTTTATTTTTATTTTTATTTTTATTTTTATTTTTATTTTTATTTTTATTTTTATTTTTCTAAGTGGGGTTTTCATTCTATCACCCAAAAGTTATAAATATTAAATTCACCTGCACATTTATAGCAAACATTTATGTGCATATATTTGGATAGCTATGCACTCAGGTATGTTTGAATGAGACACAAAATGCCTTATTTGCCTGAGTAAGCACTACTGGAATTCCTGCCACATATTCAGGCACTGGATCTTATTGAAGCTTTCCAAGACATGGTTAGAAGCTTCTGGGCTTAGATCCCTTTGCAGAGTCAGCATTCAAAGAAACGGGATGAAGAGAGAGTTTTTGGCAGATAAGGGAAGGAAAAGCATTTTATTATTAGGCCACACAGATGAGGAATTGTGCAACTCCATTTGTATAAAACTACAATCTTAGTAAGCCCATGAGTGTTGACAGGTGCATCCAAAATACTAGCTTTTGAAAATGTATCTCTAGAAGTCTGCTTGCAGCTAATTGAAAAGAAAATAAAAAGAGGTGGCTTTCCTGCCACCTCTTCAGTGAACCAAGTGAGGTAAAAAGGCTGCTCTACTTAAATCCCATAACAAAAGATTAGCTCTCTTAAAACAATAAATGGGAAATCTGTAAGAGTTCAAATCTGTAAGCAGTGAAGATTTTCACTCTAAGGATGGAATCAGTGTTTAGACTCTAACTTAAGCAATCTAAAACTGATTTTTCTTCTTCAAGGTAGCCATGTGGACTTATGTTCTCAGTAGTGAGAACAGAGGTGCCAAATATGTAGGTTGCTCCTACAGCTTAAATACCAATTTTGGAGTTCTATCCTGCTTATTTAGATTTTCCACTTTGGAGACAAATTCTGCTCCAAACAGCTACACATAGGCTTCTAAAAGTACTTGATTAATTTCTAATGTGCTTCTCTAGATTTTGATCTTCAATTATGCATGTGAAACTAATGTACTATTTGTTTTACATAGGTCAACTTTTTAACAGATGTGAAAAGTGATTTTTTTTTCCTCTTCAATGAAATCATAGCGGTTCAATAGAGAGGCAAATGAATGTCTGCATCTACTCTATTTCACTGCTTAATCTCATTGCTCAGTTTCAGTCTATCACAAAGGCCAGGGAAAGGGCTAATAGAACAGTGGATTGGGGTGGGAGTGTTAGAATTTTCCTCAGATTTCATCTTATTCTGAATCTGATGAGATTGCTTTACTGCCTAGTGAAACAGATTAATATCAGGCACACAAAACTGTTAACAATAGCAAAAAGTTTAACTGCAAAGAGTTGAAATATCATCAGTTTTGCATCCACATTTTGAACCGGTTAAAGGTGAAATACTTTCTGACCTCCTTCTGTATTTGAAACTGTTTGCACAGTTATTTTATTATGTGGAACGTTTTGCTGTGGCATTGGAAAGTCCTAATGTTAGTTTTTTCTTGTTGTGTAGATCCACAATAACTCTTGCTAATGGAGATCCAAGGCAAGTACAATAAAGAGTCAGACCCAAAACTTTCTCTCTAGACTATCAGAACTCTTAAAAATGAAGTGTGCTAGGAATTCTTAACAGTAATAACAATGATAATAATAATAGCAATAGATATATCTTTTGATATATCTTTTAAAAGTGACCCCAGAAACACAAGCTGCAGAACTCCTATATCAACTTAATCATCAACTTAAAATTGACCTTGTAGAGAACCGAAAACATAAAAATCCTGGGAACTTGGCAGTTTGTAGGTTTGTACTTTGCTTTGGTGGCCAGTCTTGATCTCATAGTGAAACTGTGGTGTTAATGGGTAAGAAAAAGAGAAGTTAAAAATGATAAGCAGGGGCCTCTATTCTGTATCAAAACCAATAAATGTAAACTTCTTTGGACACTGGAAATCACCAGTTGATTTACTGGAAGTCTTTAGAAAGTTTTAAAATGCCTGTGCCAATGTGACCCATGTAGGGCAGAGCAAAATGTGTGAGCATTTATCACATACATAGCTCAGCTCTCTGGTCTGCTAGAGTCATGAAACTTTTGCTGAACTGGCTGTATGTAATAACTAGGAAGTAAAACATCCAGGTAGACTTAACTGTTTCATTCAGTGTGGGCATAACAGAAAGTGATATCAAGCCATTGCTTTTTGTATGTTATGTTTCTAGAGCCAAAAACTCACAAGGGAACTAAACTCTAAGTAAGGGAACTTACTTAGGGAACTAAGTAAGGGAACTAGGAGTAAAAAGTAAGAAATAAGTTTGTGTATTTCAAACACCTTTCCCCCAGGACTGTCTTGGCTTGCTTAGCTCTAAACCATCCCACAGCTATTCAAGCACTGGTGCATCATATCCCTGAATGGGCTAACATGCGGTGGGATAACAATGCCAAATGCCTGCATGATTAGAAGCTGGCTTGGTGCCAAGTGCAGGTCCATGATGTTTGTACAGATTCAAGGCGTGGGATTCCCAGATAAGAGTGCAGTGGTGGAGCAGCACTCCATGGATGGGATAAGTGCTCTCATTATTCACAATCTGGACAGGATAAACACCTTCATTATTCATATGTGGGTCCATGGTATATTGAGGAAAATGTGTATCTTTACTGTTTACTCAGCCACAGTGCAGCATTTTATCAAGTTTAATGTCACTGAATTAAATATGCAACCCCATAACCATTTTAAACTTTTTTCAGGTTGCTTATATTATGCTGGTGGGTGAGAATAGAGTGATCTATTATATTACCAAGGCAAAGGTCATGCCAGTGTGGAATTTAGGTCTTTTTGTGTGTGCGTTTTTTGGTGTAGAATCAGATGTGATCAGATGAAATTGCTCTTGAATGTAACCAAATGTTTAAAGAAACTGCCATGCCATACGTTTGATTGTTTGTTTTTTTTTAAATCATGTTCTAATCTGAAGGCCAAACTTGAATACAAATGAAACTACACCTTTTGAATTTAAGATACACTAGAAAAGCAAAATACAAATATTTTGAAAGGTTTCGAGAGCTGAAGGACATTTATTTTCTTATATAATATTATGCCACAGGTGGTATACAGCCATCTGTTTTACTGTTATACGATACAGATGAAAGTTTTTAAAACTGTCCAAGTGTATCACTTATACTTTGATATATGTCTGTGTGCAGACTGAATGCTGTTTACTGATGCTGTTTAAATCATTATTCATATGTAACACAAATTCTGAAAGCTCTTTGGGAGATGGCATGGGTAAGCAAAAAGTCCCTTTACAGCTGTTTGAATTATGTTTCATGGCAGTGGGAACACCCATCGAGGACTGAGTGGCACTCACTAGTACAGTTTGGTTAGAAATGACCCTCAAGAAGTTACAAATTAACATTTACCAAAGAATAAAGAAGATGAAGAAGAGCAGGAGATAAAGCAACCAATGAACTTACCTTCTGCAGCACAGTACCACAAATGAAAAACCAGTTCACAGACAGTTTATATAATGGGCAGTGAGGAGATATTAATTCAAAACCAACAACTGTCACCTGTTAAAAAGTACAGACAAATTACTGGGAGCAGAGAGAGAGGAACAGGTTTTCTTTTTCTAAAGTTTAACCCAATGTTTCTATGAGCTTTAAAAGTACCCCAAGTTAAAAAGCCTGTTGAGGAATTACTTCATGTAATTACTCTGTCCATTTTGGCATGGACAAATCCTGTTTAGAGCTGTTACCCTGATCATGGGCAAAACCTGTGGAAATAGCCAGCTGCATTTTCTGCTTTTGCTTTGAAAGTAGACCAGGAAATCTATCTGAAATGACTGATGTATCTGCTAGAATGATAGAGTGGTAGCAGTATAAACAGCATTTCTTCTGCTATGAACAACTTCATTTGAACTGGTTTTGTGCATAAATATCTTTTTTTTTTTTTTTTTTTTTTTTTTTTTTCCAATTCTAGATTCAGTAAGTGGAAAGATTCTCAGCCAGGTGGGATGTGAAACACCTCCAAATAACACAGGAAATTTACACTGACTGAATATACAGACTGTCTGTGGGGAAGTAAGGATGCTTAAAGTCCACAGGATTTATTTCACGGCTAATAAACAACTGATTAAACCAGTTCAATTAAGACACTGAACAGAAAAGTTAAGATCTGAGATTCTGATGTTCTGCATACCCTGTGTTCCCATCTTGCTGTGTCGTCTGTCTTGAGTTATTTTTAGGCTTTTCCTCAGTACTTTCCTGCAAAATGGAATAATATCCACTATCCTTCTCTTAAGCCCTGTTAAGCACCCTGATACCTTTAGATGGAAAAGAGGCTATGTAAGAATGCTTTAAAATGATATTAATTCATGATTCCTTACTAACTTAATATTTGTCTTAGATGTTCCTGGACTTTTAAACCTGACAAAGTCCCCTAGATTGGGCACTGACTTATTTGAAAGCTTAACAGACCATGAGGGAATGTTCCCATTGCTGAAATTCAATTTAATAAGTCAACATCATTGTTGTATTTCATTGTTGTTGTTGTTATTTATTCACAATATTCTGTACAATGCACAAATCAAACCCCACTATCACTCTGTTAGGTGCAATACAAAAGCAGTGGAATTACTTGTAGACCTGAAAAAATATCCTTTCTGGCCCCCATCACCTTCCAAACTGTGCCCCAGCTCCAATCCATATGAGCGTTACATCTGGTGCTGTTCCTGCTAACAAACAAGTATGGATAATCTTGCTGCTGGTCCCTCTGCTGATTAGTATTGATTACTCCTTTCACCTGAACATGAACAGAAGGCTGCATTTCCTTATTGAACTCACAAGAGCCAGATGATGAGAATACAAACAACCTCTTCTACCCCTGCAATAATAATAAACATTACCAATAAGCTAGAGCACAGACCTATTTCAACCCATTTAGAGATGACCAGATAACTGCCTATGACACTTTTAAAGCACTGTTAAAACTGGTGACAAATGGAGAATTACTATCTGCAGAGCACAGGCTTCCTCAGACAGTGAGAGTGCTCATCTGGAGAAGTACCACAGCTCTGCTCAGGAATATAAAGCAGAAGAACCCAGAGGCAGCTTGTCTCTGTCTAACAATCTATCACACATTGTGCCCAAATTTACTAATATAAATGAGTAACTGACCTGAACAAAACATATTCTTCGGTGATATTTTCAATCAATGTTAATTTACATCCGGAGTTTTTCTTTATACTCATCCTTTACAAAGTCCTGTGTAGACAGACACAAAATAAGGTATCCTATCACCAGCATAAAGCAGAGTATATATTTTTGCAGTGTTTCATTCTCTGGAAGGAAAAGAAGCTAAGAATTAAGTGATGAGTGAACTGCAAGCTAACTGAAATGGTGACTATATTTCAGCAATAAACAATTATAAGTAAAGATATAAAATTTAGGTATTGAATTCACTCTATACCTTTACTGTTGGAAGCTTAATGAATGGAGGCACTCGTCTACTGGGAAATAGTAATCATGGTTGATCTTCCTCAGCAAAGCTGACAGAGGGTACTAAATGCAAGTGACGAAAAACCTGAAGCCTAAAACTTGAGCTGGCTCAAGTCAGTTGTTTTATATTGCTTTTATACAGCCAAGCTACGTTTATTTACAACCTTGTGGCTTGGATCTTCATTTGATCTTAAGAACAGCAGTGGCCCATCTCGTTGATACTGTAGGTATTGGTATTTTTTCCATCTTGCTTTGTCAGACCGGTTAACTGGAGCCACCCCTTATTCATGCACATTTCTAAGCAGAATCCTAGAGTGCTCCAAGGTCAACTTTGCTTTTGTTGTCTACACTGTTATCTATCCTTGCTTATTCTTATTGTTTATTTTCACATTTATAGCAGTTCCCTGTTTTATCTGTACACACATAAGTAATTTTCATTTTATACAATTTCCCTAACTATTTCAGCCTTTTAAATCTTGGTCTTCAGCTGTCCCCATGTTCAGACAGATAGATTCAAAATTGTAGTCTTTTTCCACAACTTTCTAATGACCTGAATGAAACACATACTTCTATTTTAATGCCTTCAGTCTTTCTTTTCACTATTTTTTTTGCACATATATCACCATACCTTTTCCATTATTTATTTTATTACTTTATTTTATTATTTTATTTTTCTCTGTATAGATCACTCCTCTTGAGTCAATTTCCAGAAAAGTGGAAAGCTTTAATCCAAGCTCATATTTATTGTTATATTTGTAGTTATATACATATATATAGTTACATGTCTGATCATTGCAGCAAGCAGAACAACTAAAATTCAAATATTCTAAAATTCAAAAAAGTTTTGCTGCAGTACTGCAGACCTTTAAATAGCATGTCAGCACAGCTATTTGTATTTAATGTGTCTATGACCAAATGTTCGATCAAAGGGACATGATTTTGTCACATCATGTGAAATCTCAGTCTACAGCATAGATTTACTTATGCTGTGGTAACCTCTACTTATTGTTAAATGTCCACAAGGAGACCTGTCAAAACAAGCAAAGTAGCCAGAATGGTATGTTAGTTGGCTTGTGCCAGCCTCTCTTTCCGGCAGTCTGTTTTTCCTCTAACAAAGATCAAAATTGAACCCGCTGGGGTAATGTATATGTGCTTGTAAAATTTGTTTTTAATACTAGGACAATGAAGGTGAGCCCATTAATGATTGTTATATAATTAGCCCATACCAGCTGGTCTGAGTAGAAATTGGGCTATTCATGGAATTTGTGGTGATGAACCATGATTAGATATGCTTTTAAGAAAGCAGGATTTGGAATGTGAGCAGAGTAGTGTCTGGAAAGTGCTTCATCGGAATGGAACTAGAACTGGTTATGGGATAAGAAAGTCAGAGGGATATCCCACTTGCATGGTTTATTGGATGAAAAAAGGTTTCAATATAAATTAGATGTTGATGTTGACTTCGGAAATAATGGGGATTCTCTCACATCATATGGGCCAGGACAAGCATCTCACCAGACTCTGTTTCAGTGGGGTGCCACTGTCATCTTATCACTCAAAAAAGGGAGAATTACTATAAGACAAACTGATGGAAACCTTTGCAATACAGAAGGAAAAGTGAAGGAAAGAGCATGTATTTGTAATAACACCTTTCAAGAATAAAAGTATATGATGCAGTCCCCCAAATAAAGCATACAGTTGACTGGATGATGAACCTCGTGGGCCAGGGATCCTGAGGAAAAAGGAAAGAGAAGAAAATCTAATGTCAAGTGTAACAGTGATTAAGCAACCCTTCTGTTGGATATATTTGAGTAGGCTTTTGACATTTTTCTGCCTGTTGTCAAGGTCAAGTCATTGGAATTCTTCATTTATATGCATGCATGACAGGGGGTGTTCAGTATCTGTTTTCTGAAATCAGAGTTCCCTAGGGGCATTTTAAGTCAAGCTGAAAAACTGAAACACTCCACATCACTGATCTATTTGCAAAATACAAGCAGAAGTGAATGTATCAAGGACAAATGCAAAGCCTTGTACCAGCACCACACTGGGACTACAGACTGACTGTGTAGCAGCTCTGCTGTAAAGGTCCATCCTGGTGGGCATGGACCAGCAAGTTGAACATGAGACAGCAGTTTGTCCTGGGAGTGGTGAAGGCACACTGGGCTGTATTAACTGGGATGATAGTCTGATCTGAGGTGATTATTCTGATTTACTCAGCTCTTGTAAGACTGCATGTTGCATACTGGGTCCAGTTTTGGGTCCCCTGGTTGCAGGAAAGATACCAAAAACCATAGTATGTCCAGTAAGTTCCAGAAGGTCTTCAAGAGGCTGGTTCATGTGCAGTGTTAGAAGAGTGTGAGGTACCCGTTTAGCTTGCTGAAGAGACAGCTTTGAGACTTACAAGGCTGTTATCAATAACATAAACCCAGACTAATAACAGTGATGCAACACAGGAAAATAACAGATGATCATAAACGAAAATAGGGAAAGTTCCAACTGGATATACAGGGGGGAAAAATACTATAAGAATAAAATAAATAAATAAATAAATGGAAAATAACAAAAAACCATTGAAACATACTGCCTGGAAAGACCATGATGTGGAACTTTTTCTTCTAGCCCCAACTTGAGTGACATAGTGACAATATTAACTACTGAATATCTCTTTTTTAGTAGGGTTCTGAAACAAACAAACAAACAAACAAATAACCCACCAAGTTATTTGTTGATCATCTTTAAGATTATATCTCATTAAAATGTTGGAAATAATGCTCCAGTATTTAAATTTTTAGTACTACTGGTACCAGTTTGTATCTGCATATAGCTGGGAGGAGAATTTGTTATCATTTGAGATTTTCTCTTTCTTATAACTAGTGCAGTAAAACCAAACTGTATCACTGCATTTCTCTCCCCACACTCAGCTTATGGCTAGATCCATCCATATGCTTTTTTCTTATTTAACAAATAACATCTCAGCTGCAAAATAGCATATTTCAAAGTGGAAAATTACCAGAAAATCAGAAAGGACTGATTTTCTACTGAATGTGTACACTGTACCACATTTCTGTTAAATAAAGAAGAAACGATATTTGAGAATAAAAGTCAGAATGATATTTTTCTGGTTTCTGTGTCTTCCAAAGAAAATGTAGGCATCAGTTCTTTTCCAATTTTGCTTGGTAGCAGTATATATTTATCCATTCTTATTCACTTTACAGATTGTCAGTCAGAAGAATTCCACTGTGCATTAAAATCCTGAATGTGAATATACAGAGTTGTGCAACTATAAATTGAAGTGATTTGATGTGTCAATAAAATAATAATGGCAAGCACTAAAAAAAACTTGGCTATGAGTCAAGTGTGATGTAAGAGTTTCAAAGAATGACATAGTCCATTTTTCTTGCCTGTTTATTGCATTAACCCCCAAGGCTGCACTTACCAGATGTTACTGATGTCTGAGATACTCAGACACTAACAGATAGATGTAAAAATGCCAATATTTCTGTCTTTTGCTTGTAAACTTTCTGTTCAGCAGTTAGTGCTATATTAAAAAATGTATATTTATGATGACCACTAACACCATTAAAAGTTAATAAAATAAATATCTCTAAGTTTTGCTATGTTTCACAATCCAAAAGCACACTTAAAGTAAAATACATGTAAGCAAGTCACCTTAAAAAAAAAATAAAAAATTAATGCTTACCCACAGTTGTCATAAATTTAGAGCAATTCTTTCTTATCTTACTCAAAGAAACTATAATTTCAGACAGTTGTTGCAAACTCTAGTACTGGGAGGAGGGGATTTATTTTTTAATGTAGTAAACCCTTAAAACTCCTCAAACAGCATTAAAATTTGTGCTAAGGCACCCTTTATGAAATGGTCTGGATTGAAGCACTAAACTTTCAATGTGACCCTGCCATATGTTCTTGAATTCCTCCATCTTCATCTCATTTCTACAAACTAAGATGCCCAAACTAATTCCGACATATTCTTCAGTTTTCAGTGGTCCAAATCTTTCCAGTAGGGTACTCTCTAACTGACAAGTCCTCCCAGTGTAATTCTTGAAGAGGGTGAGATGTTAAACACCAAATTAGTGTGGTGACATGAAATAAATAAATGGAGTAATGGTTTGCTGTTAAAAGTCTGTTTATCTGCAAGGTGTTTTCAAAATTGCACTTCTTCTTGATGATAGGTGGCAATGGTTCTTAAGAACTAGAGACTGCTGTGACATTAAATTAATAGCTCACACCAATTAGGTTATTTGACTGGCAAACAAACCCACACCAGAACTGCTTACATGACTGGTCAGGTCATCTTGTCATATGTGAGCACAAGCACCTTTCTTCTGTCAACAGTTTTACGGATTGCTGTGACATCGGTTCTCTCACTTTCATTCTACATGACCTCCTGCTCAAACACTATAACAATTAAATTGTTACACCCATCTCAGAAACATTTTAAATTAAATAGATTTTAAGACTTAGTGCATTTAATTTGGTGTTATTCATAGTCTCTAAATGACCTTAATGAAATTTTAAGAGAATGAGCAACTTGACTTCAGACACCTGAATGAAGTGCTCTAGTGCCAATTCACTTATCAAAGCTTGTACAAAATTAAGATGTTTTACCTTAACATTGATTTAGAAAGTGCTTAATTATGGGTCTAAACAGAATGTGAATTGGTGTGGTAAGATTTATCACTACATTTACTTGTCAATATCGAAAATATCATTGAAACACTGTGTGCAATTTTCCCTCATACAAGACTCAGTAGAAATATTGGAAAAGTGCTGTTTGATGTTGTTCCATATACTGATCACTCCTCCAATGCTTTATTCAGCCCCTAAAGTTTTGCTCCCTTCACTGTCAACTGTTATGATTTACTGTTTTCTCTAGGGGGAGACCTTGCTTTCCTCCCTTTCTAGGATTTGGTTGGCATGGATTTTCACATGCTGCCTGTTCACAAAAAGGCATATGTATGTGCCATATCTTTTTGATAGCCTTGTATAATCAGAAGAGTAAGGATAAATAACAGCACTTCAACTTATTATGAAATATTCAGGTGTTCAGGAAGCCACAGGAGTGGCATCCATCTGAAAAACTGGGGGTGCTGTAGATTTAGTACTTTTTAATTGTGCCAGGACCTCCTGAAGTGTACATCTGCCTCCTACCTTGAACAGGAAGTGGTAGCCCCTCTAAGTGCATAATCTTCTTACAAATCTTCTTTCTGGTAAAGGAGCTACAATGAAAACAAAGAAAGAGAGGTGAAGTATAAAACTGTTTGCCTGTGTTTTTACACTGGTCAGAAAACTAGCCAGAAAATTGCTTAAAAAATCCCAGATGCAAAGAGCAAGCAATAAAATGACCTAAATGTCTCCTTGTAAGACATTGTAAGTTATTTAAGGTAGTGATTCTTCTCCAATGCTGGATATTTGTCCACTGGAAAATCTCTCATCTTTCTGTGTCATTTGTGATATAAAACCAGGCTTACAATAGTTTTGTGTGTGCATGTACAGATCCAGTCTAGGTGAAATGAAATATATTAAAATTGTTTTTATATGGCTAGAAGCACAAAGATTTTAGTTTCTTTTTCAATGTATAACATCTATTATGTGTATGTAAAGAAAATAGAGTGCAGCTAGTTCACAGGTAAATTATGCAGTACAAGTGTTAAAAGAAGACTAAAAAAAATTTAGTTCTTGGGGACTTGTGATTGTAGTAGTAAGTACCCTCCATTCTTCTCCTTCTTTCTTTGTTTCCACCTTCTCATTCTTTTTCCTTTCTTTTTCTTTCTCTCTCTCTTTCCTTTCCTTTCCTTTCCTTTCCTTTCCTTTCCTTTCCTTTCCTTTCCTTTCCTTTCCTTTCCTTTCCTTTCCCCTTTCCTTTCCTTTCCTTTCCTTTCCTTTCCTTTCCTTTCCTTTCCTTTTCCTTTCCTTTCCTTTCCTTTCCTTTCCTTTCCTTTCCTTTCCTTTCTTTCCTTTCCTTTCTTTTTTTTTTCTTTTCTTCCTTTCCTTTCCTTTCCTTTCCTTTCCTTTCCTTTCTTTTTTCTTTTCTTTTTTCTTTTCTTTTCTTTTTTCTTTTCTTTTTTTCTTTTCTTTTCTTTTTTCTTTTCTTTTCTTTTCTTTTCCTTTTCTTTTCTTTTCTTTTCTTTTCTTTTCTTTTCTTTTCTTTTCTTTTCTTTTCTTTTCTTTTCTTTTCTTTTCTTTTCTTTTCTTTTCTTTTCTTTTCTTTTCCTTTCCTTTCCTTTTTCTTTTCTTTTTTCTTTTCTTTTCTTTTTTCTTTCTTTTCTTTTTTCTTTTTTTTTTTCTTTTCTTTTTTCTTTTCTTTTCTTTTCTTTTCTTTTCTTTTCTTTTCTTTTCTTTTCTTTTCTTTTCTTTTCTTTTCTTTTCTTTTCTTTTCTTTTCTTTTCTTTTCTTTTCTTTTCTTTTCTTTTCTTTTCTTTTCTTTTCTTTTCTTTTCTTTTCCTTTCCTTTCCTTTCCTTCTTTCTTTTTTTTTTTTTTTTAAAAAAAAAAACAAAAAAACAAAAACAAAAGACACATGCATGTTTTTTTTAGCTTGAAAAATGCTAATGAAAAATCAACCAATTATCAAACCTGGAAAATGTTTACTTTGGGGGAAAATCTTTTAAAATAGAATTTCAATTTTTTGGCAGTTCACTTTTTAAATGGGTTATTTAATCTATACTTCTACAGCACACAGCTTGTTGCATTTTATATGGTTATGTTGAAATTACATGAACTGGGGCACCTAAGGGAATGTTTATGTTTCAGAAAAAAAATTGGGCTGGATTGAAATGCAGCATGAATCATAAGAGTTTAGAAGCACATGAAGATGAATGTGTCCCTAGTGACTCAACAGAGAACATCTGGTAGGTGAGATGCTGTATAAATAAATACCTGAAAGGACTTTGGTTTTAACAAATATCAGTAAAGCATGAAAACGTACTCTAAAAGTCTGATAAATGTATATTGTTTTATTAATTTAGGAAGGACAGGATATATTGTGTATTTGTCTGATCATGCTGGGAGATTCATGGAGCTGACAGAATAGCTAAATAAAATGAAGTCACTGCAGAAAGTGAAGGTCAGCTCTGCAGAGGAATATTGGTGCAGTGCAGCTGTATGGCACACATCTAAATTTTAGACATATTGCACCAACACTAATCCTCTGGAATCCTTCTCTGAGAATCTCCTCTCAGGAGACAGTTTCAGTGTGGGGATACAAGCAGTTGAGGTCAAAGAATTGTTCCAAAATTATGTTGAGCCATTTCCTTCTCACCTGTCTTCACCTGGTTTCTGGCCTCCACTCTGGCCCTGACACCTCTGGTTTCCACTTGGGAGCTCAAAGCACACTGGGACAAGCTCAAGGAGGGTATCTGCTAAACTTTGAACATCCTTTCCAAGTCTTTCTATTTGAAGGAAGGTCAATTACTGAGGTAGCAGATTTTAACTGTTACAGTTTACAAGAGTGATTACTGGGAAACAGTTATGGATTAATTACTCAAGCTCAAACCCACATTTCCCTAGAAAACATTTTATCTCCTTGGCTGGGTGTTGCTTTCTGTATCTGCCTTTATACAGATTCACAGGGCCTGGAAAGATTTTTATTTGTCACTTGACTAATAGCAAGAAGGTTTTAGTTCTGATCTCAACTTCAGGGATTTTTTTTTTTTTAATGCTTATTTTGCAATAAACAGCCATTGAATAAGATGCACAAACATTTCATGGAACAGAAATAAGAACCACAGGCAGTACCTACTCTAGGAAATTAGATGTGTCTGGAACTGTTCACTGGTACAGAGACCAAATTGTATAGAATGACCAATATTCATACTATTAAATGCTCTTACCCTCCAAAACAGTGTAGTCACATACAAACTGCCTTATGGGAATTGTTTCTGGCACACATTAACTCCCCTGCCATGCCCAGCATCTCTTTGGAGAAAGGTAATTTGGCTGATGTCAAAACCATCCAAGAGAATACTCGGACAGTGCAAGTGTCGACACTCCAGCACCAGTGCCTGGGAACACTCTCTGGTATGGGTTATCTTACTTGCACAAACAGAAACGAAACATTCATTCTCCCCAACAGGTGGGTTTCATGGGATAAGAAAGCTATTCTCCTTTTTAATTTCTTCAGCACAGAAATAGAATGTGTCTCCCCTCCCACCTGCACACCATGGTAGCCTCCAGACAGATGAATTCTCTTGAGACCTTTAGACCTGAAACCCTTTGAGCTGAGGAAGACACACTTCCTCTGGAGCACTGTCTTCTTTTCTGATTGTTTTTGTGTTTGCTTGCTTGTTTATTTGCTTAATAGAAATCATTCTCATCTTTATAATCATACAAAGGAAACCCAGCTCTCTATTCTTACCTGCACTTCCTTAGCTGAATGCACTGGTTTGATCTAGTGATCATGTAGTCTCACCCTCTTCTACATCCCACTTTATGTCCCACTGGAAGATGCATGGTATCCCTTCATTCCTGCCTGAACTGTTAATGTGAAACGGTTGTCGACATTGATCCAGGCAAAACCTAAAATCTGTTTTCAGACAGATCAGTTCACAGAATCACAGAACAGCCAAGGCTGTAAAGGTCCTCTGAAGATCATCTAGTCCAACCCCTCTCACCTAGAGCACAATGAGCAGGATGTCATCCAGGCGGGTTTTGAATATCTCCAGAGAAGGAGACTCTCCAGAAAGGACACCTTTCTGGCCAACCTGTTCCATTGTTCCCAGAACTGACATGCTGTGAGTATGTGAAAGAAGAGATAGGGATAAATGCTTGTAAGCAGCTCTTAATTATACTGACATAAACTCAGGTGGAACTACATATTTTTAAAGTAGGTAGGCAGGAGGAGGAACACCAAATCAGGATTTCATGGGAGATAGAAACACAGCTGTTCTGCCCTCCAGTATGCAAACTGGTGAAGCATGAACAGAAGCAAAAGCTGAGGCGCTTTAGAATCTGTATGTCAAACCCTCACCTGCCTGAAGCCTTTTACCACACCAGATGTGTGATATATTGATGGATTTCAGTGTGATACTTTAGGAGACAGGAATATAACTGATGCCTACCACCAACATCAGGTTTCTGGTTTTTGTGAATTCTTCTTAAGAAGGAAGCCCAGTTCCCAAACATTGGAACTGAATTTTTCTAAAGCCATCTTCAAGGAAATGAAAATCTATTAAAAAATATGTATTATGTTTTATAGTAAGATGGTTAATGATTACTTCTCAGTATAAAGATGTCGTGGTTTTACTCAGGTGGGCAGCCAAGCTCCACCACAGCCGCTCTCTCACTCCCCCTCCTCAAAGAGGAATGGGGAGAAAATATGTGAAAAGGGCTCAAGGATTGAGATAAGGACGAGAAAATCACGCAATAATTATTGTAACGGGCAAAACAGACACGGCATAAGGAGATAGTAAGATTTATTGCCTACAACTAACAAGCGAGAGAAGTGAGAAAACAAAGGAAAAAAAAAAAAAAAAAAGCACCTTTCCCCCATCCACCCTCTTCCACCTCCCCCCGAGCGGCGCAGGGGAACGGGGGAATGGGGGTTATGGTCAGTCTACAGCACTTCTTCTCTGCCGCTCCTTCTCGGTCACTCTTGTCCCCTGTGCTGTGGGGTCCCACCCACGGGATGCAGTCCTTGATGAACTGATCCGGTGTGGGCTTCCCACAGGCAGCAGCTCTTTCAGAACTGCTCCAGATATGGGTCCGTACCACGGGGTCCATCCCTCAGGAGAAAACTGCTCCAACCTGGCTCCCCTACGGGCAGCAACTCCTGCCGGGTCACCTGCTCCTGCGTGGGCTCCTCTCCACGGGCTACAGGTCCGGCCCGGAATCTGCTCCGGCAGGGGTCTTCCACAGGCGGCAGCCTCCGTCGGTGCAGGGCCACCTGCTCCACCGTGGTCTCCTCCACGGGCTGCAGCGTGGAACCCTGCTCCACCGTGGTACTCCATGGGCTGCAGGGGGACATCCTGCTTCACCATGGTCCTCACCACAGGCCGCAGGGGACTTCTGCTCCGGCGCTTGGAGCACCTCTCCCCCTCCCTCTACACTGACCTTGGCACGTGCAAGGCTGTTCTCTCACTCCCGGCTGCTGTGTGGCGCAGCATTTTTTTCCCTGTCTTAAATATGCTCTCACAGAGGCGCAAACAACATTGCTTATTGGCTCAGATCTGGAAAACAATGGGGCCCTTCCCAAACATGGGGCAGCTTCTAGATCTTTCTCACAGAAACCACCCCTATAGCCCCCTGCTACCAAAATCTTGCCACGTAAACCCACTACAAAAGAAAACATTCACTATATTAGTTGAAGTAAATTTTTTTAAAATAAAATAAAAGTACCTGATGCTGTAGTCCATACAAAGGACTTCAGCTGTGTGTTCGGTCATGAGGAAACAGAGAAAAGGACATTATCTATTTTGCGTGATTTACTTAGCTGTTTACATAAGCAGGAGGTTGTTTATGTGAGGAGCTAAAAGAGAAATGAATCATACGGTATTTGCATATTTAAGAAACTGCAGCTTATATCTCTTTACCTCCAGAGTCTGTAAAACTTCTGCTTATTTATCAAAATAGAGGCAAAAATCTTTCATTTTTCTTGATCCTCGTCAAAATAAGTTCTATCCATATTCAAAATGTTAGTCCATAAACATTTTTTAAGCAGTCAGGAAGGGAGCACACACAAGTATTTAACACAAAAATACTGGTATCTCTTTCTGTAAACATTAATCCCCTAACTGCATGAAACTGTCCTTCATGTAAATCCAAAGGAAGTATGCTTGGGCAGATACTACCATTTTCTTTTCCGTGAATAGTGATATTTTTTTAAACAAATTCATTCTGATTATATTAATGGCTGTTCTGTGTTTTCTTTGTGTCAAAATTCACACAAATGCTCTTATTGTCCAGCAAGTCGGCAGAAACACTGAATATTGGATAAAAATGCCATGTGACTTATAATTCCAATCAAAATGAATACTACCACTCAAACAGGTTCAATCCAAAGCCTATTTTAAGTCAGTGGGAGATTTTCCATCAACATCAATAGGCTTTGGATGAAGTCCATGCTGCATACTGGCAACAAACAGCTCATTCACAAACTACAGACCACTGCTTGTTTGCTGAAATTTTGGAATGAATAATTTTAAATAATGAAGAAAAAATCCTCAAAATTGTAAGCTGCTCATGGGCAATTTGTGCACAGGAAGGGGAGGTGAATTCCCTGAAAACAGTTGCTGCACATTAGTAAGCTTAATTTGATGCAACACAAGTGCAGCAGAGAACTACTGTTTGATTGAATTATTCCCACCTGTCAAACTCGTAAGCGTATAGTTTGGCAATTAAATAATCACACCAGGCTGCCATAAGCCAAAAGAATGTCATAGAGTACTAGCATATAGAAGACTGGAAGACACCTCATACAACTGGAATACTGCAATTGAGGGCTGCAAGATTTTTCAGAAAATATAGGGAGGGAAAGAAGGATGTTGTCCCCTATGTTAAGAAGTGGATAGATTGTGAAGAGCTGCCTCTGAGGAATGGACACAAACAGGCTGACATCTTGTGGGCAAAAAGCTAAGGACCAGATCAATAAAGGACTCCTTGTGGTTGTGGTCTACTACAGGCTGCCTAATCAAGGGGAGCCCGTTGTTGATGCCTTCTTGCTTCAGCTGAAAGAAGCATCATGCTCTCAGGCTCTCATCCTGATGGGGGACTTCAACCACCCAGATGTCTGCTGCAAAAGCTACACAGCAGGCTATATGCAATCTAGACTCCTGGAGTACATCAAAGATAACTTCCTCATCCAGGTGATAGACAAACCATCCAGAAGCGAAGTGTTACTGGACCTGGTACTTACAAATGCAGATGAAGTCATTCAGGAGGTTAAGATGGGAGGTAGTCTGGGCTACAGCAACTGTGTTGGCTGAGTTTGTGATTTCAAGGAATATGCGACTGGCAAAGAGCAAAGTCAGGATCCTGAATTTTAGAATAGTGAACTTCCAGCTGTTTAAAGAATTAGTGAATGAGATGCCCTTCGACCTGTCCTAAGGAACAGAGGAACTGATCAGAGCTGGCAACTATTTAAGGATACTTTTATTAGAGCACAAGAACTCACCATCTATGATCCATGTGTAAGAAATCAAGCAGGAATCTGGCATGACTGAACAAGGACTGAGTCAATGCTGATCAAACTGAGGTGTAAAAGGCAAATGCAGTGGAAGCAGGAATGTGTAGCCTGGGAAGAGTATAAGGATGCTGTCCGGAAGTGCAGGGTAGGGATCAGGAAAGCCAAGACACAGATGGAACTGAGCTTGGCAAGGTATGCAAAAAATAACAGGAAGGGATTCTATAGATATATTGGTCAGAAAAGAAAAGAGAAGGAGAGTGTACCCCCTCTATGGATGAGAAGGGTGAACTGGTAGCAATAGACATGGAGAAGTCTGAGGTACTCAGCAAATTCTTTGCTTCAGTCTTCACAGCCAGTCAGGCTTCTCATCTCTCTTGAGTCCCTGAATCTCTAGGCAGGGGCTGGGGGAGCAAAGTCCCTCCCACTGTAAGTAAAGAGCAATTTTGAGACCACTTGATGAAACTGAACAGGTACAAGTCTATGGCATCCAGTAACATGCATCCCAGGGTCCCGAGGGAATTAGCTGATGTAGTCACCGTGCCTCCCTCCATCATATTTGAAAACTCATAGAAGTTAAGTGAAGTCCCTCTTGAATGGAAAAAGGGAAATCACTTCTATTTTTAAAAAGAGTAGAAAAGAAGACCCAGGGATCTACATACTGGTGAGCTTCATCTCTGTACTTGTGAAGATCCTTCTGGAAGCAATGTTAAGGTACTTGCAAGGCAAGTAGGTGATCTGAGACAGCCAGCATGGCTTCACCAAGGACAAATCATGCCTGACCAATCTGGTGGCCTACAATGATGAAGTGACTGCATCAGTTGACAAGGGAAGACCAGTTGATGTCACCTACCTGGACTTCTGTAAGGCCTTTGAGATGGTCCCATCCTTATCTCCAATTGTAGAGATATGGGATTGAAATGTAGACTATTTGGTGGATAAGGAATTGGCTGGATGGCAGCACCCGGACTGTTGAAGTCAATGGTGTTCAGGTAGGTTCAGGTGGAGGCTGGTGGTGAGTGTTGTTCCCCGGAGGTCTGTCTTGGAACTGATATTGTTTAACATCTTTATCAATGACAATGATGGTGGAATCAAGTGCACCCTCACTACACTAAGCTGAATGATGCAGTTGATACAGTAGAAGGAAGGGGTGCCCTTTAATGGGACCTGGATAAGCTTGAGAAATGGTCCACATGAGCCTAATGAGGTTCATCAAGTCCACGTGCAAGGTGCCGCACCTGGGTCAGGGCATCACCCGTTGTGTCAGACATGAGTACAGACTGGGAGAAGAACTCACTGAGAACAGCACTGTGGAGAAGGACTTGGGGGTTCTGGTGGATGAAGGGCTCAATATGAGCTAGCAGTGCGAGCTCGCAGCCCAGAAGGTCAACTGTATCCATGGCTGCATCAACAGCATGGCCAGCAGGTCAAGGGAGGTGATTGTCCCCCTTTAATGTGCCTTCCTGAAGCCTCACTTGGAGTACTGCATGGGACCCCCAGCACAAGAAAGATGTGGACCTATTAGAGTAGGTCCAGAGGAGGGCCGCAAAAATTCTCAGAGGGCTGGAGCATTGCTCCTATGAAGAAAGGCTGAGAGAGCTAGACACGTTCAGCCTGGAGAAGGGAAGGATTGAGGGAGACCTCAGAAAACCTTGACTGACTGGTCACTTAAGTATTTTTTGTATTCACTTTTAAATACTATCTAATTTGGTTTGCCAAGCCCCAGTCATTATAGCAAGTAAAACTTCTCCACTCTGTCTATATATGTGTACAACAAATACTGCAGTTTTAGTTCAGTTATGACTAGGTACTGCAATACCACTGGAAGGGTTTAGAACTCTGTACTGTATACTAACTTAATACTCTTTTCCATGTTGATCTCTCTCTTTTTTTTTTTCTTTCTTTTTCTTTTTCTTTTTCTTTTTTTTTTTTCTTCTTCTTCAGGATAGAGGGAAATGTACATATTGAACAAAATAATAAGTTCAAAATAAAGGGGGGTAGGGGGGAAACAACACTTTAAGGATCAAAATTAGCAATTTGTTTGTTTTAGGAGTTCATCAAATCCTCAGATGTGATGACCACACCTCCATTTCAGGCTGATTTATGAAGTTGACTGAACTGTGCATGATTATCTTTGCTGATATATAATTTGGAGAAAATTTGTGAAATTCTTTAAAACATCCAGACATTCTGTGAACACCTCATAATGCAAAGATTTATACACACAAAGCTGAAAGTTCAGTTGGTTGACAACAAAAGCCAAAAGGGATATCTTGTTCTGTTCTATTTCTCTACAATGTCCAAAGAGCTGTGATTTGAAAGATTTGAGTCTGTGTATAAGCCTAGACATTTCCCTAAAGTGTGTGTTATACAGCAAGTTAAAAGATAGGGGTTCTCCTGCAAAGAAGAGTTTAAGTGTGATACTCTTGAGATGGAAATCTGAGTCCACAAAATCTGAGTCCACATTTGTATCAATTTTGTTTACATCAGAGTTGTTGATAAAAATATCATTTAGCTGTATTTTAGGTGGACACAACTGCTACCTAGTGATAAATGCAATTAATTTTCTCACAGTCACAAAAACTAGAAGGAAACAGGGAGCTATGATTTGCAGAACTAAGGGTCTTAGAAAGGAGACAATGAATCTTTGCATTCTATCTAAACAGTTGTCTCAACTTATTTCTTCCTTTCTACCTACATGTAAACTACTTTCGGTGCAAGTTCTGTGCATCTTTTCAAAAATTTAGTGTCTCTCTTCTTCATTCAAAAACAGAGATAATTAAAACATGCAATTCTGGGAGATAGGTTTCTTTCTTCCTTTAATTTGAAAGTAGTATTTGATTTTCAAACACATATGTTGGCTGGTAATTTCACTTTCTTTTCTGTGGAATGCCACAGTCACTCTTTATGAGGTTTCTGTTGTATTTCAGTGTTTCCTCTCTGTTTATTAAGACCCTTTTGTCAATTACTGTTTTTCTTAAAAACCCTTTATTTCTGCCACTGTTTCACTTCTGAAGGAACTTTGTATACAGCTTCTGAAGGAACTTTGTATACATGTATAAATATCACTGTTATTTTCAACTGGAACTGTGTTAAGAATTTTTATGAGGTGTCCATATATATTTTAATGAATTGCATGCCTCTGATCTGAAATTTATGGTCTATACTTTAATTGTTCTAAGAAGAAGTATTATTCTGTCTTTAGGGAGGTGAACATTATAATTAGTAGTGTATTTTCTTCTTATGCAGAGATATTTATCCAAAACCTGGTTATTTATCCACAATTTTACCATTTCTCCATAATCTCATTTGTATCACAATCAACTATATTTTGGGGCAAAATCTGGACAAATTGTGCTGTTGCCCCAAAATAGCAACACCAAAAAAAAGTGCAGCAGGTCCCAGAGTGGTGATTCAGAGTTTGTGTTATATACCTAGACACCATGCATCTTTACAAAGCAAATGAATTACTTTCAAATAATAATTTACAGCAAAACAGAGAATGTGGTACCTTATTGTGGAGCTACCTAGAGCTAACCTGCATGAAGTTCTTCTGGGAACATGAAGATATGGTTAAATTTCCATGTCATTAAGCCTTGCATGTCATATGATTCTATTCAGTCAATGTCTCTTGGGCCACTTGGTAGGATGGCCACTAGCTAAGTCTTTAAAACACAACTAGGAGAGGAGAAAGAAAAAACAGCCTTCAACTTCTACACACAGTTTGTCTAATAGAGTAGTGGTGAGACTACTCAAAGGGAAAATAGAAAATGAGTATCTGGAAGTTAGGGACATAGATGAGACCCTACAAATGAAGCTGCCTCCTTGGACTATGGGAAAGCTCAGCTGTGAAGAGACACATTCCAGTTGAATGTGGAGGGAAATAAATGAAGAAAGAAAAAAAAAAAAGCAAACAAACAAATAAATCATCACTGCTTTTGTGGGAGCCTGAATTCAAACACTTCAAATAGAACAACTTTCAAGACAAAAGAGAAGTGTTTTATGGCTTTTTTTTTTTTCTTATTGGAGTTCATTGATAAAGATATTGGCGTCCAGATTGTTTTTGTAAAATTGGTAACCTTCATCTTACCTGAACAACCTCCTAAGTGCTGAGGCTAGCACTTAGCCCTTGCATGCAACTGGAAAGTATGACTATCCTAAGTAACAAAGATTAGATTTTTGTTTCTGTTTTGCATATTTTTTTGAAAGTTCAAGTGTTAAGAATATGATTCTAAGATCTCCACTGTGTGGTGCCTGTGGTTTAGCTCTCTGTCTTGCTGTCTGTCATCATATAATCAAGGATTATGTGGCAATAAAAAGGCATTTGATCCCAGATCTTCAAAATAGAAGATCTTGATGCCAAATATCTCCCTAGTTCTTACCTCATCATTCAAAGAGCTTTGCTGTTCCATTGCCAACTTGTCCTTTAACATAATGAAATATGATTGAAGTGAGTTATTATTCCCTTCCTCTTCTTTTTTTCCACACCATCAAATGCTACGAATGAAGGAGTGAATGTCATGAGATGCTGACTACCTAAGTTAAATTCAGACCTTTTAGAAATAATAAGGCTATTACATGAAATATTAGATCACTTCCTGTTACACTAGGCAGCAGCTTTTTCCAGAAAAGAAAACATTCATAATTCCAGCATAAAGAAGTGCTCACAACATTTTCATTTAGTTTCACAGTACCGCAAATACGGCACTAGACTGACAGATGAGCCTACGAAAAAGCACCTGGCCACCTACCTTAACTCATAAACCAGCAAAATACAAGCATTAAAAACGCCATCACCTTGCTCTGTTGGCTAGAGCTGTGAAAATTGTAATTATGTCGAGCCAGAGCAGTCAGGTTGGATGATGTAATTTTGTAGAAAAGGAGACTGTAGTAGGATAGTTCTGCCAGTTCTCTTTACAGCCCCTCTAGTGCAGGATTTGCATGTAAAATGAGTGCTCCATAATAAATAGAGTAGCATGGTTTGAAATATCTGGGACCATAAGGGAATGTGGTGCTTTAGGCATGTAGACATACCAAAGGTGTATATCAATATGCTTAAAGAAGAAACAGCAAAATTTTGTGGCATATGAAGACAGCTGAATAGGGGGACTGCAGTCATTTGTTTATGTTATACATGTAATTATGTTTCTTCTAGAACAAAAGTCTGCTTTTACTGAGGCTCAGGAGTTGCTTTAGTGAAAGCAACAAGAATTAATGCACTTTTTGCAGTATAAGTTTCTGCTGGTATATCTCTTTTATTTTTCCATATTTTGATGTCTGCCTTTTAAATATGTCCTCTGCTGTTCATACTGCAACCCTCTGCAGCAATGCCTTCTGAGAGATTTTTCTGAGGTTATTCTGAGGTAATTTAGATATCATTTGGAGAGCTAGAGGGAATTCTGAGAGAAATTAGTAACTGTAGTTTTTGGAAAACTCGTTTAATTTCTTCAAGAAGTCTTTGAATTTTCCTTCCTTGAGAAAAAAAAATAAAAAATAAAAAACTATTCCTTTTTCTGAAGTGGATGCTAGCTAGGAGACACTACTCCCACCTCCTACTTGTTTTAGTGCTACATGGGCTTTTCTAGCACTGTTGAAAAGCACCATTAAAGATCTGGGGAGATACATAGTAAGCAGAACCACTGGCAACATTTGTCACGGCTAACTTCCTTGTTTTGCAGATAAAGTCTGAGCAAAGGTAGTGTATTTTTGGACCATTTCATCCTTTCCTATTGACTGAGACAAGAGAAACACAGAGTGGTGTACTGGGTCTGGCTGGAATGTTAACTTTCCCTGCAGCAGCCTTTACAGGGCTGTACTCTGCACTTGTGGTTGGAACAGCAGTGTTATCACACCAGTGTTATGTCTACTGCTGAGCAGTGCTGGCACAGCATTGGGCCTCTCTCTAACCCTTCTAGGGGGTGGGCAAAAAGTGAGAAGAGAAACATCACCAGGGTAGCTGACCTAAACTAACCAAAGGGATATTCCATACCATGTGATGTCACAGTCAGCAATAAAAGGTGGAAACAGGAAGAAGAGGGGAGGGGTGGACTCTCGTGAAAACGTCGGTCCTCCTCCCAAACACCAGCTACGTGTGTTGAGGCCCTGCTTTAAGGACGTAGTCAATCATCGCTCATTTGTGGCAAGTAGAGAGTAATTTCTTTCCTCTGCACTTCCACATAGCCTTCATTTGTTTTATTTGTTTGTTTTCTTCCCTTTTTTTTTTAATATTTTCCCCTTCCCCCTCCCTTTTCCCCTTTTCCTTTTTATTTCCCTTTAGTTAAATTGTTGAGTTCATAATAATTTTTCTTTAATTATTATTATTATTTCCCTTTAATTAAATTATCCTTATCTCAACCCGTGAGTTGTTCTTTGCTTTACTTCTCTCCCTCCTCATCTAAAGAGGGGGAGTGAGAGAGCGGTTGTGGTGTTTAGCTGCCCAGCATGGTAAAACCACCACAAGTGGTAAGACCTCTGATACATTTTTTTTAATGTTGCATACATGTTGAATTCTGTTAGGTAGCATCATTATTTCATTCTTGTTCCCATGTATGTCTTTGTAATACAGAAGGACTTCACATCTCACCTTAACTGTAAACAGCTTTTTAATGCAGAGCTCACAGCTCTACGTGAAAAGATCTGTCCATGGTCCTCACAGTTAGACTCTTTCCAAGATTGGCTTAACTTGTAAAACAACCAGAATGCTCCTTCAAGCAGTCTTTGGTTTTAGGCTTGAAATCATATGTTCTTCATCGGATGACAAGAACCATAATGCTGGAACATATACTAGGCTTACTACAGAATAGTAGTAAGAACCCAGAAACATGAGTTGACCAGAATATATTGGAGCTCCTATACATCATTAAGTAGTCCAAGTGGCTTGGCAATTGCACACTTTGTTAAGCTTCTTGGCAATGCTGGGTTTATTTTACAAGATGAAAATGCAATGACATTTTGATTATGTTGGCTCCCTACATAAACCTGAATTTATCCATGGTGGTAATCTATCTGTAATCAATCAATTTTTGTTTGAAATACTTATATATATGTATATATATATATATGAAGTCAAGTCATATTTTATTGTTCTACTGCTTATGACTGAAAAAGGAAGATGATTAAGCTTTTTGTGAATTACTTGTTTCAAGAAAAATGAAGGGAGAATTCAGGCTCACTACTTAAAATATTTTAGATTGTATTGACTTGAAGAAGTTAGTATGATATAACCTATAGTTCTTAGTTCTTACACTGAGGTGTTTCTCTGTAAAGAAACTAGATTTCTTTTTTCTATGAGCTTCCCCTGTGAGATACTTTGGGTTTTCTGTGAGTTTCCAGTTGCCTGAATTAGTCACAAAATACTGAATAGAGGTATATGTGGATATAAATTCTTAGTGTACAACTTTTTTTTTTTTTTTTTTTCCCCTCATTTCATTAATGGAACACAGCAGAAAGACGATGATAACTCCAACCATTTAGATTGCTTTTCTTTGGCATGAGATCATGTTATTTTATATTGGATACTAAGAAAAAAAAATACATTTTTTCTTTCATAATCAGAAACAAAGACTTATCAAGAAGTACATAATGAATGACAAGATAATAAATACATGGAAAATACATCTTCCAAGTTTGTTGCTATCAGTAATAAATTATATATCCAACCAAAATCAACTCATTTTAATTTTGCATCTAAAAGAGGTGAACGACTTTTTCTCAGCAGTTTAGCTGCTGAGAAAAAGTTTCTGACAGTGACATTTTAGTCTCTAGATTTTTGGTTTAGCGCTAGATGAAAGTGTCCTTAGGGGGTGGGGTTTGAATGTTCTTTGTTAATTATAATGAGAATCACAGAATCACAGAATTTCTAGGTTGGAAGAGACCTCAAGACCATCGAGTCCAACCTCTGACCTAACACTAACAGTCCTCCACTAAACCATATCCCTAAGCTCTACATCTAAATGTCTTTTAAAGACCTCCAGGGATGGTGACTCCACCACTTCCCTGGGCAGCCCGTTCCAATGCCTAACAACCCTTTCAGTAAAGAAGTTCTTCCTAATACCCAACCTAAAACTCCCCTGGTACAACTTTAGCCCATTCCCCCTTGTCCTGTCACCAGGCACGTGGGAGAACAGACCAACCCCCACCTCGCTACAGCCTCCTTTAAGGTACCTGTAGAGAGCAATAAGGTCGCCCCTGAGCCTCCTTTTCTCCAGGCTGAACAAGCCCAGCTCCCTCAGCCGCTCCTCGTAGGACTTGTTCTCCAGACCCCTCACCAGCTTTGTTGCCCTTCTCTGGACTCACTCGAGCACCTCCATGTCCTTCTTGTAGTGAGGGGCCCAAAACTGAACACAGTATTCGAGGTGCAGCCTCACCAGAGCCGAGTACAGGGGGACAATCACTTCCCTAGACCTGCTGACCACACTGCTTCTTATACAAGCCAGGATGCCGTTGGCCTTCTTGGCCACCTGAGCACACTGCTGGCTCATATTCAGCCGACTATCCACCAATACTCCCAGATCCTTCTCCGCCAGGCAGCTTTCCAACCATTCCTCTCCCAGCCCGTAGCTCTGCTTGGGGTTATTGTGCCCCAGGTGCAGGACCCGGCACTTGGCCTTGTTGAACTTCATAGAGTTGACCTCAGCCCATCAGTCCAGCCTATCCAGATCCTCCTGCAGAGCCTTCCTACCCTTGAGCAGATTGACACACGCACCTAACTTGGTGTCATCTGCGAACTTACTGAGGGTGCACTCAATGCCCTCGTCCAGATCATCGATGAAGATATTAAAGAGGACCGGCGCCAGCACTGAGCCCTGGGGAACGCCACTAGTGACTGGCCTCCAACTGGATTTGACTCCATTCACCACAACTCTTTGGGCCCAGCTATCCAGCCAGTTTCTAACCCAACAAAGCGTACGCCAGTCCAAGCCAAGAACAGACAGTTTCTTGAGGAGAATGCTGTGGGAAACAGTGTCAAAAGCCTTGTTGAAGTCAAGGTAGACCACATCCACAGCCTTCCCCTCATCCACCAAGCATGTCACCTGAAGGAGATCAGGTTTGTCAAGCAGGATCTGCCTTTCATAAACCCATGCTGACTGGGCCTGATCGCCTGCTTGCCCTGCAAGTGCCACATGATGACACTCAAGATAATCTGCTCCATGAGCTTCCCTGGCACTGAGGTCAAATTGACAGGCCTATAGTTCCCCGGGTCTGCCCTCCAGCCCTTCTTGTAGATGGGCATCACATTTGCTAGCCGCCAGTCAACTGGGACCTCCCCTGATAGCCAGGACTGCTGATAAATGATGGTAAGCGGCTTGGCCAGCTCCTCTGCCAGTTCTCTCAGTACCCTCGGGTGGATCTCATCCGGCCCCATCGACTTGCGCACATCCAAGTGCCGTAGCAGGTCACCAACCATTTCCTCGTGGATAGTGAGGGCCACATTCTGCTCCCCATCCCCTTCCACCAGCCCAGGGTACTGGGTATCCAGAGAACAACTGGTAATGCCACTAAAGACTGAGGCAAAGAGGGCATTAAACACCTCTGCCTTTTCCTCATCTTTTGTAACAAGGTTTTCTCCCACATCCAGTAAAGGATGGAGATTCTCCTTAGTCCTCCATTTTGCGTTGATGTACTTGTAAAAAGATTTTTTGTTGTCTTTGATGGCAGTAGCCAGATTGAGCTCCAGACGAGCTTTGGCCTTTCTAATTTTGTCCCTGCACAGCCTCGTAACATCCTTATAGTCCTCCTCAGTGGCCTGCCCTTTTTTCCAAAGATTATGAACCCTCTTTTTTTCTCCTAAGCTCAAGCTGCAACTCTCTGTTGAGCCAGGCTGGTCTTCTTCCCTGCCAGCTCATCTTTGGGCACATGGGGAAAGACTGCTCCTGAGCCATTAAGATTTCCTTCTTGAAGAGAGCCCAGCCTTCCTGGACCCCTCTGACCTTCAGAACTGCCTCCCAAGGGACTCTACTAACCAGTGTCCTGAGCAGCTCAAAGTCAGCCCTCCGGAAGTCCAATACAGCGGTTTTACTGGTCCCCTTCCTGGCCGCGCCAAGAATAGAGAACTCCACCATTTCGTGATCACTCTGCCCAAGACAGCTTCCAACCACCACATCTCCCACCAGTCCTTCTCTGTTTGTGAAGAGAAGGTCTAGCAGGACACTACCCCTGGTAGGCTCACTAACCAGCTGCGTCAGGAAGCCATCTTCCACACTCTCCAGAAACCTCCTAGACTGCTTTCTCTGGGCTGTGTTGTGCTTCCAGGATATGTCAGGAAAGTTGAAGTCCACCATGAGAACAAGCACCGACGATTTTGCAACTTCTGTCAGCTGTCTGTAGAACTCCTCATCCGTCTCTTCATCCTAGTTCGGCGGTCTATAACAGACCCCAACCAGGATGCTAGCCTTGTTGGCCTTCCTGCTGATCCTAATCCAAAGGGACTCAACCTTGTCATTCCCAGCCACGAGTTCTACAACATTGAAAGATTCTCTAATATAGAGAGACACACCACCACCCCTTCTGTGCTGCCTGTCCCTTCTGAAGAGCTTATAGCCAGTCATTGCAGCACTCCAGTCATGAGAGTGGTCCCACCACGTCTCTGTGATGACCAAGTCATAGCCTGCCTGCTGCACGATGGCTTCCAGCTCTTCCTGTTTGTTATCCATGCTGCGTGCATTAGTGTAGATGCACTTCAGCTGGGCCGTTGCCTTATCCCCCGGCCTTGCCATTGTTCCCCTTGGCACAGCTCTAACAAGCCTTGTTTCAGCCCCATCCCCCATCTTACCTAGTTTAAAGCCCTCTCAATGAGCCCCGCCTCAATGAGCAGTAGTACTTTTCACACTTAACTAAGTCTCTGTCATGGATCAGTTTTTGTTTTGTTTAGTTTTTCAAGCAAGAAGATGAAAGATTTTTATATTCTAAGGAAATGTACACTATTAAAGGTGTATACTAGCTTTGTACTCTGATTAGGGCTATATCTCAAGGCATTACCCAGCCTCTAGTTAGTAGCATGTAGCATTTAGGGGGAAAAAAAATTGAGATGGAATGCAGAAATGGAGTACATTTGCATGTAGACCTGTTTTAATCTGCCAAGGCCCCAGTAATGCAATCTAACTACTTTCAGTGGTAAGTTTCTTCCACAATTTTTCTTTAGGAAATTCTAATATTATAAGGACTATCATTATAATATAGCTTGTAAGTATTTGAAAATGGATATTTAAAATTATTCCAGCTAGTGAAAGGTTATGCCAGACTTGGGCTTTTTCATATATAGTTGCATATATCTTTATTTGTTTCTATCATCAGTGACATCAATGTGGATGTTTCCTGAAATAAGTAAATTTATTCAGTGCTTCTATTTTGTACTTAGGATATATGAAGAATATATAGGAAATGCAAGAATATATGGGACATACAGGGATGCATATTCTAGAATGCTCCAGTTTTGCCACAATTATTTCCTCTAACACCTTGTTGCCCTCTGTCTTTGTTTCTGATCAATCTTTCTAATGTTGAGGTGAATTCCTCTGTATGGCAATCAGTCCTCTGAATTGTTCTGTTCCTCGAACTCCTGCCTGCGCTTCTCAACAAAAGTCACCCTTAATATCATTCACAGTGTCATAACTTTGTTTCACATTTATTGTTTGGCAGTCAGTGGTGTTTTGGAAAATTACTAATATAAATGCCACGTTGAACTACCTTATATTTTGCCTAACCATTCCTGGATGATGACTATCTTAACCAAGCAAACGCCAACTAACTTTAGTTAGATATCCTTTCAGACTCACAAGGAGATATGTAGGGAAAGAATCAGATACAAGAAACTATGAAGAAGGGAAGAGTCAATCCTTTCCTTACAAGCCTCACTCTTTTTAGGTGTTCAGTGACACTCCATCCAAGCTACCATTTCTAGTCTGACAATCCATCTCACAAATGTTTATGTTCTTCTGAAGTGTCTTTGAAAAACTGCCTCTGAAGAATGTCATTTACTAACTCTACTAATTTGCCTTTTATGGTACAGCTGCTTGCTGAGTTTATTCCTGCACCAATAAGCGAGAACAATGCCACAGTTTGATTCATTCTGTGCAAAAAGGGAGAAATTATATTAAGAATCTTGTTGAATGGAATTTGAACAAAAAAACTATTTATTGACATTCCTAAGTGATCTGAAGGATTAATTAGTGAGAAAATGGTGCATAGAAATAATAAATAAGAGAAAGGCTTCATTTCAGATTATAGGCTATAATACTTTTATTTCCACTTCTAAAAGTAGCTTCTGTAAAGAATTAACCTTTGTATTGACATTTTGCAGTCCACAAATGGGTTTTAGGTTACACTTAAATGAGGTTCCCACTGCTGACTCTGGAAGTTAACTAGTCAATGAGCAATTCAGCAGAAATTTGTAAACATGAATGCCACAAGTTCCAGGTATCATATTCTTGTTAGAAAAACCTCAGTGCTTATAATTTCCCAAAAACATTTTTTCCATAATTGACCTTTAAAATCATGACAGGGGAACAAAGCAAATTTTGGCTGACATTTAAGGTGAAATAGGAGGGTTTCATCATATTTTATTACTAAGTTTGTTTTTCTTTTATTTCAGACTATGGGAGGAATAATTTGTGTCTGTTTTTAATCAGCCAGTATTGGCATGGAAAATTACTAAGGGTTCCTCTTCTCTGGAAGCGAAAACTCCTTGTATCATTTTGAAAAAAAATATAATCATTTACAAAATTTCAAAGAGTCACTTGGAGAATGATATGATAGCTCTGATCTACTTTTTCGTTTTATTTTGATTTTTGTAGCTTCAGAATTACTTCATCCCTGTGCGTGTCTATTTGAAGATGATAGGAGAATTTGTGGCTTAGTTTTGTGCCTTCTAGTTGTATTTGCTCATTTTCTTTTGGGAAATGGTCTCTTCTAGAGTTATGTAAGGATTTCCCAGATTCAGCAGTATTGTCAAATGACAGTGTAAGAAGAATCTGAAAGTAAAAAATTGTACTGACAAGTTAGGCAGAGTATGAACATTTAATCCTGGGTCTCAGATCACAGGTAGAGCTGCTTCTGTGTTTGGAAGCATTAATTATATGTGTTATGAAACTCCCACTTATGAGATACTCAGTCCTAAAACTGACTCATGAGTTACTTCCTATTAATCAAGCTCTCAATGTCTGGACTGGTGGTGTGCATAGACAGGAAACAAACCACCTACATAGTCAATGTGGTATGAACTGAAGAATAAAAGCACGTAACAATAAAAATAGAAGTCTTGGAAAAAGAGCAAGATTTAAGAGTACAGTTAGTTGATGGCTGGTTAGAAAAAGCCGTAAATTAGAGACTATAAATAGCAGAACTGTTACAGGTTTTGTAATAATGTCCTATAACATCATTTTGGAGGCAGTGGTTTTCTATTATTACCTCTAATGACCAGATTGCATAAAGAACAAAAACTGAGAAGCAAACTATGCCTATAAATGAAGCACATTTAGTCTACAAACACGCACACACAAATGTGTATGGCCATTCTATGTACTGTAAAACAACGAAGACAGAGAAGTCACAACACAGAACAGTAAGTCCAAAGGTGAGAAGTCTGATACACTTGACTTTATTACAACTCCCCTTTGTGCTTATGTCTCAGATCATATCATAGATGACATAAGTGCCTCTATACAAAACTGAAGTTACCTTAATCCATGAATGGATGATTTATTTATTTATTTATTGAGGTTACCAGATAGATTTAATGCCTGAATTTGGACCTGTATGTATGTGTGTGTGGTAAGGTTTCCTGTTTTCCTGATCCTCAGAGTATTTTAGTTATTATACATCTTAATTGTAGATTCTTCACACTTTACCTCAAGCTGTACCAGCTAATATCCTTCTCTCCAGAAGTTTTTTCTTCAGTGTCTTCTGTGGAACCCATAAATTATCACAGCTTTGACAGCAAGTTTGATACCACTTCCAAAGTCAAGATTGTCTGTTCCCAAGGAAGTCATTATCTCCATGGATCTGCAGTCAGGAAAACAGACCATATTTTACCTTCGCATTGTTTTCTGGTGCAGTGTCTGACCTAACAGCCTATAACACATCTCAATTTTTTTTTTTTTATTTATTTTTTTTTTTCACTGAAGGTACTGAATGCTTGAAGTTCCCTGCACTGATTTATGTGATAAAGTGGTGCTGCCTACCTACATCTTGGTGATTGAAATGTTTCCTTGTGTCATCTGAGGTGGCTCACATCATGGATCTGTGAGCTGGAGAGGTGCCAGGGCACAAGAGCTGGTGGGGTATACACACCGTCCTTTGATGCTGCACAGTGCTGCAGTCCCACTTCTCCAAGACCTGACTGTGTCAGGTAATTAGAGTCATCATGTCTGTTGTGCCTGGGAGATGAAGAAAGGCCACAACAATGTGTTGTTTGCAGCTGAGAGAGTGAGGACATATATATATGGTTTAAGACCATACTTTGGCCATAGCATACAGCATTTTTGATGCTGGTAGCTGTGAGAGACTGCCGAGACACAGGAAGTGGTAGCAGTCAGAGAGCCCTACAGCCACACAGATCAATATTCTGGGATGAATCAACAGCATTGTCCATGGAGTCTGGAGGTGAAAGGAAGAGCTTACTCTCTGAGAAAAGCTTACTCTCTGAGAAAATCTGACAGAAAATTACTACCCAGAGAAAACAAAGTACAGTTTCCTCAGAGAAGCTACAGGTCCAGTAGTAGCCTTTGAGGACTCATGTCTGATTCCCTTACTCAGGACTGATTTTCTGGGCAATACTCCTCCCCCAGTACATTTCAGTCATTGTTCCAAAACACAATTATAATTCTTCAGATGCAATTAGCCATGGTGATGTGTATTTCATTGCATTGCAGTTGTCTCACTGCTGAAATGAGCTGCTGATCTCACTTGATAATCATTGTTAATATAGCAGGACTTCTGCCCAAGTTCAGCTTCTTCAGATTTGAAACAGTTCTATGAAACAAGGAAAAAGTTGAAGTAAAATATAACTTTGTGCCATGTCCTCTGTATTAAGATAACATGTAAACAGATGGGTTAAATACAGATACTGACTGTGGTAATTATGGATATATTTACCACTGTGCTTTATTAAGGGAGTGCATGTCCTGTGCATATGATCCCAAGAATGGCAAAATTGCTTTATCTTTGTACAAATCATGGGATCTCTGACAACTTCTCAGAGACATCCTCTTGTCTAAAATCCCTTCTTTGTGTATGTAAATTCCAAGATGTGGTACAATTCAATGGTAAAAACATTTCTGTTTGTTTTATAAAGCCAGTGATGAGAACTTTTTTCCTTTTGAAATGACAAAAATACTTTCTTTCAGTTCTATTACAGTAAATTCTTTCTTAAGTGCCAGGCTTACAATAGATATTTGAACATTTATGAGAAGATGCTGTTTTCTGAGTTAGTGCATTCCTGAATGAGAGTGAATAAGCAAAAACACCATCAGCTTATTATTTTATTTTATTTTATTTTATTTTATTTTATTTTATTTTATTTTATTTTATTTTATTTTATTTTATTTTACTGACAAACAGTACAGGCAGAATGAAAGCCAGATGGTAACATTTCAGTTTAGCCAAAAGAAGATTTCTCATAATCATTTATTTAAATATTTCATTTGATGTAAGGAAATTATTAATTGTTCTCTAAGTAATGAGCTTCAGCATTAATTGCTTCTTAAAATCTGACTTTGATGTTCCAAGAACTGGTGTTAATGCTTTGGACTAACATAAAAATATAAAACTTGTTTATATATATACATATATATGTATGTATTTCCATTATACAAAGTCATGATTCAAATATTACTGATCTCTTTATTTTTAACTTGATTTTAAAGCTGTCAAAGTAAATAACTTGGGCAAAGAAATAACTAAGTTTACAGAACTTTTCAGAAAGGTGATATATTTAGTTGCAATTTATTTATTTCAATAAGAGAATTGATCCAGTAATTCTGAAAGCAGCTTGAAATGGTACCTTCATAGAACCTATTCTTTAAGTTGGATTTGAGTAACAGGACCTCAGTAGGTGTTTTATTCCAGGACCAGAACATCTCTTCTGTTTCTTTACCAGACTGAATGTAGTTTTTTTTCTGCTTTCCTATCTTCAGCAAGCTCCACCATCCTTTGAGAAGAGATAGTGTAAACAGAAGCAGGTAGGACAAAAGGAGGAGAAGGGAGAGTTTGGCTTGCTCTATCACCTTCCTTTGACACCACAGGACATGCAGCAGTCCTTTCCCATGCTCAATTATATTTTCATTTAAAAATACAGATAATTGAGAAATAGCATCTCCGGGCAACCTCATGTTCCTGGGAGCAGTAAAAAGCTTAAGTCTGGAGCAAGGCTAACAAGGTTTCCAGGTGAAATTCTGCTTTCCTCCCAAGAGTTGTGGAGGCTCAGGTCTCAATAAGGACAAACCTTTAACATTTTAAGCAGCAGAGAGAAATCTGTAAATTGAAATGTGAGTGCAACTTCATCACAATTTGTCACCAGTGTTTAAATGAAGCTGAGGAGCTCTAAGAGGTCAGTTTGCAAAATAACCACGAGAAGAAACCTTGCCAGCATAAGGCCCCGCTCCCCACCCCTGGTTAATTTTTTTCTGACTATGAGATTCTAACTACATTCATATCCATGCTGGAGAGCATATTCAGATGGTAAGTGTAGAGCACTAATTATTAGTTATTTGTTTTGGAAGTATTTGTACTATCCAGGACCAAAACCTCCACATCTGGTGTTATTTATTTTTTTATTTTTTTTTTTGAGGGGGGGTGTGTGTAATATGTATCTGTGTCTGAAGTACCTTTTATGCATTTCTACTTAAGCATAAAGCTTCAAGAGCAGTCTCCACCTTAAAATTGATCCTACTGTTTTTGCCTTTTTAAAAACGAAACGACGCTGTGACACTGTGGGTGGTTGGGTATGTTGTAATCCTGTCATGCACTTGGGTGCCCAGACTGCAAAGAATCTCTTAATTTTTAAGCAGGCAGGAGAATTGCTTTACCTGAATGGAAAGCAGGCTGCCTCAATGGCTGTGAATGATGCCACCCAAGTAGGCTGAGAGGAAAAAGCCAGTGAGACTCTCTTTTTAACTCAAAATTGTCTCTTGAAAAACCATTTGATTTTGACTTGTATCACACTGTTGTGGTATTTCTGTTCCAGTATATGGAATAGTGTTCTGTTATTAAAAACATGCTAACAGAACCCAGCACTTGATGGTATGGGAAAAGCAGTAAGCAGAGCAGGCTATCGAAGAACACTGTGAAAGTCAAAATATGCTATGGAAAGTAGGCATGTTTGCATATGTAATCCTAGGGAGTCAGCTGGGCTGCCAGATATTTGGGGAACAAGAAATGCTGGGTAAGTTGATGGGATACAGGCTTTGACTGCTACTAAGTGAGCTGATCCAGATGAGTGAAAATCCATTTTGCTGATAAGATTTAACATGTGTGACAACAGCATGGCAAACTTGCTGGAAAAAAGACTGCAAAGATATCTTACAGTATCAGACTACAAACTGTTTTTGATCAAAGCCAAGAAGAAAGTTGTCTGTACATGTATATTCCAGAGGAACTGTATCTTGTCTGGAGCCTGACTGTGAAAGATCCAAGCTATTGAAGCTGAAAAGGTATCCTTTAGCGTTTCTCCCTCAATAGTAAAGGAAGGCAAAAAGCTATGTGATGGCTGTGTAAGTGGATAGATGTCAGTGTGGAATGCTTCTGACAGTTTGATTGGTCTGATTTTGAAGAAAGCATTGCTAAATGTCAATCATCCAGATATTCTTTTCTTGATTCCGTTAATTTTAAGGAGCAGAAGGAACCTTACAAAAAACTGTAGGCCATGTAGTTTTTTGGATTCTGGGATTCTCTTTCAGCAGCCAGTTCAAATTCTTCAAAGTCAGATGAAATGAATGACCTTCCCACTTCTCTAGCTGATAACTGTCTCAAATGTTTGTTATTTATATTTTATTTGAAAAAAAAAAAAAAAAAAAAAAAAAAGATGAGAGCTATTTGAAGTGACTGATACTTCAGTGAGAAAGGGATCCAATAAATTAACTGGCTTGGTTACACAAGCTTAACCAAATTGAAGGAGTATTAACAATATACTTGAATTCTGTAGCATGACAGTGATTCATTGCACTCAAGCAGTTTCTTGCAACTTAAGCACCATCTTCTTTGTGTCCCTTTTGCAATGTTTTTTTTCTTTTCTGAAGACAGATTGTTCCTGCAATAAAATATCTGTCATGGCTGATTCTTTTCTATCCCTTGCTTAATTATGACCCCAAAATACTTTTGAAGAATGGTGGTGATTTAAAAAAACAGTGACTTCACTACAGGTGGAACATTGTTGGACACTACAGTTTATCTGTGTCTATGAAATAGCATTAAGTCACTCAAATTTGAGTAGTTCTATTATAGATATTCCCCATCAACAAACTGTTATTTCTCTAATTTCTGAACAACAGATAACTTTTCTTATGTTTTGCTGTTGGTTTGCAACTGAAATGACACTGCATGTGTCATTTTAACATGCACCTGGAAGTCTCAAATATTCTCAGACAAAGCCAAGTTGGAGCATGATGGTATGTCATTAAAAATAAGTTCTCATTGGACAGCAATGACAAACCTATTCATTTATGATTGCTCCTCACAAACATAGAACAGTATGGAATGAGAAAGACAAACCTGAAGCAACAACAAAATACAACTTTCATGATAAATGTAGAACTGCAAACCACTGGAACATAGTGCCAAATTGTGGTTTATGTTGCATTGTGACAGAACACTGTGAGGCAGGATAATATTGCCAAATATTAGCAACAGTCAATTCCTTTGTGAGAAATTAAAAGCTACATTGAGAAATTGTTCACATCTGTTCAACATTCTCTGTATTAATATGACATTTTGTCTTTCAAATGTAGTATGGCAGTATTTTCACTTAAAAACTGAGATAATTATTGACCATATGTGTTTTGTGTTGTCATAGCGTTATTAGACATATACAGATAAAAACAAATATAAAAATGACCATTCACCTTTACAATTTTTGCTTTGTTTATTATTATTTTTTGTCAACACAAGTTGGAATGAAGATATTTATAATCAGCTCAGAGAATAATTGTTAGAATATATAATACTGGCTGAAATATATTGACTAACAGCAACTGTAAGGTGAGAAAATGAAATTTATGAGAAAAGTAAACCTGGAGTAGGTTCGAAGCTACAGTCAGAACAGCAAGTTGTATGTAGCACAGTGATTAAGGAAATGTGAGTCGACTCTGGGAGATGTAAAGTGTTTGTAAAGACCTCTTTCCATTTAGGAATGTTTGATGAGTAAAGGGGAATGAAAGAAAGACAGAGAAACAGGCCTCAAAGCAGCAGAGGATCAAGGGAGATAGGGGCGAAGGCAGAAGGCAGATTAATAATCTTTGACAACTATCTAAAAAGATGCATTAGGAGGTAGGTGAGTTGGGCATTGAAGTAAATGTTTTGGCACAATATGGCACTGGGAGCCCTGGAAAAGATTGGCAGCATGAAGGACAGAAGTGAGAAAACAAAAAAAAATGATAATGAGGGGTGTAGTTTTGAAAACAAGACATCAATTGATGTAATAACATCAGTATTTGGTATTGGTATGGGAAGTGGTAGACTGAGAACAGGAGTAAAACAAGCAGGTGCCTGATATGACTGTGGTATGTCTGCAAAACAACCAATAACATGGGATTAAGCATAGAGCAGAAAGTAACTCGTAAAGTAGCAGCAAATGTGGTAGCTGAAATTATGATGAAGGATCAAGACAGTTTTGATGAAGAGTTGACAAGAGAAGAGGGGGATAATCTCTGAACATCATCTGGAAGGATTGTATTGCATTAAAACAAATAAAGATTTTCAAGAGTCATGAAAGGAGATCAGCTTTAACCACCCATTGAGAGTAAGAGATAAAATCTAGTAAGTGATAGGAGACCATTTGTGATATTTACTTTGTTTGCAAAAAGGATATTTTTTTTTAAGGTACTGAGTATCTTGTCTGCACTTGTCTTTAGAGGATTTGAGTTGTTTTGGTCTGAGGTAATCTGCAATATTTATCATAACGCTATTTGTTTACCTTTTTTTTTTTTTTCATATGTATCATTTTTTAGGTGATTTAGGAATCCCTACAACAATGATCATAATGAAGATCATATCTCCACTACAGTGACCTCTATTACAGAAAAATAAGAAGACTTAACATTTCAAACTATCCATTCCAAGAGACATTATGTGGTGGAATATATTTAGAAATGAAGAAATAGTATTTTCAGTTGCAGATAATATATCCCGAATTATATTCACTTAACTTTTAATTCCTGTTGTTAGTGCTACTACATCAGTTTGAAAGACAAAGGTTTTGGTGCTCCTTGTTAGCATCAGTAATACTGCTTTCACTGTTGAATAATCCCATTAGAACAAATTAAGTCAGCGCAACTGAGTCCCACTCCACTGCTCTGTTGATCCTAGAATTATTATTTTTTTTAAGACAGTTCTTAATTTGGTCATTAAAATGTTTTTATGAAGTGAAATGTATTGTGACTAGAAAAACTAAGCAAGGATGGCAGAAGTATGGCAACCTTAACTTGGTGTACTGGTATTCAAAATGATGTCATGGTAGTGCATATGTAATAAACACATATATTAACTGATACAAAATTACTGATACTGCATGGGACAAGTATAATATATATCAAAAAGCCAATGGAATGGTGTATTAAAGATTAAGTTTAGATAAAAATATTGACTTTAGATATTTTCAGGATTGCCACAGTCAAGTGCTCAGAATGACTGTTTTGATTTTGATTTAATCTTTTTTTAAGAAATAAATGTTGTATTTTTAAAAAAAATTCTTTTTTCTTTTTTCTTTTGGTAGGGGGTTGTTTTATTTATGAGTTTTTATCTTTAGTAAGAGCAGGCCGCATTTTGAAGATTTTCTGTGGAACTATTAGAGACTGAAAATTTCATTAAAAAAAAAAAAAAAAAAAAGTAAGCAAGATTCTTTTACAATCCCAAGTCCCTCAGAGCAAGAACTTCAGGCAAACAGTCAAATAATATGAAACTTCCCATGAAGTTCAACAGCACTTGTAAGAGACATTGTTTTTCACATATGCATTAAACTTTCTTAAGGATGATAATCCCACCTTTAGGGCTGGTGATATAGGCCCTGCAAGCAGGGACATGCTATATAGGAAAATTGAATAACCTCTGAATACAGCTGAGGATAAAATTAGTCTGGGCAATGGAAATCTATGGAATCTTTTTCATGCTTCTTGGTTTGACTGGATGGTCAGAGCAATATGTAATTTGATACATTGTTATGCCTGGAATTAGCTTTATTTTCCTTTTATTTTACTGTCTTATCAAATTAAACTTCTGCAACTTCACTTTTTTATGTCACTTGTTCTAGTCAAGCCCAAACAAAATAAACTTAATCTAATTAATGTGTATACTGAAAACATATACTAAAAGGAAAACTAGGCATTCAACATTAATATTACTGATTTTACAAGGTCTTCTGCTCTGGCCTATGCTAGATCCCAAGGATAGGTCTTCAAGTGACTCTGAGTAATTAAATGTTTAGAAATCACATTACAGAAGTTGCCAAGAGGGTGGGATGTACCCAACCTTTAGTCATCATTTTCAGTAAATTTTCATCTTATCACATTGCCCTCAATTCTACTAGGGCTGTGAGTGTAATGTAACCACAAGAAAATTCACAGAGGCATGCAGTGAGGTTTGGGTTTGTTTGATGTATTTTTAATAGGTGTGTCTGTTGAGATTTATTTATTTATTTATCTATATAAATTTGAAAAGTATGTTGAGTTCATTGTATGCTTTAGTGGACAAATTTCAGTGCAAGAAGGAAAAATGAAGTAACTTGGGGGGTGGGGGAAGGGAAGTTGGGGTGGATCAGAAGCCTTTAGCAATGGAGAAGAACAAGGAAAGGCCAAGAACATTGCATGTTTTTACCACCAACTACATTGGCCATGAGCACTATCCTCAATATCCTAAAGGATCAGTAGCTGTACAACTGATCACCTCTCACATTGGTAGGGAGTGACTGACAGGCAGAATGTTCCTCATCCAGGTAAAAGCCATAGAAATGCAAATCTGCAGTTTTTATAGGATTCCTTTATTCTAAGGTCTTGAAAGTGCTGGTATCAAAACACAGACTTTCACTAATGTTAGGAAGAAGATAACTGGTAATACAGTTCTGTGAGTTGACTTCTAGAAAGAAGAATAAAGAGATAATGAATCTGTACACTTTTATGTTATTCACATACAAATAGGGGGAAAAAAAAGATGGAGCTCATTCAGGTGTTGTTTTTTTCTTGCTGTTGTTGTTTTGGTTTTTTTTGTTTTGATTTATATAGGAACACAAGGAGGAACGTTTTTTCCCCTTCTTATCTCTAGAAGTCAAGTGCCAGAAAGGGAGCATCCCTGAGAGAAGACTGGAGAGCATGTTGTTTTATCCAAGGACGAAAGACGTTAGTAACTGAACTGTATAATCACCAACACAGAACTGACATCTGAAGTAGATATGGTTTAATATTATGTCAGGGATTTTAACTAAAGTAGTCTTTAGTGCAAGACATTCACTTCGGAAGGAGTCAGAAAGTTCATACCTCTGTAACAGCTTACTACACAGATTATGTCTTCAGAAAACATCTTTTATTTCTTCCTCTGTCCTTGGTGGTCTTGAGAGTAGAACGCTGACTGTGGCAGCATTTAGATGGTTACAATGCTGTTGTAACTATTTAGGGGGGAAATAACACACTTTACTTTCCAAGATAGCCTGCGCAGCTCACAAGAGTACATTTGTGTTTCCAAGGTCTTGAGAGTTATGGAATGCTACTCACATTAGTAACGATGATAGTCAAACTAAAAAGAAAACAAAAACCAACCAACCCACCAACCAAACCAAACCAAACCAAACCAAACCAAACCAAACCAAACCAGCAAACAAACAGAAAGAAAATACAATTTGGATTTGGATTTTAATGCAATTTATAATGGAAAGAAAGAATTTTTTCTGCTTCATCTTCTGCACAGTCAAAATCTGGGATTTATAAAGGCATTAAATATGAACTGGTTCTTTTTTGTTTGTTTAGCATTTTTCTTACTTTTGCCATTATTCTTCAAATTAAAAGGCATTCTAAGGCTGTCCAAAATTTGAAAAAATACAGAGTATAGGGTGTTTCTCTTATATGGAATAAGAATATTAGTATTTAACACAGGAGATTAAAAAAAAAAAAAAAAAAAAAAGGCTACTAATATAGTGCATCTTAATTGCATGCATATTTATAAAAAAAAAAAAAAAAAAACAGAAGTACTCTAAATGAACTATAAAAACATTCCTTTGGCCTGTTTATTAAACATAAAATTATATGTTTAAGAACCACACATTAAGAACCAGACACTGTGTTTTATTTCTTCAAGAGCTGGTCTAGTTATTTCTGATTAGTTGCTGAGACATTTTAAAAACTATCAGATATATTTACCCAACATTTGCTTGGCTGACTCTCAAGGAGAGGATCAAGAAAGGAAATGGAGAACACCAGTGATAAACTATTCCCAGGAATGTTATAAAGCTGGCAAACTCTCAAAATCATGTTTTACTGAGGTTCAGATGAACTGCATATTATATACAGTCTTTGGAAAACAAGCCAGGTTAATGCATTCTCTGCTGGGGTCCATGAATTTAAGAGGAAATGTGTACTGAATATGCTGTAGTTTCTGTTGTTTTATTTGCTGGTAAGCAGTCATAGTGTAAGATGGCTACAAAAATGTGAAACTAAAAGCCATATTTCTGGAAGTATGAAGAGCATACTGACCAATCTGAGCATGCTTGGATTGTTAAAATAGTCTGGCTTAATCATAGAATCGTAGAGTCACAAAACCATAGAACCATAGAATGGCTTGAGTTGGAAAGGACCTTACAGATCATCTAGTTCCAACCCCCTGACATTGACAGGGACACCTCCCATTACACCAGGTTGCTCAGAGCCCCATCCAACCTGGCCTTGAATGCTTCCAGGAATGGGGCATCCACAGCTTTTCTGGACAACCTGTTCCAGTGGTTCATCAGTGAAGTATTTCTTCCTTATATCTAACCTAAATCTATCCTCTTTCAGTTTAAAACCGTTACCCCTTGCCCTATCATTGCAAGCCCTTGTAAAAAGTCCCCATACAGCTTTCTTGTAGGCCTCCTTTAGGTACTACATGTCTATGACACCAATGATGTGCTTCTCCAAAGTTCTGATTTTTCTATTTATTTTTAATTATATTTGTATTGATTACAGAAGAGCTAACATCATTTTTATTGCCACTGTACACATACACTTTCTTTCAAGAATGTATTGCTAAAGTTGCCGTATTATATTGCTTGTAGCTAAGTATTCTAAAAATGTTTTTCTCCGTGTAAACAAATGCTAGTTCCCTGTTTCAGACAAATTACTTCTTCACATTGCCTCCACAGAAGCATACTTATGGTATCCTTAATAGATGATGCTCAGAAGCTCAGTTAATGGGTAGATATGTGATACTAGAGAGAAATTCCAGTTGTACTTGTTGCATAAAAGTTAATATAGATTTAATGAGAAAAAAGATCGGTGATAACAGAATTGTATCTACAGGGAAAAAAAAAAAAAAAAAAGGAAGAATTATTAATAAGTAGAAAAGCATGTTTCATCTACATCACAGCAAAATTATTTTAATCACTATTACTCTCTAACATAGGCAAAGTGACATGAAATAGATACAAAACAGCCGTAATGTGAGAGTTATAGACACTGACATACACATTCTCGTGGTGAACTTGCCAAGACTAGCCAAGCCACTAGAAATGGCTTCACCACTGTAAAAAACTGACGTAAAAGGAAGGATCATGAAGTCTGAGACCAGCTCCATCTAAATGCTGTAAGTAATTTCCACTATTGGATCTACTTAAAGAATATAGTAACATCTTGCAATTGGATGACATCTTGCAATTAATTTTCGATTAGTACTGTTAAATGTATAAATGAGCTTCTCAGTTGCAATACAAAACTATTAATGAAAGCTAAAATTATGAAACAGAAAAGCCAGAAACTTTCATGAACTAGTAGCTTTGCTATTCAGCAAAGAAAGAGTTTCAAGTAGAACAATTTAGTATGATAAGCACAATTCATTGCTGAGCTCTCAGTATGGAAATGATTATATTTAACAAAATAATCACCATCTCTGGTTTTATTTTTCTGCAAATTTCCTACTGCTCTTGAGAGGAAGCTAAAGTAGTGGCATTTCAACAGGTCATTACTGTAAAAATATATTGTTTAGGAGATTGCAGGTATGTGTATATTGTGGATAGGAGATCAACCACAGAATATAAGCATGATATAAGCAGACAGAGGTATCTTTGGCAAAATTCAGCTCATGACATATGGAAAGTCCAGAAGAAATACTTACTCAAAGATTGGAGAGATACAGTGCATTCAATTTTTAGAGATTCCTTTTGCTTTTTGTGTTTAAAAACAAAACAAAATGAAACAAAAGAAAGCAAAACAAACAAACAAAACTTACTACAAATACTATATGTGGAAAATTGTATTTTGGACTGAATTAAAATCACATAAAACAAAATCTTTCTTTTTTGATGTGTGGAAAACAACAGTTTCAGTGTTTTTCTGCTGTGGGATCCTCATGAAGAATTAAAAATCTCTGTGCTTGTCTGGTTTTGGGTTTTGCTAACATGTGCTCCCTTTTAAGCCTAACAGGAGCTTGAATGTGTATCTTGGTCTAGGCCCTCTGAAGTCAAACTGTCTCTGTTTCCTTCTGGAATTTAACCAGGAAGTGCTTGAACCACCAAGCTGTAGGCTGATACCAAGAGATTTGCAGACCTGAGAAATTCAGATAAGCCCATACAAGCTTTGAACCACCAAATCTTTTGAAGTTTGTCTTGAAGTGATCATGAAGTGTAACTTCACTGCTGTCTGCAGACAATGCTAAAACATGAACGGAAACAGATCTCTGTTTTGGAAAGCTACTGTGGGTGGATTAAGGACAAATGAATAAATACAACTATATATGGAAATACAACGTTCTTCAGAGAAGCACTCTCTCTCTGAGCACTTGAGTATTTCCCTGCATCCATAACAACAACAAAAAAAGCTCATAAAATGGGTTGATTTCCTACTTAGCCCTTCATTTTCACTGTGGGTGATCTGATGCAGTGATATGTTCCTTAAACATTTATTTTTCTATTTACACAGACAAGCTGTTGTTGTTTACCAGTTTTTTCCATTAAACTGGTCAAGGGTGTATATTTGAGGGAAAATCCAGCAGTAGCCAGAAATTGCTGTAAGTAGAAGTAAGAGTGGCACAGGCATTGACAGGGACTCATTGTGGAGCAAAGCAAGTACCCAGCACATGAGCCTATGCCAATTTTTCTTAAGACTGTCAGCTCTGCCAGCTAGATATGATGGCATAATATCATGAGACCTTTTGTCCATAGTTACACTTTTTTAATAATGACAAATAGCAGATACTTCAGGAAAGTATATGAGGAGTGGGAAAGTGCAGGGTGATACTTCCTCTTGCAAACCCTACCAGATTCTGATAGACTTTGATAAAAGATATTTCCTGACCAAAATGTTGTATAGATGTCCCCATGTTTAAAGCTTTTATAAACTTTCTTCACAAATTGTGGGTTCAAAAGCCTATTCCTAAGAGAAAAAATCATACAGCAATGAATTCTGCAAAGTCTGAAGTCATCTATAATTAAATGTCATCTACAACTATGTGTTTTTCTTTAAAAAAAAAAAATGTTTTTTTTGTTTGTTTGTTTGTTTGTTTTGGATGCATTTTGTACTATGATTTATCACTGATCACTCATTATCTGTCTTTTCCATGAATTTCACCATTTTACTACCCCAACACTGAAGAGAAGGTTTTGTGTAGATCTAAGTAACAACCATCTAATACCTACGAGGAGGTCATTGAGAAGACAATGTCAGTTGTCACTCTTCACAGTGGGAGGGCAAAAGATGATGGATTGAAACAAACAAATAAAAATGCCATATGGGACATAATGAAAAGCTTTTACACCATGAGAAGAGTAGAAGAGGCTGCCAGTGAGGCTGTGCAGTTTCCATCCTTGGAGGTTTTCCAGTATACAGCTGGATAAATGCAGAGGATATATAAAACTATCCAAAAACTGTGAGTAAATGAAGACCTGTCAAATACTTACAGCAAATTTAGACCTTATTAATTGGTAGTTATGATTAAATCTGGATTTACCTGTGTGTATTTCTTTGCATGTATTGACCCTGTTTCTTATCTGTCATTTAATGTCCATATTCTCCTCCTAAAGTACTTTACAGTCAGTATAGCTTTGAACTGCTCTGATTACTTCTCTATCATCAGAAAGCTTCATTACAGACTGAACAACTAAGTAAATTATATATTTAATATATTAAATATATCTTTATATATATATATGTATAATATATATAATATATAAATACATATATTATATATTTGATATATTAAATATTAAATATATAATTAATTACATTAAATAATATGTTAATTAATGTAATGAATATATTAATATGTTAAATATATTTTTATATATCTAAGTTTTGTGTTATGCTGTTATCTGTTTTTAAGGCACCTTAAAATCTACTGGAAAATGAAAACTCACTGTAAATGATGTAGATCAAAGAAGAATGAAGATAGAAAGTTTTGTTACTAGTATCCATGCTTTTTTAAAAAAATATTTTTTGCACTGTTACACTTTTTGGCCTAATTTGCCAGAGTTTAGGGCAATTTATTTTTATTGTAACTGGACATGGCTTTCATTTCTTTGGGATGGTTCTTTTGTTAGACTCCTTTACTCGTATGTTTAGCTATGATATTTTTATATCATTCCTTCCAAGGTCATTTGGACTGATAGAATGTGTTTGTTCAAAGCTTCTACTGACATATGTCACATACTTTTTGGCTGCTCCTAATTATTTTCTATTAATAAATTTTTCAGAGTAGTTTAGTAATTACATATTAGATCAAGTCACATACATGTTAGTATGAACTCAAGAAATGCCCATCCTTTTATGTATTTGCTAATTTGTTGCTCATAGAAGAAATCATTAATGGCATATAAAACCATAAGTTTTGGGAGAGGCTTTCATGACATCTACCTAACCCACCACACAGTGAATTCTATTAGCTTTCTTTCCAGTGCAGTGACTCAATGAGTGGCTCATTGCATATACGAGTTAAGGGAAGGGTTAAATGATTTAAGCTCTTGGGAAAACTGACTGCTTTTCAAAAGGAAGATTTGACCATGTTAGTATTGTGTGCATCATTTTGATCCCTCAGTGGTTCCTGATGCCCCATTAATGTGGCATTTCTGTATTAAAGGCTTATGTTTAACACTAGTAATATAATACAGAAAACAATCTGTAAACACTTTATTTCTGCATTATCATTGCCTTTATTGTTTTAATAAGCTTAGGGTTGACATTTGGGCTTTTTCTTTCTTTTTCTATTTCTTTTTTTTTTTTTTCTTCTTTTCTTTCTTTTCTTTATTTTTTTTTTCTTTGACTCAAGCTCTAAAACTATTCAGCTGTTTTTAGAGCCCAAAATGTTGACAGCAGAATATAAGTCCCAAAGCTAACAGGCTTCAAGAGAAAAACACTAATCAGTAAGGAAAAGGAAAATTACTTTTTAAATTTCATTTATACAAATACAGCTTTTCTCAGTGTTTTCAGTTAAACTTTTTGGAATGCGTTTGCATTCTGGCTGTGGAAACACAGTGTCGTTACTGAGTATGCAGGTACATATGTTCACAGAAGGAAAAAAAGTTGCAAGAGCAAGAACCTCAGGCGCTTGTGCATTTATAGTACTAAAATATAAAAAGTAACTATCACATTGTCCTGGACTGTAAAAGATATCCAGATGAGAAGATGAAAAGAATGACCATAGCCAGATGGGACTGAATGTCTTTCATTCCAAACCACAAGAAAAAAAAAAATCACCTGTCGTGGTTTAACCCGGCTGGCAGCTAAACACCACGCAGCCGTTCGCTCACCCTCCCCCCTCCCTCTCTGGGACGGGGGAGAGAAATGGAAAGTGAAGCCCGTGAGTTGAGATAAAGACAGTTTAATAAGACAGGAAAATAATAATAATAATAATAATAATGATGATACAATGGTGATAATACGAAAGTAATAATAGTATGTACAAACAAGTGATGCACAATGCAATTGCTCACCACCCGCTGACCGATGCCCAGCCTAACCCCGAGCAGTCCGGCCCCCTCCCCCCGGCTAGCCACCCCTATATATTGTTTAGCATGACGTCAGATGGTATGGAATACCCCTTTGGCTAGTTTGGGTCACCTGTCCTGGGTCTGTCCCCTCCCAGCTCTTACTGCACCCCCCAGCCTGCCCGTTGGCAGGACAGAGCAAAGGCTGAGATGTCCTTGGCTTAGTATAAGCACTGCTCTGCAACAATTAAAGCATCGGGGTGTTATCAGCACTCTTCTCATTCTAAGCCAAAACACAGCATTCCACCAGCTACTAGGAAGAAAATTAATTCTGTGCTAACTGAAACCAGGACATCACCTAACAAGAAAAGTTTATTTGAGCTGAATGAGTCTTGCAAAATAATGTGAGTTTTGTCAGATCAGAGCCTGCAAAGCCACCCAGTACTCCAGCAGTCTGCATCTATGGACTAGGCATTACATATTAGATGGATTTTATGGATAGTCTTTCCAGAGTTTTATGAAGACCATACTGAAAAAGAGTAACCCAATAAGAGAACAGTGAAAGGAAAGGTCATCTGGTTCCTATTAGTGACTGAGGTCAACTTTATGCTGAACTTAAGAAAAGAAACTCAAGTCTTTTAGGTTTTGGTACACTGTTACCAAAACCTGAACAGAGCAGTAAGCTACACTCAGGTCTGTCAAGCTGTTGACTGAACTGAAGGCTAAGTCAGTACCTGAGAGACATTTTCATAGTGCTTGAACATAGAAGTGATGAACTTTGATGTCTGTATGAAAAAAGCAACTATGCCTAAGAGATATTTTTATTCCACCTGGGCTGGAATGGAGGTGGTTAGGGTCAGATTGGAAAGGTCAGAGAGGGAAGAAACCATTGTAGATGATAGTAGTGGGTGGAAAATAACAAGGAAATAATAAAATGGAAAACTGATTGAAACCAGAAAACATGAAAACATTCCTATGCTAGATAAGATGTAAGATAAGATAAGACTGGATAAGATGTATTTTTGGGGGGGAAGGGGCAAGACACTTGACAGAGACACCTGTATTAGCTGTTCCTGAAAGAGAAATCAGTCTGTTTCCCATACCATTTGCTACTTTTTCAAATTAAACTTCTCACAATTTGAAAGGCAGAGATACAAGGTTATCACAAGACATCTATTGCACATCTGTATTCCACAGGTCATGAGGGAACACCACTCAGCCACATGTGCTGGCATTGATGCTAGAAAGACTGTCAACTGCACTCTACGTATTTTGTATTTACATCCATGCTCTTGTGCTTGGATCAATTTTCCCAACATTGTACACTTCTGAACTATTCATTTACTGCTTGTGTTGTGTAAAGACAATATGTGTATTGATAATCTAAAATATCATTTTTTCTAGTTACAATAAACCACCCTGGAAGCTTGCTATTCCTGTATTTTATTTCATTTGGCTATTGTGTACAACTGAATGGCCAGTTCAGACCTCTCTAGTTTTTTGTTTGTTTGTTTGTTTGTTTGCTTTTGTTTTACTTTTTTATTTATCTAGAATAATAATCATAATGGAGTAAACCTTTTTGCTAGTTTAATTTTCCCATGTTTTGTTTCTCTGAATGTAATAAAGTTGAATAAGTGATTCTGTGGGCAGACATTGGCCCTGCCAATCTATATGTTGATTAAGGCTAGTCTTTTTTAACCAGTTATGTCTGTCAAATACTCTTGTCTTTTCTGGTCTTTAGGAAGTCAAGCAATTGATTCAGTTCTTACATTAAACATCCAAGCATGAATCTCCTCACTTTGAAGTCAATGGCATGACCCTCTTTACTTTATGCAGAAGAATGCAGACATTTTAATACTTTCAAACCAGAAGTCTTGGTTGCTAATGTTCCCACATTCTTCATACCAGATAATGTTATAATTACATGACAGCTAAAAAGTATCTGGGTGAATTTCAGTAATGTTGCAATATGGAGGACAGTGGGTTTGACAGCTAAGTTGTCAGTTGTAAGGTATTCAGCATTTTATAATAATGTCTGCTTATGGACACTCGACCTTATGAACACAGTAAACATCAGAGTAGATTTAATGTAGGAGGTAGCCCTGGTACAAAGAAGAATCTTGTGTGCTACTAGTGTATAGTGTAGTTGTCTAAGGCTAGCCACGTTTGTCCTTGCCCTTTTATGTGCCTCCATGCTGTAAAGCAGTACTTGTAGGCACTTAATAACCTCTGCTGACCTCTTGTCCTAAGCATAAGTATTTATAACCTTTTTCTGAAAGGATCAAGCAGAGTTCTTCTATAAGATATCTGGACTATCTGTCTCTTTTTGTCATGTAAAACTACTCTGGCTCTAACCTGGCATTCACAGTTCCTTCTATGAAGCATGAGATCCGGGCTGTCCCCAGGTAAGCCCCTTAAATGACAGCAGCTGCTGCTGACCACTGGCACCCAGTCCTGCTCCCTGACATCCTCTCTCTTTCTAGCATGATGAATGCAGAACTGATGCCTGAACAATGTCTTATCTTCAAAGTGGGGAAGTTTGCCCTCCCACTCCACCCCCCCTGCATTGTTTATAGCCTGATTGTTTATAGTCTTGCGGTTAAAGTGTTTCCTAGGAGATGTGCTTTCGCTTGCCTGCATGACAGGAGTATATTGCACTTCATCTTCCTAATTGCTGCTCATCTTTTGTATGAAAAAGGGAGGAGGAGAAGAAATCCCCATGGGCCCTTTTAGAAAGGCAGCCGCAGCTATAGAGGTCCTGAGAGTGTCTCCTGCACCGCTTTCAAGGGACCATGGCTGAGGCATTGGAGTGAAGGAGTTCCAGCCACTGAATCCTCTCAGGCTGCTGTAGTGGTGTCAGTCACTCTGGGCTTCTCAGATATTTTACGGTCACAGTATGATATCCATTGAATTTAGGGTAGATGAGGTAACACTTGATTAAATAAGTTCAAGATGCAGTTATAGTTGGTACTATATTCCTCGTATTTCAGATGTTTGCAATTTTTTTGCATCTAGCCCCCAGTACTAATTGCCATCTGAAGCAGGAAATGTTAACAAGGGAAGTGGATGCATGTTAATGCCCAGAGGTGTGGGGTTCAGTCTTGTGCTGAAATTAGGACTATCATGGATGTCTCAGATCCTTTGTGTTTTGCTTGTATACTGCTGAGATTCTGCTGGTGTGATTCTACCCAAGAGACTTAACAATCTTAAAGAGAAATGTTTGGGACATCGTGCTACTTTGATGCTACAATATACTATTTTCACCCCTCCTGAAGACCAATGCGTAATGTCAGGTCTAGGAGTCTGGCAGTGTTGAACAGCTTTATATTCCACCCACTTTTGCTGAAGCTGGGAACTGCTGGTCTAGAGTTTTGTTCATCATCTAATTTAGGGAACTGCAAAAAGGCAAACCACACAGATGCAGGCTTTCCAGACCTCCCTTATAATATGGGATTTCCTGTATTGTGCATTCAAACAGTACGTCCTGTATATAAAGCACACAGGAGATAATTTTTTCCATATTTTTCTTGTTTGGTTCCTATCTGTTCCTCCCAGGCTGCATCTCAGAGAATATATAGAGCATTCAGAGTGAGACAACAGGAGAGAGGGAGAGAGGGCTCCAGCATTCCTATTTTAATATTTAAAATCTAGCATCACTGTGCATTCACCTTACAGATTTTACCCCAGTATGTTCCAGTTCAACTTCATTAGTAGATTAACAAAAAAAAAAAAAAGTGTGTGTGTGAAGTTTCTGTAGTTCAGTGGAATTTTCCATAGGTCTTTCAGGTCTGGTACAATAGTGAACATTTTCTTGTGATCATTGTTCTTTTTTTTTTGTTGTTTTGCTTTTTTTTTTTTTTTTTACTCTCCTGTAATATAAAACCTTTTCTATGCAACAGAAAGTCACAGGTTTATTCCTTCTTTTTGATGATGCATTGAAGTAGGACCTGAGTGGTTCTTTTGCTGTTCTGGCATCAAGATTCTTTGGTCTAATGGAGAAGTACATGCCACGAACCAGTGGTGCATGAAATTTTAGTGCTTATTATAATTTCTTGTTTCCTTAAGAAGCTAAGAAAATGCTGTGTATTAAGTAAACTTAGACTGGGTGGAGTGAGCAGGAACATCTGCATGTCTTATGTTATGACTCCCCTAGCAGTCATCTATAGTGCTATATAGCTCCAAAAAGTCTCACAAGCATACAGATGGTGGCGTTCCAACAAGCTGAAACTGCTGGCTACAGCTGATGTTTCAGCAACTCATTTTATCTGCAGCTGCCTTCATCTGTTGCTGGCTTTTAGGGAAGAATACTGAGTGTCCTTAGATTTTATTTGCTGAAGGAGGGACAGAATCCCAAAGGATAAGAAATCAAAGCCAAAAGAAATTTAAAAATAAAATAAAATAAAATTAAATTAAATTAAATTAAATTAAACTAAAAAAAAAAAAAAGGGAAGAGAAAATATAAATTCTATAAGAGAAGACTGCAGATACAAAGAAGTTTTAGAAGAGGTTACATCAGATATGCCTTTTAAGTCCATGGTGGGACTTATTGCATGGAATTGTATTCAGCAGGATTATATCCTTGAATTCAGCCACTATGTTACAATCCACTACTGACACAGATCTATTTAAATGCTTATTCTATTTCATAAAATACTCCTATTACAGATAAAACAGTAGTGATATAGCTGATCATCAGACCACAAATATGTATTAAAAAAAAAAAAAATGTACTCTCACCTTTCCTCAGAACTCAGAACATTTATTGTGACAATCATCTTATACTTTATTTCTTTTTTTGTGTGTGACTTACCTCACAAAAGTTTCAGCAACCAGTATGGTAGCCGTCAACTTGCTCGGTTTGGTGTTACTTTTCTTATAGGTGTATCTGATCTGAAAGGGAGTCTCTAACATCAAAATCCTGTCTTATTTGTAAAACTGAACTCATATTAAAATGTGTTAGAGGGAAGAATTTAAATTTGAATTATACAACAATATCATTTAGCTATTATACATCATATCACCTCAGCTACTGCACTTATCACCCTATTCCTTTCACCACCAAGGCTCAGTCCAGTAAATGGCATTTCCCCTAACCCTTTTCCCTCTGCTTCTTCATTTTATTTCTCTGATCCACTTCGAGTGAATAATATTAAATTACCTTCAACATTAAGTGCTAACTTATAAATGAGGGCTCAATTAGTTGTCTTTAAATGAGGACCTTTGGGGTTTCATTAACAAGAAAAATACATGGATTATATTGATTTGTGGGACAAGGTGATGTATATATTCCACTGGATCTTTAATGGCAATGAGTTTTATTGCTCTGTTCAGCACATACATAATTGGTGATGTATGTTGGGGACGGGGATGGTTATGGGGTAAATCTTTCTCTTTTTGTCCATTTTATAAATGAAATTTGTAATGGCCAGGATTCATTCAAAGTGTTTCTTTTATTGATTATGATAAATATACCCGCACTCAGAACTAGAATTTATAGCTCACACTTCATAAGCAAAAAAACACTTACCTATACATAGCACAGATCACCGTGGCTCATCCCTGACATACTGGGTTTTGGCACCTATATTTCTTTTCGTTTTTGACAGTATTACAGTGCATATTTAGACACCAGCTCCAGAAGCAGCTTCTCACTTTCTGATTATGTTACTGTCCAGTAAAATTGTTTTTTGAACAAGACGCTTAAATTGTTCAAAAAATCTGAACACAAACTGAATCAAATAGACATAGCCTTCCTGCTAAACTCAGGAAATCAATTTGTCTTGAAAGGTAACAGCTCTATCCATTAACATTTTGAAAGGTTTCCTAGAGACAACATGAAACTACAACATAAGTCATGTATTTGTTCTGTAATGCTCTGGTTCAAAGTGCAAACAAATAGTTTGGGGTGTGGTATTCTTGCTGTTCGTAGCAACTTTTTTAATCACTACCTCTTGCTTTAGAGTAGGCAAGCTGCCTGTTAAGGCTCGTTTATTGGTCTTTTTCATTTCACAGCTAATTTCACACTGATATCACCTCATAGCCACAAAAAGCCTTTCCAGCCAGACTTTAGAGAGGTGAAATTCCCTGCAAGCCAGTTAAGCTAAAACTGTCCCATGAACTTGCCTACAGCACCTCCCAATAGGTCCAAGATAGCATACATCATTTTCCTAAAATCAGGCAATTCCTAGCAGTAACTGGAAAGATCTTGCATGATCTTTCTGATACTAATTCATTTTATTCATAACCAAACTAATTCCATTACCTTAAAGATGTTCAGTTTTCAATTTCTCCATGATACTCACTTCCAAATGAAGCGGTACCCTCATACAGTATTATCTCCCTCTCCTTCATCATGGAGCATCTCCTCTATGGCATGATTCATATCTGATGCCTATGAGGAAAACCTGAAGAAACCACTTCCTGGAATCAATTCTTAAATACGCAATATTGAATCAGAAAGACCATGGAACAATGTTATAATTTTCCTCATTCAAACAATGAACAAAAGGATATACAATGACTAGAGTGGAAGGTTCATATTTATGGCCCACGGTGATTCAGCCTGGATAATCCATGAATGTAGGAATTGTAGTTGAGACCTTAGTGAATCCTTAGTGATTACTACAGTAACTGCTGTACATTTTTCCTAAACTCCTTGTGTTACAAAAATGAGAGAGGAGTGCCTTCCATGACTGTGTATTCACGATTAACAAATATTAGTAGATATCTGTACACTGGGCCCATATCAAGCAAAGGAGTACCTCAAGAAGCTGATATTTCTGCAAGTTGTCTTCAGGACGGATGGGGTTGTCCCGGTTACTTTCTTCTTCAATGCAAGTGAAACACTTAAAAGACATATTGACGAAGTTAGGCACACATAAAAGGTATTTGGAGTCAGAAAGAAGAAAAGCAGTTGTAAGTATAAATCAAAGGGACGCCACCAACTTTACAGGAAAACAAAACTGGAGAAGAAACCAACATGAGAGATGTTGTGGAGAAACTGAGCCCAGAAAATGGACACTGAAAAGATCCTAACCCATGTATTGCTCAAAGTGGTCAGGAAAGGGTGATGAGGTAAAGATTGTCTGGTTTGAGTTTAATGCCTTTTTCTTTTCTTTCCGCACACATCTGTGACTATCTTATTCTGCTCGAAGTGATGTTTTACAGTTACAAATTGTCTATCTGTAGGCCTTGACCATGCCTATGGAAAATGTAATTTTGAATTAAAGTAACAACCAGGTATGAACTACGAAAAGGATAAGATTAAACTGGTGGGCAGCTTCAACACAGAATTCTAGTATAAAAATCTACATTATAAAAAAAAAAAAAAAAGAGGTTCAGAAGTAGGGTCATTCACTAGAATGAATTGCATTATATACAAGAAAAAGTGCATGACCAAATGATCTTAACCAGTCCATGATACATGGGAGATGCAGTCATTTTATAGATGTTGCTGTTTGGCTGTGTGGTGCCTGATTTTCAACATGCAGTGAAAATTCTAAAATGCATAGACATAAACTTCCAGAAAGATACATATGAAAGAATACAAATTTTAAATTTTAATAACACACAATAAATTATTTTATTTTATTTTATTTTATATTTTATTTTATTTTATTTTATTTTATTTTATTTTATTTTATTTTATTTTATTTTATTTTATTTTATTTTATTTTATTTTATTTTATTCTTGTCCTTCTCCCTCACTGACATTCTCTTAATCAATTAGTTCATCTTCCTTAGCTATTTTCCTGATATTTCCATGCCATCTACTAGATGGCATCCTGCAGGATTTGGAAAAAATCTGAAGGTTGATGAACTAAGTTTAGCTCTGTTCCATTTACTTTTGCGCATATGAATCTTTCTTTGTGTCTCTCACTAAGCACTGTAACTGTTCCAAGGCTGTTTAACAAAGCTAAGCTTCATTTAGCATATACACAATGAAGGCACATTTGTATCCTTTCACGTTTTTTTCCAGAAAGTTGATGCCACTTAATGGTGGGTGAGTATAATAATATCTGTCTCTGGGTGGATTTAACATCAAAACGTGTAAAGTAGCATGAACATCTGATTAACATATGGAAATATTTTTTAAATAAGGCTTTCTTTTCAAGTGCTGAAAGTTTCACAGTCTTTATAATGTTTTATGATGCTGCGGTAGCAATTCCATAGTTATAGTTATAATCTGCTTTCACATTTGATTTTTAAAACTCCAAACCTTCTATATCTCAGTTTTGAGAAACAAAAGTATTGACTATGACATTTTTCATGTGTGGTCTTTAACAAGAGATGGAATGTACTTATGGGAAATAATGTGATACAGGAAAATATGAAATTTTGCATATTCAACTTTTCTTTTGAAAAAGCTTCCAAACCTAAGATAATGAACACAGACCGCTGTTTGCATATGTATAGAACACTGGATCATATAGCACAGTAGTATGCCACTATTAAGAAAAATATGGAAAAAGGGTCATACTCTGATATAAATATTAAAATTTTATGATTATACTTATCGAAACCTTAACACAGAATACCCAGGTGAAAAAAAAAAAAAAAAAAAAAAAAAGAGTTTGTAGAATTTTTAATAAATATGTTCTTATTTTTAGCCTGGCACTCAGTGCAGGCTAAAACAACAGTTGCACTCAGTGATCCTTGTGGGTCCCTTCTAACTCTGGATATTCTGTGATTCTATGAAAAAAATAACCAATAACACATCCTCTCCCACCTCCCTTCTTTCCAGGCTCAGCTTAACTCACAATTCTTCTACCTCTTCACCCTGAGCAGTGCAAGGAAGTGGGGAATGGAGGTTGCAGTCAGTCAATAATACTTCATATTTGCCACTCCTTCCTCCAGATACTATTCCCCTGCTCCAGCATGGGGTACCCCAATGAGATGAACTGATGCAACATGGGTCTTCTCATAGCCTGCAGTTCTTCAAGCACTGTTCCCACATGATCCAAACTGCTCCAGCATGGGTCCCCCATGGGCAGCAGCTCCCCCAGGTCCCCTGCTCCTGTGTGGGCTGCTCTCCACGGGCTGCAGCTCCGGCTCGGGGCCTGATCCTGCAGGGCCTCTCCATGGGCCACAGCCTCCTCCAGGCCACATCCACCTGCTCACCAGGGGCTCCTCCCCAGGCTGCAGCATGGAGATCTGCTCCACATGGAGCTGCAGGGGGACAGCCTGCTCCACCAGGGGCCTCTCCACAGGCCACAGGGGAACTCCTGCTGCATGCCTGGAGCACCTCCTGCCCTCCTACTGCACTCACCTTGGTGTCTGCAAAGCTGTTTCTCTCATTTTCTCACCTCTCTCAGCTGCTGTGCAGTGCTTTTTACCCTTTCTTAACTGTGTTCACAGAGGTGCAACCAGGGTCCCTCACTGTCTTAGTTCTGGCCAATGGTAGGACCCTTCTGGAACTGTCTGGAACTGGCTCCTATCTAACATGGGGCAGCTGCTGGACAATTCACAGAGGCCACCCTTGCAGCCCCCTTCCTGCTAGCAAAACCTTCCTACGTAAGCAAATGCTTCTAATAAGCTACAACTTCTTGCAGGGTTTGGAATTTCCAGAGAGAAGATGACCAAATAATTAGCCACAGTGATGTTCCACAGTGATGTTCATGAAATGTTTCACACACAGCTGCTGGGGCCACAAGCATATGCAGAAATTCACAATGTTTCAAAAAAAAAAAAAAAAAAAGTTTCAGAAACAATGATTATGTATCTCTTACACTCTGTACAATAAATAAGCTCAGAACTTAGTGAAACCATCATATTTGAAATGGCCTGGGTTACACAATAGTTTACGGTGACAGAATGATACATGTGATAGGGAAACGAGGCTGAGAGGAGTTCTTCTATTTGATTTTTTTCTGTCCAAAAAGCTGTGATGGAAAAAAAGTGGACAGAGTGACACAAAGCTACAGTGGTGAGTGGTGCTTCTTATAGATTTATCTATGTGTTGTTATGTGTTGTTTCTTTTGTTTTTTTTGTTTTGGGTTGCTTTTTTTTTTTTTTCTTTTTTTTTGGTTTTGTTTTTTTTAAACACATTTTCTTCTGAAAACCCTGAATTTAAGTTGCTGGAGATTGCAAGTACCCAATGGGTAAGATTCCTACCAGGTATACTCCAAATGAAGTTACATTTTTATTGTTATTGTAATGGCTTTACAATTTCTACAAATCAGTAATGGTCAATAAATATTGGTGTTTGGAATCCACTGATCCCATGGCCCTCTTGTAGGCACAGGATTACCCCGGGTTGCAGTGAGGAGAGGTCTGGAGTGGGGTGGCATCTATGCAGGTCTACATAATGCATGCTGCAGGTATGTACTGCTCAGCTCTTCCCCAGCCCTTTGTTCTCTCCATACTTCCTATATCCACCTTCATGTGTTCTCATGTTTTCTCATGCCCCTCATGTTTTCTCTTTCTTTCTCCTTTAGTTCCTTTATCCTTTTCAGCTGTGTTATATAACTGAATGAACAGTTGGTTGAGATGATTAGAAGAACAGGTGAGAGGGGAACATGAAAGCTAGGGAGAGGAAAATTATTAATTCTCAGTGTGTAACCTTTATTAGTATGTGTAACTCATAATAGTGTTCTGTTGTTATTCCCAAATTTCTGAAGCTTGCACCACTGCTCTCAAGGTGTTCCCAGCTTTCCAAATACACGTGAGCCTTGCATTTGAGTGGTTTGTGGCAAATTTGCTTTTTTACAATGTTCTCCTTATAAGAGCAAATGAGAAGAAGCAGCTCAGATTACTCCAAATTGATATTTATTTATTTATTCATTCATTCATTCTGAAGACTGAATTACAGGGTTTTGAGTAGCTACCATCTAGGACTGTTGCAGGGAAAAAGTTTTTTCAGAGACTTCTGAATCGACTGGTATTCACAGTACAGGGAGTTCTGAATCAACTGGTATTCACAGTACAGCAGTGAATGTTTCAAATAACTGCTTTGGGTTAGTCACCTACCACACCACAAAATGCTTTTATTTGATATAATATAAAAAACAGAAGCAAAAATAACAAGGAAAGGATGTTAATGGTGATACAGGCTGAGAGAAATGTTTTTGTTATTACAGGACTGGAGGTAGATTTGGATACTGGCATCCTGTCTGGAAGCTTGTGCTGTCAACTGGCTAACTGGCTAACTGAATTCAGAGTAGAATAGGTAAGTAGATATACTGTGGTTGACCTTTATGCAAAAATACCTAAGAAGACATGGGGTCAAACTGTGAACTGAAATTGAGTACAAGTTAACAATAATAAAAACACTACGGTAGCAAATTAAATATCTTGAAGAAAACAGACATTCTATATTTAAAAAAAAATATTTCAGGTTAATTTAAAAGTGCATTTATGGAAAGGAACCTTACTGTGGCATTTGTTCACAATAATTTTAGGAGTGAAGCTATAAGCATTCCATAACAATTATATAGGAATTACTCATGGTATTTAATGTCTACTTCCTTGTATACATTTCCTTCCTTCCTTCCTTCCTTCCTTCCTTTCTTTCTTTCTTTCTTTCTTTCTTTCTTTCTTTCTTTCTTTCTTTCTTTCTTTCTTTCTTTCTTTCTTTCTTTCTTTCTTTTCAGTTTGTGTAAAATAAGATAAATATCAGGGATTGCTCTACAAGCTTTTGTAAATATTAAGGGTGTATTTAACATTTAAATTCTTCATGTAGACAATGAAATCCTGCTTATTTTAGAGAACTTTCTAAAGATGGAATAAATTGCCCTCTGGAAGTATCTCTGTCTCTTCAGATTGACTGAGGAGACAAGAGAGCTAAAGTGCATTTCACCATGGATGAATCAATAATTGATCTGTTATGAGGCAACAGATGTAAGCTCCAACCCTATAATGAACTCCACACATGGAGTGGAGGTGGAACACATGGCAGCCTAGATCTATTAAAGATACTGTTATGAGTCTAATGGCATATTAGGATTGTTTTAGTTAAACTTCAAGGAACCTGTTCAAACTTTTCTTCTTTACCCAATATTGTCTGTTACTGAATTGTAATAGCAATAGGCAGGATGTTGCAATGTGTGTGTTTTATAGCCCAGCAAGTGTGCATTGGGGGAGGCACCAGACTCTTTTGCTCATGGTTGATAGAACAAGGTAATTGTTCTTTCGGATTGTATATGAAAGTGTAAGAGATACAATGATATTGCTTCTTCTTGTCTGAAAACTGAAGTATTAGAATTTATAACCTCTGATTTATATTACAGTAGTAGGTCAATGAACTGTTTCTGTCGAAGTTGACTGCACTAAATGGGGTAATCTCTAGAACAGCAGTTTTTCATATCTTTGTGATATCTTCAGAATGCTTGGTGAAAGATTAATGTGGCACAAAAACTAATGAAGGCTCCTAATTCTGTCTCAGAAACGAAATGTAAAACTTAAGTTTGTGTTATATGAAAATTGTTAGGAAGACAATGTTCTTAAAGCTGGGCTTAAGCGGGCCTATTTGATTGTTTACCATGGAAACTGTAAATTATTAATCTTACAGGTTTTATGGCTCTTCTTTACCTGTGATATAAGCTTAATTATTTTTTTTTCAAAGAGATTTAAACCTGTCCCATCATCCCCGTTACCTCTTCTGCTTTGTCTTGTTTCCTCTGGTATATGCAACCACAGCTGGCAGCTTTATGTTGGTTAGCTTGCTTCCTTGATTTTGAATGTTCCTTTTATACTAGCAAACTGCCTGCCTCAGTCTCTTATAAAATGACGTAATATAGCAAATGATTGTTCCCTTCAGGTAAATTTCAGGGTCTGTCAATTTTAGTACACAGTGTTATGTTGTAGTTGTAACTCGTATCAGAAGGAATTAGTATCGAGTCACACTTCATTCTCTGTGGTTTTTGTCAATATACTGTATTTCCATTTTTTTCTAGTCCAGAATTGTTATTAGAAAGATTAAAAGATTAGAATCATTTCTTCCTTTCTTTCTTCCTTTCTTTCTTCCTTTCTTCCTTTCTTTCTTTTCTGGTATACTACCACATATTTTAAGAATCCCAGACGTTGTGTAGCAAAACCCCCAGAATTTGCATGGTTTCTGTGTTTCACTTCAAACAGTCAGTCACCAGTGGGTTAAGTACCAAAAGAAACTGCCTAGGGGTTCACACAGCTTGTGGGTAAGTGATAAGAAAAGCATGTTGTGGCTACATAGAGAAATAAATACTCAAAGGTGTGCAGTGAAATGCTGGAAACCTCCCTTATGTTTGGCAATCACAACTTCTATTCAGCAGTGTTCATGTACACAAACATGCCAACGCCCAGTGAATATCTCAAATCCACACCAAGTTTTCACGGATGTCATGTTTTCATTCAGGTAAAAACTCTTGTTGACCAAAGAGACTTGGTTATTCAGTTCTCTACAGAGATTAACATACAGTCATTGAATGTATTTCCAATTTCAATTCCTTTTTTGAGAGAGGGATAGAAAAAACAGCAAAGCAAGAAAGAAAATTCACAACTCTCTGTGAAGAGCACAGGTACCATTCTTAGGGGAACTAGAAAATTTATCTGATTTGATTTTAAAGCTTAAGTACCTTTTGAAAACTAATATCAAATTACACAGTATAATTTGTGACATTTATTAATTATTTTGATTTTAAAACCTTACTAATTAAGAGAAAAACTGTCATGCTCTTTATAAAGTGGAATAGTTTAAAAACTTTTTGACTTTTGTAGGTTTTGTAAAATTCTCAAATAAATTTACTCCAAAAATAGGTGTCTAATTAGCTTAAGAGCTCTAGAGTAATTTAAAATATCATTGGAAAACCATTGAAACATTTTTTAATATATTCTTCTTTTACACATAAAGCAAGTGTGAAACCAACATGTTAACCTGTTAAACTCAGATATATTATTTGAATAAGAAGCACCTCTTGCATCTCCGATTGCTTGTTTTCACACTTAAAAATCAACAAATGTTTACCTTAATTTTGCCATAAAACTGTATGGTATTTCTTAAGTGAAACCATCAATAAATGAAAATTTTAGTTATTGGTATGTATAAAAAAATTAACATGCATTTACTGTCAAGGATAATTAGAGTTTGGAAAAAAAAAAAATCCAGGGCAAGTTGTCCCCATTCTAAAGCTATTGTACTACAAAAGAAGTTACAAATCAACTACTTTGTCTTTTTATAGCTAGCTAAAACTAACGACTTTAAACTAAACAAGTAAGTTCTGGGAAGTCTTTTATGATTAATAGAAGAATCCATCCATCATTTAGAACTCCAATTGTTCCACTTATTAGATTTGAAAGAAACTATCAGCATTAATATTTGTTTCCAGGCTGGAATCTTGTGCTGAATATAATTTCAACAGCTTTGCAACCACTTTCTCATTTGTTATGGAGTTATATGTTGTGTAATTAAAATGTCCTTTTTTTTTTTTTTTTTTTTTTTTTTTTGAGGGGGGGAGCGCAACACTTAAGTGATATACATTACAAAAACTTTTTAGAATTATTTCAATATCAATTATGTAGAATTAGCTGAATTGAAGAGCTTACATTTCTGACAAAGAAAAGGCATTAGCCTGAACACTAGGGAACTTAGGTCACACACTTCGCAATCTAGATCCTGAAGACAATCTTATTTGCTATCACTACTGTCACAGGTTCCAGCATAGATGAAAACATTCCTTTTACTTTAAAGTGAAAAAGAATTTTCTTTCCCCAAGAAAAACTTTTCTTCTGATGACATGCAAAAGTTTTCTGTCTCCATAAATGTGTAATATTGGTAATATGTAAATATTACCAATACCAATATGCATAATATGTAAATACTGGACATACCCAGATAAAATAGTGCCGAGGTAAGAGACATGTATGCATGTCAAATTTAGCATTCTGTAGCCTCAAGTCTGAAGTCTTAGCAGCCTGATCAGAGCATCCCAGAAAACAAGTTTGTCAAATCATTTCTAGCTCCTCCTTAAATGCTGCACCCTAATTAAGATGTCAATAGAGAGAACTTCAGCACTTACTGATGGATCTATTAGTCCAGGAAGGGCTATATCCATATAGAATTGGATTAAAGGGGCTTTCCCCAGATAGTTTAAGAACCACTATTAAGAACGTGAAATGCAGATGCAGGTGAACTGAAATACATTTGGTCAAAAACCAGCTTTGATTTCTTAGTGAGATTTTCTAGGGCTGTGAATACCAGGAAAGCTACCTTATTCTAATGACAGAAGGAAAGAAGGAAAAAAGGAAGGAAGGAAGGAAGGAAGGAAGGAAGGAAGGAAGGAAGGAAGGAAGGAAGGAAGGAAGGAAGGAAGGAAGGAAGGAAGGAAGGAAGGAAGGAAAGGAAGGAAGGAAGGAAGGAAGGAAGGAAGGAAGGAAGGAAGGAAGGAAGGAAGGAAGGAAGGAAGGAAGGAAGGAAGGAAGGAAGGAAGGAAGGAAGGAAGGAAATCTTATGTTACCTGTTATCATTCAGAGATATACAGTTATTGTTCTCACCAAATGACTGGGATAGGCTGAAAGATTAAAATAAAATTGGTCAAGGAATCAAACTACTTGTTAGGTAAATAAAATGAACATTTTATAGACAAGTGCTAAATTATATCTTTCAAACCACATGTATAAAGTGACCTGCACTAGGAGCAGAACTGATCCCTAGAAGATATAATCTTTGAATGTGTGTGTAAATAAACATACATATGTTAAAATAATAATTTTGATTATATGTTTTTTCAATGAAAGGGAAGAAAAAAAAATAGCTAGAGTATTATAACTGTAATTTTCAAATGATGTTTGAATGGATTACTTCTACCAGTTTGGATTACTTTAAGATTACAGTACAAAGCTAGATACTTTCAGTACTGCACTAGTAAGGCATTTGATCATAGCTGATTTGCATGAACTTTCCAAGTGGTTCAGAATCTACATTTTCCCTCTCTTTTATTTAATATTGGTGATGTCATTTTTGAAAAACTTTCAAATTCATTGTGCATCAAAATAAACATAACTGTTTGGTTTTTGTGTTTTTTCTTCCATGCATTCTGAAATGCCCAAATCATATTTTTAAAATCATAATCCTATTTGTTGATTGGGAATGATTTAGTACCACAATGAAATAATTATAAAGTGCTCCATAAGGATCACATATGGGAATCTACATCAAAAGGCATAATATGGAATTCATAATAGCATATAAAAATATATATATTAGATCAAATAGACTCTTTTCCATGAAGCTTTTACTCTACCACTTACAGTGAATAGATAATATTGAAAGGCTCATTAAATGCGTGATCCTTGAGCATCAGAAAGAACATTCTAAGCAGAAGATGAAGGCATTGCACATTCCCACAACAGAGCAGAATGAAGTCATTCTTCATTAAAAAATATGTAAAGGTCATCAAACATAGGAATACTGTAGAGTAAGGGTCTATTTGTATTAATCTCTTATATATATATATGCACACACATATATATGACTTCTGTTTCAATTTCAGCAAAGTGAAGAATATTGAAAAAAGGGTGTTGTCAAAATATGGTGTTGTCTTGTTGCATTTGCTCTACCTGCAATACAGCCTCTATACCTGATTGTCATCTGCTTCCAGTGGCTTAAAAGCAGCATAATTTTGTTGATGGTATTGATCACACTAGATTTCTCCCAAGTATCAAGGAAGTGGAATATTTTTTTTCCCCTCACCAGTTACACTTATTTTTTGCCATTGAAATTCTGGAGAGAAGTGACAGGCATCTATCTTGCAGTTTTGCCAATGCTATGATCATGCAGTTGAATGATTTTCGTGACTGAAAGAGAGTAATTCCTGCTTTAGAATACTATACAATTATCTGCATGTAAAATGTAATAATCCTAGTGCTCATAAACACAGACCCCGACACATTATACAAATGTTTTCTTGACAAGGATAAGTACTATGGAGGATGGATAAACTATCCAATAGTTTCTGATTATGTAGACAGCATACACAGTGTAGTTTCCATGAACAAAAGTATTCATTTAAAGCATTCCTTTATTGTGAAAAGGTGATAGACACATGCAATCTTTTCTAGAATGGTTTAGCAGTAAGATTCTCAAGCTAGGGCTTAAAATATCTTCATTTGTTGTGCTACTGACCATCAGTGTATCTTGGGTGGGTGACTGAGACTACAGCTGCAATTACCTGCTACTTTCACAAAGGTGCATGCTGGGGTCCTGCCAAACCATGCTACAGCTCAGTCTGTACCACCCATTTCCTGGGGAACCCAAGGAACTCTGTTCCACTCCACCCCCCAACTCATGATTTTAGAAACACCCCCCAAATTGTTATGTATGGTGAAAGTCTGAAAATATTATTATATATCACAACACAGAGGCAGCATGTGCTAGCACTCACGTTTGGTCCCAAACTCCAGCACTTAGACCAGGCTGCTACATTTTTTCTCTGCACATGTAATGAGCCTGAGTGGAGGCTCATTCAGCTGCTTCTGCCAGCCAAGCTACAATATTTGAAACAAGGAGCACTAGTAAATTTGCAAGAAAACACAGGATTTTCTCCTGCTTGAGCTGCTTGATAAATCAAGAGAGTGTTGGATTCCCTATTTCTCACCTCCTCCTATCTTTTAGCAAAGGTACACCTCCGTATCCATCTTTCTAGTACTTACCAATCTTCAAATTCCAAACTTGCTTTCAAATCTGCAACAAGGCAGAGAACCTAAGGTAAGAATATTCGTTAGCAGCACAACTCTGAGGCAGTTACAGCAGGACTGCATATTTTTTGCTGAAAAACATAGATGAGTGTGTAATACTAAATAATAATTTAAAAAATGTATGTGATCATACATGTGACAAATGTATTATAAATCTAATTAAGGATGTAGAGATACACTGATTCTGGCATTTCTTAACACTTAAATGCTTAGCTTTGCAAATGTGCAGTGCTATTTGCTGAAGCTATTATTTCTGAGTACTGTGGCAACAACCCGAGTTGTTAAGATTTACATTGTACTTTGCCCTACTGATACCTAAACACAGATTAAAGGGGGCCAGAGCTCCAGAGAAACAACAGATTAAGATAACATCTGTAGTAAGACCATTATAAAATAAGAAAGGAGAGGCACAAGATACTAGTTGTCAAGAATTGTTTGAAAGACTTCTGGCAGTGGTAAGCATTACAGACAGATTTTATATTAGGAGTTCATCCTAGTCAGAAGATGGGGCATAGATCAAAGGACAAACATGTTTAAAGGACCTTTTATATGATAACAAGTGAAAGCTGGATCATAACCAAGAAAAATCCAAAATAAACAGCTAAAATTACAAATAAAAAAGTAGTTATGCCAGAGCTATACTATGCACTGAAGGAGAAGAGAAATGGCTTGTTATTGATACATTAGAGTGAGACCTCCTAGGTCATCAGAGCAGCCTCATTGTCACATGATTCTCACATGATGCAGGAAAAGTATTTACAAATGTATTGATGATGGACACCTGGGGTTATTTTCCTTTTGTTCTCCCTTCTCTATTTTTCATAACCTGTTTCATAACCATATTTTTCTGTGTGCAATGTATATTTGGTGCTGCCAACAATTAAATGATCAGTTCTTAACATAGCAAAAGTATTTTCAGCCAATAATTACTGGCATGGACTGAGCTGCTGCTGCTGACTACTTCTAATGTTCTGTGACCCCTTTTGAAATATTTCATTATCAGAGTTTGAGGAATATTAAGCTCAGTTAAATAAGCCAGGCTACTGCTGCCTTTAATCAAGAAATAAATTCTGTGTTCTGTGTTCCCCATCTCTTTTTAGGAATTCTTCTCAGCCCTATTGAAGTTAAATTAATTTTCTTTATGATCCTAATTACTGCTTTATGTCTTGCACAGTGGCATCACTTTTGCTTTACCCATTAACACTGCGGCAGATATCCATCAATGAATAGCTGTCAATTAGTGTGACATTAGTGTTACCAGGAATATGCCTTCTACTGAATCCTAGGATTGCATTTTGATGCACCAGAAAGGTGTTTTACAGTTTTTCTCTAATTAAATAACACATTAAGGTCTTATTCTTCACCATCTCTGGAAACTGTCTACAAGTAGATTTCTAGTGGACATCCCTTGTTAGTCCCCATGACAAAGCTCTGCATGATTTCTGTAAATCTAACACAATACGTGGAGTGGCTGGGGGAAAGGAAAGGTCACATCCTTTCTCAGATCAATCTTATGCTATGCCATATATAGCTTCTCTGCAAAGCAAGCTAAATATAAATTGAAAGGAGCTTGTACAATTTATGCTTCTCATGGTACTACACTTATAGAAACATGCCACTATACTGAAGAAACTTGTAAGCAAGGCAGGAGGTGAGAACATGGTAACTAGGCTGTACTATAAAAATCAAGACACTGAAGACAGTTCATAGAATCACAGCATGCTTTTGTTTGGAAGGGACCTTAAAGATCCCCTACTTCCAAATCTCCTGCCATGGGCAGGCACACCTTCCACCAGACCAGGCTGCTCAAAGCCCCGTCCAACCTGATCTTCAACACTTCCAGGGATGGGACATAAACTTCTCTAGATAACCTATTCCAGTTACCACCCTCATAGTGAAGAATCCTAGTATTTGTCAAAATAGAAGCAAGAAAGATGAAGTTTTAGAATCCTTGAACGCATGGCCTGGAAATGATTGTAGATTCTTGTTAACCAGCCTCAGAGACTACTGAGAAAGTGTATCTGCTAGTGAGGATTCATACCGTGTAACCTTAAAAATGTGTTTTCCTTTTATAATGTTATTCTAACATCCATCTGCAGCTTTAATTGTAGCATTTTACCTTTAAATCTTTACATAATTCATGGATCTGACATGCTAGGCACACAAATCACTTGGGCTCACAGGATCCATGACTCAAGGATGAACAATCCAAACTACACTTCCCCACTTAGCTGCAATTTCCCAGGAATTCCTTGGCCAACCCACCACTGAGCACCGAAGACTTACTTGGAGGATTGCCTACAGATGATTCTTTCAGCATCAACCTGTCTTTTTTTTTTTTTTTTTTTCCGCAGGCGAAATAATATGAGAGAACCTAGGACTTTTGGGTCTCCATGAACTCCCTTCTGAAATTCCTGCATGCATGATCTTCGATTTTTGCTCTAATCTGTTACATCTTCAAGTACATTCGTAGTTTCTCTATGATCTCCAGATCTCTAACTCCAGCCTCTTCTCTAAAATCCACATTATTCTGTAATTCCTGCTGTTTTCTGTCATTAGCATATGATAGAGGCCATTCTACTGACACATTTCTTTGTTTAGACTCAGCTGGACTGTAAAGGTGTTGGAGCAGAGAGTTACCTATCAACAAATCACTTTTATGTGTTCACAAAGCTTTTGTTAAATTTTTAATTCAAATAGATTTGTTCATTAACCATTTGCATCCTTAAAAATGTCATTTAATTTAATATAATTTGAAAGGAATGGAATTTGCACCATGACCGTCCACACAATTTACCTCTATTGTTATCTACTAATTCAGGTGGGTGCACTGATGAGGATTATATCATTTTGGACTTTTTAATTGCTATTTTACAGGCATCAAGAGTTCACTACTGCTCATAAATATCAAGAGTTTCTTATAGTACTCCTCAGCACAAGTCTGAAAACACAATATCCAAAATTATGAAAGCCAGAAAAGCTATTACAAAGAAGCAGCATTTGATGTGCTCCTGATTGTAAATACATCTGAAGTTCTTTTAAATATGTATGTATGTACGTACAGTGTCATGTAACTAGCATCCCCCTCCCTAGACAGAATACCCCTTAGTGAATGGCACTTTGACAGCACATCGCTTTCATTGCCGAATTAGTTCTTCTGAGCTCATCACTCTGGAATCAAGTGCTTTGTTCTGAATAGAGCTCCTCTCAGATTTCAAAGTCTCTAAACATAGGAACTTCATTGAAAAATACATAAATAAATAAATAAATAAATAAGTTGTTTTTTTATATAAATTTTCAGTGAAATCATATTGACCATTTGCACTAGTCTATATTAACATAGATATTACAGATATCCCAATTTGAGTGATAATAAGTAAAAATTAAAAGGGTTGATTCTTATATCCTACTCCTCTCAGACCATTTCATTAAAATGAGCCAGATGAAGCACAAAGTACATTCTTCAACTCAACAGCTAATCTATATTAGGAAATTAAATATTGCCAGGTTCCATTTTCTCAGGCTGGGCCGTTGACACATTCTGGTCATGATCATGCTACATAATGATATTCTGGTACCCAGAGCAGTGTACAACTGCCAGCTGACAACACTTCCAGGGCTGGCCTTATGCCCAAACTCTACATGGGAAATATTTGGGTTAGTAACAGCTGATCAAGGCAAAAAGAATAACAGTGACTGCCATAAGAATTTAATCATTTAGACTATCAGCATCCTGACAATGCTTAATTTTCTTGTTTAGATGTCAGCATGGCTGAAGTTTATGGATACACTAGAACCAACAGCATAAACTCAACAGAATTCAGCAGCGCTGGGATGACAAATCCTAAGTGCGTATCAACCTCTACTACAAAATGCTTATGCTGCCATTTGCTTGTTAAAATGACTAACAGGGTTTAGTTCAAACCTAATTAAACTAATAGAGAGTCTTTCTACTGACTGTATCTGAAGGAAGCAGAACCTCAGAGTTAAATATGTTACTCTTCTGTGACACGTTCATTCTCCTTTGTCCTCAAGGACATCCCTGGTCATTTTTAGAATAGTCCATTTATTCATTAAGAGTCCTTTCATTCTGCTTGTGTCATCATACTGCTCTGCTAGAAGCTTCTCTTTATATCTCATGCTTATCTGATTTCAGTTTTGCTTCTGATACTCATACATATGCCTCATAGATGAAGCTTTCAAAATTCCAACTGGGGTTTCTGTCCTTTTTTCACTGGTTAAATGGTTCACCTACAGCCAATTCAGAATTTTGCTATAATATTATCACCCAAAGAACAGAACTTTCTCTTTGTAACACTTACTGTGAATGTTTAGTTACTCAGATTACTCAAAACCAGAAAATGGTACTGCAGTGAAAGACAACTCCATCCCTAGTGTTTGTTGTTTGGGTGATATAGTATGGGTTTATGCTGGCAGGCAGGGAGATCCAAAAGAACGGGTTAATGGAGTGAAAGGAGGCTAAAGTTGTGCCTTAAGGCACAACTCCAAGTTTTGGAGATTTCATTTTGGGCCAGTGCTAGTCGGGTCATGTGGATTGAATGTCCATTTGAGGCTGAAGAAAATTAGATATACCCCTGGTCTTCCAGCTTAGTTCAAGCTAAAGAAATTCAGTTTGTACACTCCAGGATGACTCAGTGATGGTAAGTGGGGACAACTGGGACATCAGTATCAAAGTTTACTCTGGTTCAAACTAAAGTCCACCTATAACTTTGTTCTGTTGGTCAGGAAAAGGTCTGAAGATATATTAAGAGATTTTATACAAATGTTTAGCAAATATTGTCTGGAGATTAATGTAGACAATGCTAAAACCAAGCAAAAGCTTGTAATATTCACCTGTTTGATAAAAGTGAATAAATACTCATGTGTTGAAACACCATTACAAAGAAGATTATAGGATGCTGAAATCAAAACAGCAAGAAAGGATAATTCTAGAAGAAATTAAAACATTAGAGAAGGAATATAGAACTGCAGACCATGGGCTGACTCCAAAAGGCTCACATCTGGTCTACATTAAATTATAGTTCTGAAAAATAAAGTTTCAAGCAAATATTTTTGAAGAAACTGTTTCTTAGGGGAGTTGAATATAGATTTGTACTTTACTGACTTAGTATATATATAGCACAACAGATTATAAATAACACATAAAACAAAAATAGTCATTAGCATTTGTGTCTTCCTTGATCCACTTAATTAGAAAACATCTGTGGTGTAGTCAGTGTTCTTTTCCATAATTGCTTAATAGGCAACAGGATAATATGATGCCAAAATATGTCTTTGAGAGATTTTAGCTCACCAATTTACTGTGCATATGTTTTAAATGTTTTTAAAGGTGTATTTTCATCATAAAATGATGAGCAGTCATTGAACACCAATAAGGTACGTCAACTACTTTTTTTTTTTTAATACTTTTTTTGAAGTGAAAATAAAGTTAAGAGATGGCTTACACAGGGATGATTTGCATAGATGAAATTGGGAATTTTTTAAAATTGATAAAGATTGAATTTCTTTCTTGGTTAAGTTTTGTATCCAGGTATTGTAACACACGAGAGTTTTAAATCTCCTAAGTCTGCACAGATCAATGCAGTATTAAAAGACAAAAATGTAGATTAGAAAAGTTTCAAAATTAAATCTGAATTTCATATTTGACTGTTGAAGCATGAACACAATGCATTTTTAAATATACTTTTCTACCATGTACTGGTTATAGTTAGTTAAAGAAAAAAAAAAGTACATAATACTAAGTAATGTCCATTGGCAGAAAAATAAAAAAAGTAAAATTTTGAGTGTTCTATCCCATGTGTAAATGCAAAGGAGAATAAAAACCAAAATAAAAGCTTGTTAGTGAATACAAAAAATGTAGGGAACAAACTTATCCATGAGTGTCCAAGCTTGGCTGAAAAAGACCATGTCAGAAACAAATCTTTTTTAAAGAGTGGATTTATTTATTCACTAGCAACAACTGTTGTTCCTTACCAAAAACTGTTGTTTTGTTTGTCCTTTTATATCCTTTAAATATCTTTATAAAAATTAACTATCCACCTAAAATCCCTGTAAATCATGGCCTGTCAACTTTATGACTTAACAGTCTGCATTTGAATTTGTAATTTTTATTGAGAGATCATTTCTTTTTTCTTGTTTTCCTTTTCCTTTTCCTTTTCCTTTTCCTTTTCCTTTTCTTTTTCTTTCTTCTTTTCAGTAGACTAAGTATGTAGGTTGAGGGAGAGTGTCAACTTTTTAGAAGGGAGGGATTGTGAGAATGAGATTTTATTTCTCTTCTCCTCTTGTTTCCTTACAGGTAGTTTTCAAATATTACTTCCCACCCTTAGTTCTTGATCTGTTAATTCTCCTAAAAAAATGAAGGTTAGATTGACCCTCTTGTTTATCTGTATTCACAAAACACTGTCACTGGACTATTGAAAAGCCACCACAGAAGGGTAGCATGGGCGTGGGAGAGAATGGTACTTGGAAGGAAGGACGATGATGGGAGAGCAGAAAGAGGAGGTGAGGAGGCAGCAGGAAGAGTGGAGTTGGGGAAGAGAGGTAAGATGTCAGTCTACAGTCTATTAATTTTGAGCTAGCTATCTGACTGCTTTTGTTTTGGGAGTACAGGCTTTCTCCCTGTGAAATGACCAAATTATTTTTCTTTTTGTCCATCTTGAGCTGTGGAATAATCAGAGCCCACAGAAGAGTAAATTAGAGTTTGATGGCTGTTGTAACAGTGAGGATGAAAAGTCAAAGAATTTCTTAAAATAAGCCTTTCCTCTCATGCATTGCCATACGTGCCAGCACCAAGCGTTCCTGACAGGAGTGAGAAAGTAAGTGAGATAAAATTCCAATTAGATCAACTAAATTCAGTGATGAAGGTGATGCTCTAAACACCAAGAAAAAGGAGTGAGAGCAAATACCAAAGCTGCTGTAAGACAAACTCCTAGTATAATATATAGATAATGACATTAAAAAGTCTTTTTGTGTGTGTGTGTGTTGTTGATGTGTTTTGTTGTTTGTTTGTTTTTTTTTCTCTCTTCTTCTGTTTCACAGGGAGACAATTTTCTGACAAGTTTTCCATTTACAATGCCCTCAGACATTGTATTCAATGTATGTAAACAATGTATTCAGGTTGTGTAAGAATTAATTCTGAGGTAGAAATAGTTTCTGGTAAATATAACCAAAGATCACTAACAAGACCAGTAAAATATTTTGAAGATATTAAATTTATAGTTATTGGAGCATAGAAAATCATATGGATGGACATGACAAAAAAAAAAAAAAGGCATATTTAAATTAGAATTCTCTTAAATTATCCCTCAGTTAAGAAGTGCTTTAAACTTCTTTTTTTTTTTCAATTAAAAAAATAAAAAATAAAAGAGGACAAAGTTGGCCATATGATATATCACAAGCATTATTGGACAAGTCTGATATTGGACAGATATTCTTTTAACAGTATCTTAGGACTAGTTTTCTTCCTCCAGCTACACTCAGTTTACATTATTACGAATTTAAAGGGACACGAATACAATGCAGGTTTATACTTTCTCTGCAGAAGACATCACCTGTCACATAGTCAAGATCCCAAATCTTTTCTCAGAAAAAGGGCTTTTCTGAGATAAAATTGTTCAGTGTAAACATTTTATAATGGTATTCTGCTGTTAGAATGCAATTATGAATTGTGTTTAGGCTTCTTGTAATTAGGCCATAGTCTTCAGCACGTAACTAAAGAAAAAACAAGATAAGAACATGAGGGCTTTTTTTGTACATAGTGACTAGGACAGAGATTTAAAGCCTTCTAAAAAGAAATGCGCAGGTGTTTTCTTTCTATTGATTATGTTTACTGCATAGTATTTATTAAACCAAGACTTCAGAGTTTATCTTGGTCTGCAGCGGGAACCAAAAAGATTTATCCTCTTGCATAGGAGGGAAAACAAATGGAAACAGCAGCCGTTAATGATCTTTTTAATAGAGTCAAAAACTCGCCATATTTTGGGCATGTTGACTAGGGCAAGACCATTCCCTAATAATATCAAAAATCTCCTGGAGTTCAATGGCACAAAGTGATTTTTTCCCACTGCAGAGTCCTTTGACTTATAAATAGGTTTGTTTTCTCCTACATTTTTCCCATGGTATACTACACGTGTTTTTTTGTTTGTTTGTTTGTTTGTTTTTTATCTTTTATACTATATGTCTTAAATTATCAGATACTTGGAAGAGTTCTGTGGACAGTGTTGTTTAAAGCAGAGTTTGGCACAGATATCCTGCAATCTTTTCTAGATTATGCTATTGCCTGTGATTATGAAAGTCTGGACTTGGTGACTTGACGATTTCAGTGGGCCAAGCATGGGTCACTAGTTGTGTTCCTAGAAGTTTTTGATAATTTTTTATTAAGAATGGTGATACTGAAAGTAGAACAGAGGCAACAGATAGCTATGGGAATGTGGAAAAGGAAATTACAATTGCTGAAGTGGAAACCAAAAGTCAAACAACTTAATGTACTCAGGTTGGGGGAAACAAATAATCTCCTTGCAATACTGCATGCACTCACACATGAACATGTATGTCCAACAGCAGAAATTCTAATAAATCTGTTAAATCAGGGAAGGTACAACTGGAAAACAGTCAACACAAAATATACATTTATGAAACAGAAAATAAAAATTATCTGGGCAACTACACAATGTGTTTCTTGTAGTAGTGTGCAAGGCTTTAGAATGCTTTAAGAATGATTAAAAATATGGAGGTACATGGAGACTAAAATGTGGCATGTATTTACCCATTTTGCATTTTATTGAACCAGTACAATGGCTTTTTAGATGAATAATTTTCTAAGACAATCAAAATCAATGCAATTTCTCAGGACTCCATTAAAGAATTTGATGTGATTTCACGTGAAGAAATAGTTATGATTAGTTAACTGAAACTTATCTAAGCATTATAAAACTTTACTGATGCTTTTTATTCAAAAAGTCTTTATTCAAGGCTTCATAGAGTGTTTCCACTAGTGATTTTGACCAAAAAAAAAAAAAAACATATGATGATTTTTGCTAACAAAATTAGAAAATGTTGCTACAGAGAAAGACAGGAAAGCATTATGAAGGATTGAATAATCCTGAACATACAAAAAATGTCTATGTAGTAAATTTAACAGTACAAGAGTGAAGTACTATGCACTGATGGACTAAGAGGAATTTTTGCTATAAGACAAAACTTCCAAACAGGAAGGTGAGTGATCTTAGAGAATCAGTTATCATAAAATGACAAAATGTCTGTATCATGCAGAATCATGAAGCTAGGCAATAAAAGAACAGCTGTAATCTTACACCACATCTTGTGAAATACTTGTAAAGTAGATCTAACATAGCAAGGCCATTGTCAGAGAGCTTTTTGAGCAAGAGGAATCTCTGAAGAACCTTCCAGTCTGAAATAACTTTGCACTATTCTGCTTATCTATCTTTAGATTAATTCAAGTGGGAATGGGAGCAAATATAAACTAGATCAAAGTAATTAAGAATGAAACATATAAGAGGAGGCAAAAAAGCTTTGCTTGTGTTTTTTTGTTTGTTTGTTTGTTTGTTTTGTTTTGTTATTTTGTTTTTTAGTGTAGGGAAATGAGAATACATTTTTCTCCAACAATAGAGAGAAAATCCATGTAAACTGAAGGATATGGTTGGTATTAAACTAATTGAGTGTAAAATGGACAGGAATTCATGTAAGATGTAGACAGTTAATAGAATCATAGAATCACAAAATCATAACATCATAGAATGACAAAATGGTTTGACTTAGAAGGGACTTTAAAGGCCATCTAGTTCCAACCCCTCTGCCATGGGCAGGGACACCTCCCACCAGACCAGGCTGCCCAAAGCCAGCCTGGCCTTGAACACCTCCAGAGATGGGGCATCCACAGCTTCTCTGTTCCAATGCCTCAGCACCCTCAGAGTAAAGAATTTCCTCCTAATCTAAATCTCCTCTCTTTTAGCTTAAAACCATTCCCCCTTGTCATAGAATCATAGAATCATTAAGGCTGGAAAAGACCTTCAATATCATCTGGTCCAACCATCACCCTACTACCAATGTCACCCACTCAACCATGTCCCTGAGCCAGGTCCAACCTTTCCTTGAACACCCCCAAGGACAGTAACTCCACCACATCCTGGGCAACCCGTTACAATGTCTGACTGCTCTTTCTGAGAAGAAATGCCTCCTAATTTCTAAACTAAACCTCCCCTGGTGCAACTTGAGGCCATTGCCTCTAGTCCTATCACTAGTTACCTGCGAGAAGAGGCTGACCCCCGGCTTCCCACACCTTCCTTTCAGATAGCTGTAGAGAGCAGTAAGGTCTCCCCAGAGCTTCCTCTTCCCCAGACTAAACAACCCCAGTTCTTTCAGCCGCTCCTTATAGGACTTATGTTCCAGGCCCTTCACCAGCTTTGTAGCCCTTCTCTGGACACATTCCAGGGCCTCTATGTCCTTCTTGTGGTGAGTGGCCCAAAGCTGAACACAGTACTCGAGGTGCCACCTCACCAGAGGGGAATGGTGAGGGGAATGGTACAGGGAACGATCACCTCCCTGGTCCTGCTGACTACACAATTCCTGATACAAGCCGTTGGCCTTCTTGGCTACCTGGGCACACTGCCAGCTCATGTTCAGATAAGCATCAATCAGGAACCCCAGATCCTTTTCCCCTGCACAGCTTTCCAACCACTCTCCCACAAGCCTATAATGCTGCATGGGGTTGTGACCAAAGTGCAGGACCCAGCACTTAGCCATGTTGAACATCATCCCATTGCATCCCATTGGCCTCTGCCCATCAATCCATCCTGTCCAGGTCCCTCTGTAGGGCCTCCCTAGTCCTATCATTATCTGCCCATGTAAAGGGTAGAGCCATATATATATATATTTCTTAATCATCAGAAAATTTCTAGCTCAGTCTTCTGTTATTACAGGTTGTTAAAAACACCTCTGTGGTTTCAGGATAGAACTTGGTAAATATATTAAGGAGATTAATATGCAATTATGTATGCATTATGTCTGCATGCATTGCCTGTGGAAGCTGGAAACCAGTATTTGTCCCTCACTACTGCTATATTTCCTCAGAAACTGGTTATATGATAAGCCCTCTAATTAAAAAAGAAAAAAAAAAAAAAAAAAAAAAGACTTTTACTCTTCTTTTTGCTTTCTAGACTTACTTCTTTCTCAGATGTTTCTTCCAGTTTGTGGGCTGCAATCCTCCTTTCCAATAAAATTCTAATTTCACAAATCATAACTGTACTCTAGCAACAGGCCCGACAATCATAAATCTGGCTTATAATAACACCCCCAAAGCTGTTCAATTCTACACTTTAAGAAAAGACAAGAGGCTTCAGTCAGACAGTTCTCCCCTGAAACCTTGTGACAACACAGCATAGACAACTAACTGAGAGCTTTTGTTATGCCATTATAGAAATTCCTGATGTACCTACATTTTGAACACTTGTGTGCTATCCTCTCTCACTGACCCTGTTGTCATCAAGACAATGTAGTAACAAGTAAATGTCTGGGGAAGGATGCTCAGGAGTTTGGAAAAGAATCCATGCAAGGTACAATTAATTAGGATAGGAAAATTAATTATGGTAAGACATGACTGAGGAAGGATATCTCAAGTATAGAGAAGTATGGATCAATTGTTCACTGCTTCTTCCAGTAAAAAGGAAAAATAAATAAATAAATGAAGCTAGAATTTTTCAGGTTCTACACAAACATAGGAAGCTAGCAGTTAACCAGTAGCATACAGCCAGGCTGTGTAAATTTTCACCTGCGGACCCTGCCAGGCCTGGCTCAGAAAATCTCTGGGCTGTCTGCTGCTAGAGATGAGCCAAGTATGGAGAAGCATCATTAAATCTTGACCTGATCTTACACTTGTCCAGTCTTCAATACCGCCAGCATCAGCAGGGTGAGGTGGAGATTTGTTTTTACCTGATACTTTTTCTGTTCTTGTATTAACTCTGGTAAAAGCTAGAAAGGGTAGTTCAGTTTTGGAGCTTGGAGAGGAAGCATACTCCTGTCTGATTCACAGCAAGTTTGTGTGTTGATGTTACCATAGATCTTCTACAAAGGTTGCAGTAGTCTTTACAGCAAACCTGCCATAGTTGAGCAAAGAGGTGAACTAGTACCCTCACCACACTGTGACTACGATAACATAACATGACTTTAGTATGACTGACATATGTCAAAGTGGAAAAATTTCCCTCTCTATGTAGGTTATAGAAGCAGGAAGTTAAATGGCAAATCATTTATCTTAATGAAATTGGTGCTTAAGTGAAATCTTAATCATAGCATAGTTATCAATGGTTCGGTGCCAACCTATGTTGTGGAGTAAGAGCAATTCCTCTGCCTTGAGTATGAGTATGACCATTTAATATCTTTATTTTTGGCCTGGATGATGGAGTAAAAAGTGTGCTTATTAGTTATGTAAATGACATCAAACTGGGAGGCCCACTGTGTTCACCAAGGGACAAGATTGTGACTTAGTAACAGAGAACTGGAAGAGACCACAAGGAAAAATGAAATCCTGCTTCAGAATCCAAACTACACATCAAGAAAACCAGGGATTATTTCCTTTCTAACTGTCTCACAGACAAGCAGCTGAAGCTGCCTGAAGATGCAGCACAACACCAGCAATATACTCTGTTTTCAAAATCATTTTGATAAATTGAGAAATCGGTCTAGAGAATATCACACTGCAGTTCAACAGGGTCTGGAGCCAAGGTTTCTTCCTATCTCCAGTATGCTGCCATTCTACATAAAAGCTGAAACCTTTACAAATCTGTTCACCAGTGTACTTGCACAGCTGCTTCCTTCCCTGCAGAATCAATTCTAATTCTTGCTTTTCCTGTCCCTTAAGCCCTACAAAACCGAGTTAGGAGGGAGCAGCACTGCATCTACTTGGAAGAGAATGAAGGAGATTTGATTCATCCTCCTTTTTCATTGCAATTAGAATTGTTTCAGTCAGCCACTCACATGCAATGCTGGTGTATATGTGTGACAGAACAGGTTCAGCTTCTAACTGGTGGTTATTCACAAGAAACAGAAGACTTGGCTTGCATTTCAGAGGGCAAGCTGTGCTTTCAAGGCTTTGTAGGATGAGAGAAAAATGAACTGTTTACTGGTATGCTGAGCATACTCCATGTGGAAACTATGGGGAGATAATCAGTGTGAAATCCCATGCCATGGTTTTCAGAACAAAACTGCAATTTAAATTAATTAGGAGAAAGCTCACTTTATTTTGTCCTCTCTAATAGCAAAAATTTTACTTTTTTTTTTTCTTTTTTTTTTTTTCTCCCCACTATTTCTAAGGTATATGAGTGACTTATGATGCACTCAGGTTGGGGTTTTGGATGTTTGTTCAGGGGAGGGGTTTTAATTACATACGCATGAATAGTTTTGATCTTATCTTCTTTTTCTTTTAATCTTCTCTGTATATTAAGCAGTAAAAAATGGTGACTCAGTGGAAAGATATTTATTTCTGACATGTCTTCCAATAGGTCCAATAAATGTAGTTTCAATACTATTTGACATTTTTTACTTTGAAGATGGCCATTATCTCCAAGAACTGGAGGCAGAACACTTTTTTAAGTTCCTTTGAGAAATTTCAAAAGAAGATGCAAGCTTAATGTCCTTATTTCAGTGTTCAAACATCAGACACAGATTGCCATCTCTTTACTTAAAATCATAGCTGGCAATTTGTGTAGACAGGTTCTTTTTTTTTTGTCATATCATTTGCAGTTGCCAAGAAGTACACCTGTTTGTTTGCTTGATCCTTGGAGCATAGAAGTTGATTTACCATGCATTTTTAAAAAATTATAAGCTTGAAGACCAAAACTAATTAGGCAACTCTTTCAGTTCCAGTGTGCTAAGCTTTCATGGCTATGTCTTATACCACTGTCTTTAATCAGGACATTTATCCAGCATAGAAATTGGGAGCTACTGTAAAATTCTTCTATCAATAGCAATGTTTGAAATATGTGCCTTGGCCTCCCGTTGTTCAAGCATTGCAAATTGTCAAATTATATGCGACAGACTGATCATGATCTGTCCTTTTCACGACAAGCAAAAGTGTTTTTCCTTCACTCTGGCAAAATGAAAAAGAAAAAGCATTCAACTACATCAAGAGATTGTTCCAATCCCAGTTAGTTGTTATTTTGCAAAATGTTAGTGTGTTTCAGCATGAAGCTATAAGTTTCTCCCAAGGTAGTATTCTACAAATGACATACAGCTTTTCCATAGTTAATGCAGCGTTGTATGCATTTTATAAAAATTTCGTGATGGCAGAATCTACATGATAACTTGTATTAATAAATGTTTTTATCTATTATGCAATGGGAAAATTAAAGTATGGTTCAGTGTTATTGCCTGTGCTGGTATACTGGAAAACGAAAGCATTTCAGTGACAGCTACGCAATATCTCACTTCACCTATGAAGGAACAGCTGTGGTTTTCTGTGGTGGAAAATACTTGGGGTGTGAACAATGGATGAAGTATGAGAGTACATTCCAGTGTGAATGTATCAAACACTGCGGATAACTGTGCTGGAGGTATATTTGGGTACCACAGTTACATATATGTAGCATAGGTGTTGCTTTTTAGGTATGGTTATTTATCATATAATGACTACAAAATATTCTCCTCTTTTCATCACAGTGTAGGATAGACAACATCTGTTAAAAACATTCTAAAATAGAGCTGGTGTGAGATCTAAAAATCTTTAAAAAAAAAAAAAAAGACAAAACAGGAACAAAGAAACTGCACACATGATTTTTATTATTTTTTTTTAGACAAATACAATGATAATAATTTTCTATACTTGGTAGGTGGTGGAACCAATAGCTAGTGGTAATAAAATAAACAGCCAGCTCAAAACCTCACTATGCACCATTGCTGGCATGTAGCACAAAAAGTAGGAGTTAGGATGGATCGATATAAAAAATATGCCCTTCATATATTTGTTAAAAAACACCTGCTCAGTACCACATTTTTAAATAACTCATTGAATTAGCTAAGTATACTTTTTGCTGACATCTTAATTAGATAATTATGTCTTAATTATTCATTGTCCATAATTCACAGCTGCCTGTATATGAAATTCAGCACTTGTAGCTAATCACATATTCTGTAATGAATTTTGAGTCAGTCAACACTATTCTGCTGTAAATTGTCCAGCAGAAGAATAATTTACACTATAACTAAAACTGTATATTCCCAGTTTTAAAAGTTCTTCAGCAAGTTTGTCATTTCTGAAAACATTTGGATGCAGTTCTTAGTTGAGTTTTACAGTCAGCCCTTCATTTAAATTCATCTACAACTTTCTTCTTTATCTATGGAAACTGATATATTTTATGTTAGAAACAATGGAAAATAATTAAATACATAATAAAATTTTAAATAAAACAGCCAAAATTAGTACAAGAATCTCATGGAAATTTTAGAACAGTACCACTAGTACTAAAAACATACTGTTTTTACATACTGAACATACTGAAACTGATGTAGTTTACACTGATGTGTTTATGAATAATATTTCTCTTTTTATACCTCCTTAATATATTATTTACAATGATCTTACTACAAAAATGGTATACTATGATTAGTGTATATAATATTTTGAAAATTCAGATCCAATATTGACTCTATTTAATTACTGTAAGCATAGTTGTTTATGTTCATTACCTGGTCATTTGCAAGCTACTTTCAAGAATTTTCCTTTTCTGTGGCTTTTTTGAAACTCACATTGTGTCACAAACTTCCTTTTACAATTTTTTCGCGGTCTATAATGTGACATTTGGCCTATCTCCCTACATCATCCTTGAGGTGCTAGTTATGGCATTGTACCATGCAGTCTACATAGCCCTCATTCACCAGAGCCAAGCATACCAACACTGAGGTCTGTGCAATTGAAAGGGAACCCTCAGAGTGATTCTCAACCTGCCATGCAGCATTACATCCATATAACAGTGAGATGCTTATAAAACTTGCAGTCATTTTCCAGCCTTGTTATATGGTCTGTCACTGCAAAGTTGGGTTGATAAGACAATGTGGAGAAAATCATAAGAAATCCAACCAGACCACTGGGGAAGTGTTCTGAGATGTTGCCCTCCTGACACCTGCATCTGCCCCATCATCAGTGCAGGAGCCCTTCGCTTGACTGGCCTCAGCCTGACCAGATGTAACTAAAAGTGCAGCTTTTGGCTGCTACGATTTGGAGCACTGCTAAGCACTTATCAGAGTGCAGTGCTGAAAAATATCAGCACTGTAGCTAGAGACATAGCATGTTCTACGTGGAAAATGCATCTGACCAAATTTAAAGTGAAAGTAATTTAAAATACGATGCAAATGACCTTTCAATAGTTGCTGTACAACAACATTTATGTCTGATCTATCGTGCAAAAGTAAATAAGTGTACTCATTCATATCCTCTTACTAGTGTTTGCTCTTCCTGTCAAGAGTGCAAAATGCAGTTCTAATCAGGTGGTTTGGGTCCTAATCTGCTCTGAAAGATGTATCAGGCTGGAAAGTGATACATTAATCACAATGTTCTCTTTTGAAAGAAATCACAGCTACCTGTTTGGGATTATTTTAAGGGCTGATCAGGCCCACAGAGAGTTGATATAGCCAAGAGTGCAATTTATTTTAGAGAAAGAGCAGTGCCAAAGCCTATACATTTATGAACATACTTAAACTCTCCAATGTGAGAAGTTTTCAGATGATAGGGAAAAAAGTCCCCGTCAAATGGAAAATGTTGTTTGTTCTTTTCCAAGGCAGGTGGTAGGGGATGCTCTTGAGGAGATAAAAATGGCTTTTATTTCCCTTCCTATGCAAAAGATCAAAAAAGTAAGGAACTGTCAGACTTAATGAGCCATGCTAAAGGCCTGCATCCTGACAGAATTAATGCATCATTTATAGAGTACTTCATAGGAAAATGATTTAGCGAATCACATATCACTTTGATGTCTTGAAACAAGCCAGTTTATTAATATTTATGTGAGGAATTCAGCAATTACAAATGACTAAGTCGTGTAGGCCAATGGCTGGAAGAACATATTGCGGGATTACTGGTGTGGAATGGTTACCAATTGAGATGTTGTGATGAATCAGTATACATCGCAGGTTTCAGGACCTGAGTTTGAATCCTTGACTTGGACCCAAGTAAATGCCACTTCTTCTGGTGAAGAGACAGAGGTGGCAAGGTCCCTGGCAGGCTGTATGTTGCTTTTGAAAGATGCTGCTCTGCTCCTTCTAGGTGGGGCTAAAAGGCTCTGAGCCTTTTCAAAACTCATAACTATCAAGTCTGCTGTTGTCAAAGCACAGGGTACTGCAGTGCAGATCTCCTGTAGAAGGAAACAAACTACGTAGTGCATTTCAACTAGACCTCCAGAAAGGGGAATGATTCTGCTAAAATCATATGTACAGATGTAGCTGCAAAAGCCATGTTTCCAAAGAACACATTGTCTTGTGTTTGTGCTTCCTGGGCCTCCTACTGCATTGTAGGAAGATGGAAAATAACTGAAACAGGGTGTAGCACAGAGTTACAACACTTCCTTTCTTGTAATGTTGGGAGAAGCGGTTGTACTAAGGCTTTCTTCAGCCAAGACAAAGAATACCTCTTTCTTTCAGTAAAAAAGAAAGTGTAGTAGCCTACCACATTCTTTTAGTAGCAATCCTACTACTTTTTTGAGTAGAGATGTCAGTGTTCTCTAAGTATACCCAACTGCTTCATCTAATACTCCAATGGAGTAAGGTGTGCAAGGTGTATACAGACCAATACTGTTTACTCTTTTCCATGAGATGCAGGACTCTAGATGGCTCAGACCTGGGCCTTAGGTTTCTCAGGTCTTCTAGTGCCTCAGACATTTTCATCTGATTTCCATCCAGCTTTATAAACTCTGGCTTCTGGCTTCACATCTTCAAGCATAATTTGGCAAGAAAGTAACAAATATAACCTTAGCCAAATAACTTAACCATAGTCACTTTGCTCTTAAAAAAGAAGAAATGAGTCAGAGGGCTCTTGGAAAAAACATACAAGCCCTGAGGCAAAGCTTTGCTTGACCTAATCTCTGTCAGTCCTAAACAAGCATTTCAGGCTAGGCAGTTTCTCTTCCTTTGTCTCTCCCCGGCAACTTCTTATCAAGCAATGGCATGCTTGAAGTAGCACATTCTAAATGTGGCTACTCTTTGTCAACTTCTCTGTCTCCTCTTTCCATATACCCAGACTGAAAATCTGTAGGTGTACAAACTGTAATGTTCAGTTCCGCAATTATATGCAAATTGTTGATTCCCAGTCTGTCTGTGTGGCTTTGCCATTCATTGTAGCTCTAACACATTCTTTCTAGGTAGAAAAGCTGTCTGAAGTATTTCACAGTGTCCTGCTTGACCTTCAAACAGATAGGAGACCATCATGTAATAGAAAGAAGTGGAGATCCTACTTGTACCCAGAAATAGCCTATCCTATCACAGAGGAAACTGGACACTGGGTTGTGTCCAGATGCATAGTGTGTCCCTGACATTTGTGCTTGAATGCGTGTCTCTTCACCAATGTGCTTGGTTGCATGTGAAATTTAGCTAGAAGACACCTACTGCAAGACGAGCTCCTAGATTCAGTTTTTGGTAGTACTGCATCACTTCACTGCATCAGGAATAGCTTAAGAGGGATTCCTTTCATTGTTATTGTACTTTGCCTGAGGACAGAAAAGTATTACCTTTCTTCTCCTCCTCCCATAATTTTTTATCTTCCTTGGAAGCATCTAGTTGCTGTTGGAGACAGCTTAATAAACATTTTATTTTTTTCATTTCCTGTGGTCTACACTACATTCCTTAGGAAAAATAAATAAATAAATAGATAAAATAAAATAAAATAAAAATAAAATAAAAATAAAATAAAATAAAATAAAATAAAATAAAATAAAATAAAATAAAATAAAATAAAATAAAATAAAATAAAATAAAATAAATATATAGAAAGCTCTGATACAGAAATCTCTAGGTTATTCAGTATAAAAACATGGGGATATGAATTTTTTTGACAACCTCTCACCAGCTCCAGCAACCCGCTCTTTACTGATTCTGTTATTTTCTGTATTTATGAAAAACCTGTTCTTTCAACAAGTTAAGAGCTGACTTGGTTTGCCTGCACACTCTAGTGGAAAGATAATATGCCTTATCTTTTTTTCCTTAGTATGTAGTATGAAAATAAAAAATCATTAGGATTTATGTAGACAAGTTTGGCTGGCTTCTATTATTGGATTGTAAAATGCAATTTGGGATCACTAAGAACAAATTATATATATTAGATCTGATTAAGTATGTATTTTAGAAGGTCAAACATGAAAAGTGATCGTAAAAAAAATTTTTTTAATGTTTTTATTATTTTTTTTTTCTTTTACTTAAAGCATTTACCATATACTAGTGAGTTGTGATCTGCTACTGTACAGAGATAAATATGCATTACAGAAACAGGAAAATGCTAAGATCTAAAAACATTATGAGCTGACAAATTTTCTTTTAAACTACTGCTGTATATTCTAAGGAACCAAGAGTATCTGCACAGAATTCTACTGATTCAGGACATTGTATCAGACTTACAGAAGTCCAGGTAGAAAGTATTTAACTTAAGCATATTTTTATTCTGTTTAGTATAACTAGAATTTTTTATGAGTTTATTTACTTCTGCACATGCTTTTAGTGCTTCTTATGTTTTTTAAATGGGACCTGAATTTCACCTAACACACACAGGGCAAGAACACATGGCTCTGAAATGCCCCAAAATTCAGATTCTCCGAGCCACTGAAACATGCATGGAAGCATCTAAAACGTAAGACATGTTATGAATTTCTGATGTATGAATCACAACCAGTCCAGACCTAAGGAACAAAGCTATTCCAGCCATTCTTTACTGTTATACGTGATATTGCCAAGAAACTCTTCTCTCTATTTTCTATTTAGGAATTCAATTTGGAAATGATCAGTGTAGAGGATTCAGTAGAGGTAAATAACACTGAATGAGCCAAGCATGGCTAGTAGGTCTTTCTTACTCCCACTCTCAGAGCATTTGGATAACCCAAATGGTACAAAATAGATGTATTTCAGCATTCTTGAAATGAGGAAAGAAGGCATGGATTGCCATTGCTTGAGTCACATTACAAATACATGAGAGAGACATTAGACACAAAATTTTCTATCGAGATAAATGATGAAATGTACAAAGGGCTCCTTTCTCCGGTACACATGAATATGACTGACTTGATTTCAAACATCATTTTTTTAACAGATTTATTAAAAGCTCTTCATACTTCAGCAAATTTCTTACATTGCAGCTTTCATTCATTTTGTCCCTGACATGTCGAATGTGAATATGCAATGCAGTTATTGGATGTTTAACTTTAGTGTTTTGTTTTATTAAAAAACAAACAACAACAACAACAACAACAAACATGTTATTGGCTTTAATTATAAGGTTAAAAAAAATCTGATAAGTACAATTCAGACAGCACACAAGATCTCTGAATTCATTTGGAGATAAAATGCTTAAAACTGACAGCTATTTTAAAATCTGTTTTACATTAAAAATCATACTTCAGACTACAGTCATTTAATTATTGCATCCAATGTCTTTCCTCTAAGTTACACAATTGTTCTTCATTCACATAAATGCATCATGGCATGACACTTCTCCAACTAAATTGTTATTCTGTTGTTTTCACTAAAAAAACAAACAAACAAACAACAAAAACAAAAAGCACAAAGATCCACTGAAAAATCTTCAAAGAGTACATGGGCTCATACTGGAAGAAAGGGGTAAGTAAATAGCTACATGACTGAGAAGCACATAATACTTGTGTTCTGTGCAGAAATGAATTATATTTCTTTCAATTTCTCTATAATTGTATATTTACTTCTTCTTCTGAGCAGAGTAATATTCTTTTTAACTAATATTTACATATCATTTTCAGAAAGTTTTTCATTTCATTTTACTTAATAATAGTAGTAGTTACAAATCTACTTAGTAAACAACACTTGTAATATAATTTTACGTTATGATATTTAGAAGAGCTCATGAAGTGTTTGGGTGTTTAGAAGAATTCATGAACATAATTTCTGGGGTAGACAGAGGGAGAAATTTTTGCTGACAGATACCTTAAATTTAAAAGATGAAAGAATAATTTAGGTTTCAAACCCATCATATAAAGCAACTTAATTACAGAGTGACCAAGTATCCATTCAGCCAAAGACATAAATGGAAGTTTCCTTTCAAGTCATGTAGACAAGAATATCATTACAACCTACAGTTATAGTTACTTCATGAATCTTACTCATACTGTTTCTCCAGTTCTTGTTTCTCACATACTTGCTAGTATTGGTCAGCAACAACAAAAAAACTGTTGTTTCATAAGAAGACCATGGAAAGCATCCAAAATAGGAACGCTATAATATTATCTATATTTACAAGTTTATTTGGATTTTAACATCATTTTGTTAGGAGCAAAATGGAACTTTTCCAATATTTATTTAGGTTGTTTAATTTAATTAACCAAGCATGTTGCCATGTAACATGGCACCACAAAATGGAGTTCTTCCTGTGGCAAATTGTTTCCCAGAATGAAGTAAATAACATGGAGATTAAGTATAAAACAGGCATCACATGTGGGGCCAAATTCATAAAGAGTGTGTCAGCTGGTGTAAGTAGCACATTGTTAAATTCACCCTCAGTGTCTTATATTGATGCAATCTCAACCCCCAAAAGAAGGATTAAGAATGTATATGAAAGCCTAAATTCCTTACTTACTCTTAAACCTTCTTAAATCACTCTGGCAAGAGAACAAGGCCTCAGGGCATGTGGAAGTTTCCCTCACAATTTTCAGTTTTCTCTTACACAGCGGGCTTGCACAGTTAGGGTAGAACTGAGAGAGACTCCATCAGCCTGACAACCAACATGTGTCACAGCCGCACATAATGGCCACAATCAGTGTTTCCTTGTAAAGGAATCACAAGGAACAGAGCATGAAGCCAAGCAGCTCTGATGATATCATAGCTTTTACTGGGGTAACCCCAGAAGACAGATCAAGCTGAGATACTTTTAACTTCTTTGGCATTCTTTTACATTTAATTACATTCACATAATTTCCACTTTCCATCTTATGGACTGTTATAGTCTATCAAGATTCATCTCCCTTCATCTGATGGTGCTCCAGCCCACCTTATTATCCTGTTCTTCATCACACCCTAAGGCCACAGCAGCTCTAATCTCTGCATTTACTGCACACAGAAGCCAAATTAACTTCCTTGAGCACACAACTGAGCTTCAGGCAATTTATAGTTCCTCTCAGATTCCTCTGACCACTTAGAGACAGAAAGAAATCTGAGTTTACAGTATTACAGTTGCTGGAAGATAGGGAAGTAAGGTGGGAGTGGTGTGGTGTTCTGTTTTTCTGTTTGTTTGTTTGTTTTATACAACAATCCTGTTTATGTTTTGAATGTTTTACATTTTTCATTTCCACTGCAGTGCAGAGAACTGTCACTCCAACCCTTTTTCTTGTAAGGAAAGTGGGGATGACTTAGTCACATTCCAATGTCATTTCCAACCAAGGTATCAAAAAATTCCCCTTCCAATCACCAGCTAAGGATACCTGTGATCATTTCTGTACCTTGGCTGCAGTGTGGAATAAAGTCTCTGACTCTGATGTGTGGTACTCATGGCTTTATGCTTGCCACAAAAAGCTTCTTACTTTGCTGTATCATCCTTAGTTCCACCAACTGTGTCAAGCAGCACAAGTGATAGATAGCACAAAGTGATCTATTTGAAATTTTATTACTTGTTTTATTCCTGATGCAGGAAGGAAAACTGTGTTGGTCCATCAACCCTCTAGGCTGTAAGACTCAGTTGGTGGCTCTCTAGTCATGCAGGGATAACCATGAGACTGATTACTACTTGTGAGATTACTGCTTATTCTTTGTATTGCTTTATCCCCCTACTCTAAAGTAGAAAAAATAATCTCTTTAATCTGGCTAGATAACTGTATATAAAAGTGAGTAGGAGAAAGAAGAACATACATTTTACATAATGGCAGTATATCATATTATTCATAGGAGTACTTAAGTCAGCCAAATTACATCCTTGCAATAGTATGTTCCCTGAAAATCCTCATTGTTGTTCAGGTTGGAACTGATTAGTCTTTGATGACTCCTCTGTTGCTACTTGTGACAATCCACTTGGGTTACTCTTTAGTACAGTTCTTTCTACTTCTGATTCTAACTATGTCAAATAGTGCTTTGTAGCAAAAGAGAACACTTACACAAAGTGACAGCATTTCTAATGGAATTCTATGAACTTCTAGTTGGAAGGTTAGCAATACAACATCCCCATTACCAAGATACTAAAAAGGATCCTAAAGAATTTTTTGTTCACTCACATTCCAAAGCTACATAGGATTTGGTTATAAGTGAAAGAGCAGAAAAAAAAAAAAAAAAAGAAAAAAAAAAATTCTTAATCTAGACTGAATTTTCCTTGGAGTATTTTCCTAGTTTAGGAGCTGGTCCAGACTAACTGAAACCTCATGACCACTTTCAATGTAAATATTTGTAGACCCACATTGTGTTCTGTCATTCTAGATATCATAATAATTATAATTAAGTTGCAGCATAAATCATAAAGAAAGTAAACAAAAGCAAATGATTTATCCCAGAAATGGCAAGTTTTAAAGGCTAATGGAAATTTCGTGTTACCAGTACACTCACAAGTCAGGCTTAAAGCTTTGCATTACGGTACAAATAACCTATGAAAACACACATATGAAAAATCTGTTGAGCTGATATATTATTTTTTTTTAAGTGGTCATATTTTATCCTAGATAGTAGAAGCATTTCATTCTTTTGACCTTGATGTTTAATAATAACTTTATAACTAAGAAGCATTAACAAAGCCACTGCAAGGACAGTCCTAGTAGACATATGTTGCAATTCTAAAGGAACAGCCTCTTTTACCTACTTCTCCCTTAGCTCCACTTTTATTTATTCACTGTCAAATTTGTGCACAGTTATTTTCTGCAAAAGCTGAAGAGTACAGTGTTTATGTTAAATAAATGTCTATGCAGCTCATATATCACTGATGCTCTATATGGGTTTTGTTAGATTACATTGCTGTAGCATTGTATAGAATTACAGTACTACTACTAACTGAGATAACTGCATCCCTGCTCTGTCTCAGCAGTTGTGTACATGTATTCCCACCAGACAAAAGTTATTCTCCAAGTATTGTGTTCAATAAAAGAAAGAAAGAAAGAAAGAAAGAAAGAAAGAAAGAAAGAAAGAAAGAAAGAAAGAAAGAAAGAAAGAAAAAGAAAGAAAGAAAGAAAGAAAGAAAGAAAGAAAGAAAGAAAGAAAGAAAGAAAGAAAGAAAGAAAGAAAGAAAGAAAGAAAGAAAGAAAAAGAATAGAAAGAAAGAAAGAAAGAAAGAAAGAAAGAAAGAAAGAAAGAAAGAAAGAAAGAAAGAAAGAAAGAAAGAAAGAAAGAAAGAAAGAAAGAAAGAAAGAAAAAGAAAGAAAGCATTAAATTTATCTCTTCAAGCTGTATGCAGTACAGTTTTGAGTATATTTTATCTTGGCAAACTTTGCCTTATAATAAAATCAAAAAGAATGAAGTCAGCTATCAGTTAATTTTGCCAAGCTTGAACTCTTACATTTCTTCTCACTAGGCCAAAAAGAATAGACTTACACAGTGTCACTGTGATACTGTAATTCAAGATAATCTAAAATACTGCATTATTTTACTTTCACGTATATCCATAATCACTTTGGAAAGCTTAAAAAAAAAAAATCATGCGTATGTTTCAGTTCCTAGAAATCAACAATTAAATGCATGTACTATAGCTAAATAGTACATGTCTCATGACTGGAGTACTGCAATGCCTGGCTATAAGCTCTTTAGAAGGGACAGGCAGCACAGAAGGGGTGGTGGTGTAGCTCTATATTAGAGAGTCTTTCGAGGTTGTAGAACTCGAGGCTGGGAATGACAAGGTCGAGTCCCTTTGGGTTAGGATCGGCAGGGACAACAAGGCTAGTGTCCTGGTCGGGGTCTGCTATAGACCGCCGAACCAAGATGAGGAGACTGATGAGGAATTCTACAGACAGCTGACAGAAGTTGCGAAATCGTCAGCTCTTGTACTCGTGGGGGACTTCAACTTCCTTGACATATCCTGGAAGCACAACACAGCCCTGAGAAAGCAGTCTAGGAGGTTTCTGGAGAGCGTGGAAGATAGCTTCCTGACGCAGCTGGTTAGTGAACCTACCAGGGGTGGTGCCCCGCTAGACCTTCTCTTCACAAACAGAGAAGGACTGGTGGAGGATGTGATTGTCGGGAGCTGTCTTGGGCAGAGTGACCACGAAATGGTGGAGTTCACTATTCTTGGCAAGGCCAGGAAGGGGACCAGTAAAACCGCTGTATTGGACTTTCAGAGGGCTGACTTTGAGCTGCTCAGGACACTGGTTGGTGGAGTCCCTTGGGAGGCGGTTCTGAAGGGCAGAGGGGTCCAGGAAGGCTGGGCGCTCTTCAAGAGGGAAATCTTAATGGCGCAGGAGCAGTCTGTCCCCACGTGCCCAAAGACGAGCTGGTGGGGAAGAAGACCAGCCTGGCTCAACAGAGAAATGTGGCTTGATCTTAGGAGAAAAAAGAGGGTTTATAATCTTTGGAAAAGTGGGCAGGCCACTAGGGAGGACTTTAAGGATGTAGCGAGGCTGTGCAGGGACAAAATTAGGAAGGCCAAAGCTCATCTGGAGCTCAATCTGGCTACTGCCGTTAAAGATAACAAAAAACGTTTCTATAAATACATCAACACAAAAAGGAGGACTAAGGAGAATCTCCACCCTTTACTGGATGCGGGGGGAAACTTAGTTACAAGAGATGAGGAAAAGGCGGAGGTGCTCAATGTCTTCTTTGCCTCAGTCTTTAGCGGCAATACCGGTTGTTCTCTGGATACTCAGTACCCTGAGCTGGTGGAAGGGGATGGGGAGCAGGATGTGGCCCTCACTATCCATGAAGAACTGTTTGGTGACCTGCTACGGCACTTGGATGTGCACAAGTCGATGGGGCTGGATGGGATCCACCCAAGGGTACTGAGAGAACTGGCAGAGGAGCTGGCCAAGCCACTGTCCATCATTTATCAGCAGTCCTGGCGATTGGGGGAGGTCCCAGTTGACTGGCGGCTAGCAAATGTGATGCCCATCTACAAGAAGGGCCGGAGGGCAGACCCGGGAAACTACAGGCCTGTCAGTTTGACCTCAGTGCCAGGGAAGCTCATGGAGCAGATTCTCTTGAGAGTCATCACGCAGCACTTGCAGGGCAAGCAGGCGATCAGGCCTAGTCAGCATGGGTTTATGAAAGGCAGGTCCTGCTTGACGAACCTGATCTCCTTCTATGACAAAGTGATGCGCTGGATGGATGAGGGAAAGGCTGTGGATGTGGTCTACCTTGACTTCAGCAAGGCTTTTGACACCGTCGCCCACAGCATTCTCCTCAAGAAACTGGCTGCTCTTGGCTTGGACTGGCGCACGCTTCGTTGGGTTAGAAACTGGCTGGGCCCAAAGAGTTCGTTGGGTTAGAAACTGGCCGGGCCCAAAGAGTCGTGGTGAATGGAGTTAAGTCCAGTTGGAGGCCAGTCACTAGTGGTGTCCCCCAGGGCTCGGTGCTGGGGCCGGTCCTCTTTAATATCTTCATCCATGATCTGGACGAGGGCATCGAGTGCACCCTCAGTAAGTTTGCAGATGACACCAAGTTAGGTGCGTGTGTCAATCTGCTTGAGGGTAGGAAAGCTCTGCAGGAGGATCTGGATAGGCTGCACCGATGGGCTGAGGTCAACTGCATGAAGTTCAACAAGGCCAAGTGCCAGGTCCTGCACCTGGGGCGCAATAACCCCAAGCAGAGCTACAGGCTGGGAGAGGAATGGTTGGAGAGCTGCCAGGCAGAGAAGGACCTGGGAGTGATGGTGGATAGTCAGCTGAATATGAGCCAGCAGTGTGCTCAGGTGGCCAAGAAGGCCAACAGCATCCTGGCTTGTATCAGGAACAGTGTCACCAGCAGGGCTAGGGAGGTGATCGTCCCCCTGTACTCAGCTCTGGTGAGGCCGCACCTCAAGTACTGTGTTCAGTTTTGGGCCCCTCACTACAAGAAGGACATCGAGGTGCTTGAGCGGGTGCAGAGAAGGGCGACGAAGCTGGTGAGGGGCCTGGAGAACAAGTCCTACGAAGAGCGGCTGAGGGAGCTGGGCTTGTTCAGCCTGGAGAAGAGGAGGCTCAGGGGTGACCTTATCGCTCCCTATAGGTACCTCAAGGGAGGCTGTAGCGAGGTGGGGGTTGGTCTGTTCTCCCACGTGCCTGGTGACAGGACGAGGGGGAATGGGCTTAAGTTGCGCCAGGGGAGTTTTAGGTTAGATGTTAGGAAGAACTTCTTTACCGAAAGGGTTGTGAGGCATTGGAACAGGCTGCCCAGGGAAGTGGTGGAGTCACCATCCCTGGAAGTCTTCAAAAGACGTTTAGATGTAGAGCTTAGGGATATGGTTTAGTGGGGACTGCTAGTGTTAGGTCAGAGGTTGGACTCAATGATCTTGAGGTCTCTTCCAACCTAGAAATTTCTGTGATTCTGTGATTCTATGTATCATAGTTATAACAGGGGTTATAATTTTAACTAGCCCGTACATTGTCTTCTTCTTTGTCATGAAATGCCATCTGTAATGTACAATGACCTTGGCTTCACTTCTCAGTCTCTAGTTCCTCCAGAAAACTGACACTGAATTCATCTTCATGCTCATCATACTGATGATCAGATAACATTGATCAGTTAAAATACTATGGCAACACGGGTCATCACTGCTTTTGTTGTTCACTGTGACTTGATATCATCTCTAAAACAAAATTTATTTACCTATTTTCTTTCAAATTAATGACAGTTTTGTTTCATTTTGTTTAGATGAAAGTATCAATTTTCCTTCCTGATGTTTACCTCATAGACATGCTGACAGTCTTCAAATTTTATGAAAGGTGTAAACACAGCACACACATACATATATATGTATATATTTATTTATTTTTTCTGAAAACAAATCATCTAGATGGCAATTCTGCCCATATTGTAGCAGCATTTAATCCAAATGTCCAAACAAAGATGGTTACATGGATTTATTTTCATTTTACCTACATTCTAACATGTGGGATATTATGATAGTAGCAAGTAGAATCTCCCAGGGGAAAACCATACTTTTTTAGGGCCACTTTCCTCAATACCATGCACCTCCTGATGATGTAAAAAGTATACCTTCCCATTCACTTTAAGAATGTATTCCTAGCAAAAAATAACTAAGAACAAAAATCACTCTTTTTAGAAAATACGTCTTTTATAGCCAGATCAAAGCTGATAAAATTCCAAAATACATTAAAATAATTCTTAGAGTGAAGATATTATGAATTCTTTTCAATAATAGATCTAGAAAAAATATAAAGGAAGCTCAGGCAACTTTAACAAGTAACAACTTTCTGAAACTTCAGTAAATTATTTTAAACAGGTTTCTTACTTTCTTCCAGTTTGCTGAGTATTGGGATATTTGAATCATTTAGCTTCTTTCACTGAATTTTTTTGCACACCACAATCCAGATTTTGTAGTATCAACAGCTCATAATGAAACAGAGCCAATGCAGCACTAGAAAATAGCTCAAGCAAGAGAATACACAGATTTGTTTCATTTTATGCAAATACTCCTTAGAAATCAGTTAAGAGGGTAAAGAAAATCCAGAACACTTATGAAGTTTTACTAAAAAATGTTTGGATAAAATGCATTTCATATTTGTGAAGTTTTCCATACACTGTTGAAAGTTGAGGAGTAACAGTTGCCAAAATCTTAATTTCAGACATTTTTGCTGCACTTGACTTATTCTTACAAGGATTTTTCAAAGAACAGATTTAGAAAGTAGTCACTACTTAGAATAGTAGCAAGATTAAAAAAAAAAAAAAAAATCTTTTAACTGGGTTATCTGAGATAGTGTATCTTTCTATTTAGAAATACAATTAACACTCATGTTTAAACTTATTGATAATAAATGCTGGGAGCATGTCTATATTGTGCAGATGTACATACAAGTCTACAAAAGAAAATAATTTTACATGCAGAATGCCTTCTACCATGCTTATAAGAACAGAGTACAATTCAGATGATTTTCACATTGGAAAGGATCTCACAATTTCATAATTCTACACAGTCATATACCCATGTAGTGTATATGAATAAAAAAGGATTTTTCTATTGGAGAGCTCCCAAGGGTAAGGCTGAAAAATTATAAAAGATACAGCTAAAATAACATACCCAACTTATATGTGAAACTATCTTTATTCTTTTTAGCTTTCAGTGCTGAAGTGTAACACTTAGAATATCTGATTGGTTAATCTGCAAAGAAAAATGCGTAGTTTTCTCACAGCTCGAGGATTCTTCTCAGAGTTCTGGAATTGAAATATCATCTTTGCATTTTTTCTCTCAACTAGAAGGACTTTGTTTATTTTATGTGTATATATCATAAGAGTACGTGTATATTTTTGGTTCTTCAACATTCCCTAGAACAACATAAGGCTACCACTAAGAACATTCTTCAATTTAAAGTGAAGTAAAAATGGAAAGAAATGAGCTCTGCAGTAATAAGGAAAACATGGAGATTGAAAAATATTTGTTACTTACTGCGATGTTTGCAAATGTCAAAGACCACTAGCACAAGGAGGTTATTTATTTATTTATTTTCCGTTTTAAAACTTTATTTTTTAGGAGAAAAGACATGAAATATTTCCATGAAGACATCAAGGGATGGGAGGACAGTCATTAATGCCAGTGTTCAGAATGGGAAGAAGACAAGGCAGCCAGGAATGTTTGTAATGCTGCAATGCAAACATGACCTGGAAAGAGCAGTGAATACCATAGAAATTAGGTGCATGAGTTAACTCCTTTTCTGCTGCCTTGCACATTTTAAGTACCTTTTACATCACTCTAGGAGAACTTGGGCGTGATATGATATGTGAACTTTGGAAGAGTTGTACAATCTAAGAACCAGCTCCAAAATATCTTGAAGGTGTTCTGGCATGATTGAAAGCTCCTGTCTAGCAAATAAGAATCCACTAAAGTTAGGCAAGTCCTTGGACTAAATAACATCTCATCATCCAAGAGATCTATTTGGTTAGATATGGTAAAATATTGAACAGCAATAGTCAAAGACTTACAGTCTGATGATTGTACCAGAAAGGAAGGGGTGGGTTAGCAGATTTTACTGACAGTGTGCCTTTTTTTTCTCCTTTTAAAAGCCAGACAACAATGACACATGATACATGATCATTTCAGTTCTAATGTGAACTCTGGAACTCTGGCATTGGCAATCAACTCTTTTTCTGTCTAGTAGCTTTTATTATCAGACAGGTATCTCTTGTCGAGACCTTCATATATGGGTTACAGCAGTGCTTTCATTAGCATAGTCACTTAGTACCTGTCAGTAATACTCTGGGAGACAAGAGTAGCATCTGTCACATGGTGCTGGTTTTTTTTGTTTGTTTGTTTGTTTATCCCTTATCATTTCCCCTAAGAGGAAATTGTACATGAAGTAAAATTGTTTAATCTGGTAGATTTTACTTCGTCATAACTACATGAAAGGATGTGCTTATGTTAAGCAAAGAAAGGTTAAAAAATGGTGGCTTTTAGTTTCTTCAGGAGTTCTTTTCACTGTCTGACATCAGAGCTGAAAACCCCTTGTCTCCTGCAAAGACTCTTAGCCTTTAGATGAAAAGCATCATTACAATTGACAGTCTGCCAACAATTCAAATAGGAGTATACCTGTTTAGTAGGAACCTACAATTTTTAATTTACTGATTTAATTAATTCTTGTTCTTCAGTTAATGATCATCCATTTATTTTTCAAACAGAAAATATTCTATGAGGATTTTTTCCTTTTGATCAAAGCATCCAAAGAATGTGATACGTAGTGGTGTGGTGTGGTTTTACAGCTATTCAGGGCTGTCTTTCACAGCTACTGGTCACTAGCTCACAGTATTTTTCCCCAAAAATATTGTTTTAAACTCAACATTCATTTTGGTTTCCTCTCCACTTTTTTTCCAGGAGATAAACGTACCTCATAAACTGAAAAGGCTGAAACAGATAGGGAAGGAAAAGGTTCTAAAACAATAAAGGTGAACATAGGAAGAAAATGGTAACTGAATAAATGCAATCACATTCATCCTGCTTTTTGCACCTCTTTTCATGCCAAGCATTAGCATACTGCAGCCTACTGCTATTGGTTTACTTATGGTTACAACATCATTCTATGCAAATAAAGGTAGAAGATTCACCTTCAGCACAAAGTATTTACTGAAATCTATAAAGAAGGATTCCATGCTATTAAGACATTTGGATAGTTATGTTGAAAAAGTAATGAATTTACAAAATTCAGAGCAAAACAACTGACCTTTTTTTGTTATTGGATCCAGGGTATTGCAATGGTGAAGAAATATCAGGACAGAAAGACATTAGTCACCTTTCAGCTAGTAAAAGCTAAGCAATTTCCTAACAAAATAGGAAAGAAAAAGTGTTGATGAGAAAATGTAAGTTAATTTAAGAATTTAAGGTTGCTGTTCACAGGAAAGCAACAAAATATAAGCAGACCATGCGCAGTTAACTCTCTTCACTCTTCATCATTCTGAGTTTCATTATGTTTAACCAAAAATAAAATTCCAGCCTCCTGAATGTAGGCAGCACACTGGTGTCAGGAGAATTTATCTAGATGAAGACGTACTCCTGTATCATTTCTGCTTCCTTCCTTCTTTCTTATCTTACAGTTATCTTACAGTTAGATTGAGCAGGAAGTCTAAACACTGCAGTCTTCAGCATGAGCCCTGTGTGAACTTCCACAATCAAAACACAGGTGGATCACATCTGCTCTACTATTCACATACCTCTTACTACACATATGAAGAATAAGGCAGAAGCACCAGATTTTCTTAGCATGATCCAAGAACTCTGTGACACTGTGTGACACGTCATATGGCATCATTCCAACATCATAACAGGTATAATTAAAACTGTGACTCACTGTGGTGGTTTTACCGTGCTAGGCAGCTAAACCCCACAACCGCTCTCTCACTCCCCCTCCTTTAGATAAGGAGGGGGAGAAGTAAAGCAAAGAACAACTCACGGGTTGAGATAAGGATAATTTAATTAAAGGGAAATAATTATAATAATTAAATAAAGACTACCATGAACTAAACAATTTAACTAAGGGGAAATAAAAGGGAAAGGGGAAAAAGGGAGGAAAACAAACAAACAAAATAAATGAAAGCTATATGGAAGTGCAGAGGAAAGAAATTACTCTCTACTTCCCACAAATGAGCGATGATTGACCACGTCCTTGAAGCAAGGCCTCAACGCACGCAGCCAGTGTTCGAGAGGAGGACCGACGTCTTCTCAACGAGAGCCCACCCCTCCCCTCTTCTTCCTGTTTCCACCTTTTATTGCTGAGTGTGACACCACATGGTATGGAATATCCCTTTGATTGGTTTAGGTCAGCTGCCCTAGTGATGTTTCTCTCCTCACTTTTTTGCCCACCCCCTAGGAGGGTTAGAGAAAGGCCCATTGCTGTGCCACTGCTGCTCAGCAGTAGACACAACACTGGTGTGATAACACTGCTGTTCCAGCTACAAGTACAGAGTACGGCACTGAATGGGCTGCTGCCGGGAAAGTTAACATTCCAGCCAGACCCAGTACACTCACCTAAATCTACTCTTTTCTCACTCCAAGTAGAGCTTCTTGCTTCTATGTTGAAGACAGGAATTATGTATTAATTCTTCTATATCTCTGAAAATGTAACTTGGAGAATGAACAACGAAGTACAAATATATCACAGTCATGTATAAAATTATTTCAGAAGTCTTCTTTTCTTCCATATATTTCAGTGGTTCATGAGTGTATAGTATTGACATACAGTTTAGACTTTGGAATACATTATTTTGGATAAATACTGATATTTTATTACCACTGTCTGTGAACAATTTTGATACAGATCACTTAAATGAAAGATCCAGGAAAAATGAAGTAGTAAAGACTTCATTGTTCTAGAACTTCAGGTTAGAGATACAGGTTATTCATATATGTGTATATATAACAGTAGTATTAGTATTGCTATAGATGAAATAATACCAAGATCAGAGAGCAACCCTCATTTCAGTTATATATAAGAAGTGATACTCCTATCAAAGTCTCAAGCCATGTTATAGCCCAGTAATACATGCATATTGCAAGTTTGCTCAGGACTGAAAAGTAGTTAGACAGAGACATTTTTTCTGGCTGATATTCTAGGTGTTAAGAGAGTGGGAAGACAAGAAGAGGAGACATAAGGGAAACATGACAGAAAAAAAATCCCTAAACCACAGCTGGTATTTTTACCTTGTGTTTTGAGAGATACCCAGATAGTAAACATGGAAACATGGCTCCAGGTGTTGCTTCTATAGCAAAATGAGAAACCATCTCTTAAGCATAGTTAATGGTTCAGTATATTGTTGACATGCTGTTAGCCAGTTTGGATGCTCTCAGGCACACCTGCACACAGTTATCTGTAGGCTGCCTGCAAGCATTTCTGTAATTATTATACCTGCTGCCTAGGAGTTGTCTGTGTAGACTGGAGGCAAGCAGAACTGGAAATATGCCATGCTTCTCTGGCTTCTCAGAGACTCATCTTTAAGGCTGGTATTGACATAGCCAAACAGTCTGGTAACACTACTGTGAAAAATATCTCCAACCCCCACCCTAGAGAAAAGTACTCCAGTTGGGTACTGACTGCCAGAGCTTTGGTGTAAATGATAAGGGATAAATAGATGGATAAAATAATCTGAAACAAGAGAAAATCCTCTCGTAAGACAAATTTACATGAAGCCAGAAGAGAAAAAGTGTGTGTGCAAATACCAGAAAGAATGGTAGTTATACTGAGATACAAGAAACACTTCTTCCTGTGACCTCCCAAAGTAGTGAGCAATAGCAATGTTTGGCTGTCACGAACAAACTCTATACTTGTCTTATAATGTTCATATTGTGCAAATGTATCCACAACTGTGCAAGGAAAGAAAGCTACAGAGCAATGTTGCTTTAGAGTTGTGCAAGGCTTTCAACCAGGTACACAAGACATATCATGCCTTTCTCCAGCTCTGCTCCTGTTCGTGGGTTAGCAGAAGACAAAGGGATAGCGTATTCTGTCTTGTGATTTTAAGGCACGTAATTAATCTGCTTCTATTTACTGGATACACAAGTGCTCCCATGACAGTGAACTGGGCTCCTTTGAGGAGTGTAACAAATAAACAAAATGGACTGGCTGTTTAATCAAGTAATTGCCCTAACGATGCCCTCCCAGGCACAAACATTGGTGGGTTTGAGAGACAATTTCAATGTTGTTGACTTTTGATCATGTTACAAAGGCCATTTATTTACTCAGATTTCTTCTCAGAGAAGAGCTGAATGGGCACAGTTACTCCCTCTGATCATGGTGGAAGGTTTTTGACATTCTGGTGAGTTTGATTGTATTTTATTACTCTGTAGCTTTTATTTTCTTAGTTAACTTATAAAAATATTTTAAAATTGTATCCTAACTCACTAATCAAATATATATATATATATATATATATATATATATATATATTAAGATATGTCTATAGCTGTTCTGGATTTAAGGATTTAGACCATAAGCAAGATTCCAAAGAAAAAGTAATTGATAATTCAACAAGTAGTCTAATTTCAGATCAGTATGGTCCTCCACAGAGGACCATATTTTCTGTGAATTGACTGAGCCAACATATGTGTGTCCAATCATACTCAACAACAGACCCGGAACACTTATTTGAGGAAAAAAAAAAAAAAAAAAAAAAAAAAAAAGATATCTAGATAGATAGATACATACATACTTGATTATTTAATTATTATCTGTATTGATTTTATGTGGCGGGGGGGGGGGTGGGGGGGGGAGGAGGGAGGGAGACATGGATGGACTGCAGGTGTGGCCTCTGAAATAAATGTCCAGAAGTTGACCCAAGTTAGGTCAGAGCCACCTCCAGCTGGCTCAAAAACGGACATGCTGCTGGCCAGAGCCGAGCCAGGGAGCTATGCTGTTTTTGCACCTCTGGGACGGCAGATTTAAGAAAGGAAAAAAAAATAAAATAAAAAAAACTGTTGTGCTAACAGTAGCTGGGAGAGAGGGGAGAGAACCAGCCCTGCAGCCCCACAGGTCAGTGCAGCAGGAGGGCAGGAGGTGCTCCAGGCATGCAGCAGGAGTTCCCCTGTGGCCTGTGGAGAGGCCCCTGGTGGAGCAGGCTGTCCCCCTGCAGCCCATGGGTCCCACATGGAGCAGATCTCCACGCTGCAGCCTGTGGAGGAGCCCCCGCAGGAGCAGGCCCTGGGCCAGAGCTGCAGCCCATGGAGAGGAGCCCATGCAGGGGATCTGGGGGGAGCTGCCACCCGTGGGGAACCTGTGCTTGAGCAGTTTGCTCCTGAGATATGGACCCTGTGGTACAGAGCCATGTGGGGGCAGTTCGAGAAGAGCTGCTGCCTGTGGGCAGCCCCTGCAGGCTCAGTTCGGGAAAGACGGCACCCTATGGAAGGGACCCCACGTGGAGGAGGGGCAGAGAGTGACTGTGAAGGAGCTGCAGAGATTGACCACAGCCCCCATTCCCCATTCCCCTGTGCTGCTCAGGGGGGAAGACTTGAAAGAAGGTGTGTGGGGGGAAGATGTTTTTAGTTTGCTTTTAGTTTCTCGCTACTCTAATCTGTTAGCAATAGGTAATAAATTATATTAATCTCCCTATGTTGAGTCTGTTTTGTCCATTGTATTTTCTCCCCCTCTTCCTTTGAGGAGGGGGAGTGAGAGAGTGGTTGTAGTGGAGGTTAGCTGTCACTATAAGCAAGCTTTTAAAAGACATAGAAATGATTAATGAGTGAAGAGGCAGCTTAACAAGAGAGCCACCAAATTCTGCCTCCACTGAAGCTTCTGGTCCTTTTGGTGATCACTGCCTGTCTTAAAATGGATTGCTGTTGCAGTCTACATACAGAAGAAAGGGTACAAAATCCCATCATAAAAAATTTGTTAAACTCCTCACACTGTTACTTTCTCAAGTTCATGGAAAACAAAAAAAAGTTACTCCTTTAGATAAGAACAATGATATGAACAACGATATCCCCAGAGCTCCTCAGAGAGTCAATGTTATTGTCCTCTTACTTGGACATTGTGTTATATCTATTTTTTCTTTAACAGATGTTAAAGCAGCTGGTCTTAGTGGAACTGTTCAAATGATTAAAGTGGAAAACTGCTGAATATCTGGAGGAAGTGGGCACAATATGTCAATAAGACCTGGACCTATAACTTTGCTAGCTCCTTGTAACATTTTCATCATTTCAGAGAAATATGATGGAATGTAGTGCCAAACTATCTGTCTTACCCTGCTGTCAGTTTTACTTCATTAGGATTGAGACCATGCTTACTTTCAATTGCTGCTGTAGTGTTTTCCAATGTGTAGCTATTGCCTTCTCATCTAATAGACTGTTGCATACGATTTAGTACCAGATGATGAATCTCCCTTCCTGGTAAATGGCTTAGCTAATGGTTCATCCAACTAACTGAATGTAGATAAAGTCAGCAGGGCAGAACCATGAGAATATATATTATTTATCTATTTTTTTGGATGATGTAGTAATGTATTAGTGATCGCATTCAGGACTTAGATAAATCATAATAGAATCCTTATTCCTGAAGTGCTTATTCACAAAAAAAAAAATAAAAATAAAAAATAGTTACTGTACCTTTTGTAAGTGAAGGTTTCTTCTGTGATTATCTACACAGACTAACACTGTATTGGAAGATCCGTTTTTGGCATAAGGATTTTAGTTATAGTCTCTTCTGCTTATCCTTAATGGTTGTCCATCAAGGAATAAGTTAGGAATCCATTCTGCATATTTGCTGAAAAATTATGGGTGAAATTGAGTGGCTTTTCCAACATTCTCTCTTTTACCAAAACAAGTTGTAATGCATAAGCTGCTAACGAGGTCACACCATAATTACTCTGTTGTTTTCAGGCATTACAGGAACCACATTTCATTCTGTTCTTTTTGTAATTCATTTTGTGATGGTTTAGCTGTGAAGGCACTATGTCTGACCAAATTTCATGCAGGCATGGGAGAGTTATTAAAAAACAAACAAACAAAAAGAAAACCTGTCATTTGTAGTAGGAAAACACGGTACACTGTCCTTCTTTCCTTTGTGTATAGTACTTATTGCTTCTGTCAAGGAGACCTCATGTCTAAATGATATATATTTCAGCTTCACTGTTTTTCTTAGTTTTGCTTATATTTACCTTTATTTTAGTACTTGCTGACTGTCCTGTTCTGGAAAAAAGTCTTAAATGAAAATGTTGAGTCTAAGCATAATGGGTAAGTCTTCACATGAGGTGACACCTATGTTTGCATTGCCAGGGGAAGTGCAAAAAAAGTGTATGATTATTGTTGCTTTTAATGGGCTCCACTCCAGAGGTTAAAAGGTAACAGGTTTTTATCTATTTATTTACTTTTTATTTCCAGAAGGGAGATTGCTAACCAACAAACAGACTGCCTTGTTCAACAACTTGGCACAAGCTTCAAGGGGTTGTTCCAGCTGCATCTGATCGATCCTTACCATGAAGAATAGAGAGATGAAATAGGCTTTTTGGGATTATGAGTGTCTTTGTCTTCTTTCATTCCTACTAGATTACGTACACTGCCCTTCACACTGGCTAGTTTTCAGGCATGGAAAGACAAGGCATTTTATTGGAACTGGTTTTGTTATATAAGCAGAACAGAAAGATCTAGTAAGAAAAATAAGCAAATAGTGTATTTTCTTAAATTATCTTGACATGAGAATTTAGTTTATCCAAGAGAAGATTTTTTTTTTATATACTTTTAAAAACACATTGCATTGAAGGCAGCAAAACTTAAGATATGTGATACGTGTCTGTTGTTCCCAGGACAATATGCTCAGTTGCAGCAATCTTTATCTAGGGGTCACTTGAGTTAGACAAAACAAAGGTGTTTATTACCTTTTAAAAAATTTTTACCTTAAGACCCACTAATGAATCACATTCGTTGCTCTCATTTATTCTTTCTGAAGACAGTTCAGAAGTCATGTTCTATAGAGTTAATACTATGCTTGGGCTCACAAATATGCAGAGGAAGTGCAAATTGTCACCACCATCATGTCTGCTAGGAAAAAGACATGTTTGCATAGCATATACACATTTATTTACAGTCAACAAAACAATCACATGAGAAGTGTCCAGATAATTGGGCAGGATGCTCAAAAAATGCCTTTACCTAATGAAAAAGAAACTGTGTCACACAGAAGTTAATTTCAGATAGGAGATGGGGTTAAGAAACTCTTTTTTGTCTTAATTAAATGTGCTTGCAGGACAGTTGACTCAGAACGTCCTGAAGGCAAATCCAGGCAAATGCAATGTAATTCTGAAAGCCTCCAGGAGCAACACTGAAGCCAGATAAGGTAGAAAGGTGTCTGAGGGTATCAGGATCTTTCAGGTGTAATTCCTCTCTACTGTATTTACTTCAATAATTGTTCAACTCCCTATGTCTCACTATCATCTTCTCACAATATTCTTGGTTTTAATTTGTAGGCACATGTGTACTGCCTTCAGTCCTGTCTTCCCTGCCCGCAATGTCCCCAAAGCACAATGCACCATGATCTACTAGACACGCGTTTTTGTACCTCCTAAGATTAGTATATTTCCAGCTTTTTGAATGGTACTATGTTAAAATGTCTTTTTTTATTATTTTTTTTTCTAAGCCTCACGTAAACAAAAGGATGTTCATCCATTGAGTTCACTGCTTCAGGATAATACTATGATTTATGAATGTGTTACATGGGTCCAATAACATTTGAGTTGCCAAGTTGCCATACAAAGTTATTTGAAGATACAGTCCTACTAGATAACAGTCACTTTCATGAACAGTGAAGAAGATGGAGTGATTTTTATAGCTACCTTTTACTGGAGGCATTTCACAAGTTGCTTTGGAGAGTTGGGTCTTGATAATTGCAACATTTTCTAATTTTTTTTTGCACATGCTTTTCTTTGTGGTGATTTTTGTTTGTTTTGTTTATCATTTTTTATTGCTTTAGAACATTTGAAAATGTTTTGTACTTTAAACTTGGATTTGTACCTCCAGATAATGTTTTAGGTTTTCCTTTCCTTTTCTTTCCAATCATAACTAATAGATGAAACCAGTTAAAAAGATAAAGATATGTTTATTCAGTTCTGTATGAACAGTAGATATGTTAATTAACTTTTCCTCCTGAGGGAAAAAAGTGTTTTCATAACCATCCAAACATCGTTCTGTGGCCAGCTAGCAATTCCAGAGTTAAGCAGATATGTCTTTTTTTTTCATGGAATAATGCAGAAGATATTTCAGGGAAGCTTAAAGTATGCTTTTATAAACCTTTTACTGTTTACCTTTTGCAAATTATGCATGTTTACTACTGCATTGCCTGAAAAGAGAAAGAAATAATCTTCATGAGAAGGACTTTCTCTCTGAATGGTAAACTGTTCAACTTTCTGTACTTTTTCTAGGTCAATCAGAAAGTCTTGCAGAGGTTAGATTGCTGATACTCTTTTATTGCAATCTCACTGATATCAAACAGAATGGAACTATATGAACTGATACTATCCTGTTAAAGACAAAGATTTATTAAGTGACTACGTATGAGAAACAGGACATTATATAGCTTCATAAATATATAAGATTATGTTACATGACTGGAACACTCTCTGAACCTTGCTTTCTTTCGTTCTACCCAGTGTTGCTTCTAGTGATCAGCTGGATAAATATTAGTACAAAACATAATTATTTCTATATTTTCTGTTCCATTTGAAAACGATTTTTCATCTTTCAAATGCTAGCTTTACCAAAAATTTCCTATGGTGCTGGCACTATTTTTCAGACAGTGAAAGCAATTCTCAGTGTTCATGAAATTAAAGAAAGGTCGTTATTATTATATGATTAGTCACGGAGTGCAAATAAATAAGAAATCAAAGTTTGCATTTCATTTGAAGTTGTGAACAGTTTCTTATGGGTAATTTCATAGGGTAATTTTATTCATCCGTGCTTGTATGACTCTATGCAGTTCAGAGAATTTTATGCATACACAAAAATCCCCATAAATAGTATGGAACTGCTACTCCTTTTTCTCTCCCTCCATCTGTTATCACCTGAGAGGAAAACTTGGAAATGGTACATTCTCTTAATGATGGTGCTTCATAGGTATCCCAAGATTGTTTGAATGTCTTCTTCAGATTTAAAAAAAAAAAAAAAAAAAAAAAAGTTAAAAACAGTGCCCCCAACTTATTAGTGAGACATTTAATTTGTTTAATTTGGCAATCAGTTGACATTCTGAGCTTGAAAGAAAAGTTGCTTGCTGCAGCTGACTGGGTAAATGAGTAAAAGAGCAGGAAACATTTTGCTTTTAAAATATGAGATAAAATACAATATTTAGTACAATGCTAGTACTTTAGACTGAGGCATACTGGAATGGTTCTTTTGAGCTGTGGTTAGGAAGGAGCTAGAATCCAGAAGCAGTGAGCTAGGAGCAAAGAAGTTACCTGTGAGCAATACAAAGGCTGAAAAGATGGCAAGTTCATTTAAAAGATAGCAGACTTATTGGGGTGAAAGGACAGCTAGCCAGAACAGCCATTAGGAAAACTGTTCCTGTATTGTTTAACTCTACACCCCCTTTCCCAGCAAAGAGCAAGTAAGGGGTGACTAGTTTCCAGAAAGAAAAATAATAATAATAAAAAATCTTCTAGATTTCAAAACTTAATCCATTTTCTTGGGATGCATAATATAAACAAGGTTATACATGTCCACCAAGCAAGACTGCTTCTGAATGTAGCTGATATCATATGCTGTAATAAAGGACATTGTGGTAGATAGATAGCTACCAAATAACATAGTTTTAGGAAAATTTTCTTTCTGTAGACATAAGGCTAAAGTTTGGCATCTGTTTTCAAGCAAAAGTTTCATTTACTAGTGAATTAGTACTAGGCTTGGTTTTTTATTTGTTTTATTTTGCTATTGTTTTGTAGGTTTGTTGTTGTTTTTGTTATTGTTATTATTTTGTATTTAAATCAGGAAATCTTTCATCCATACTTCTCTTTTGAATTTTCACAAGCTGTTGACCACACTGGTACCCTGTAGTGAAAGCTCTACTGTCTGACAATTTGACTTGTATTTATTATTGTTTTTGTTCTTTTATTTGCTTTCAAAGAATGACTTATTCAATGTGAATGGGAACTCATTTGGCTCTATCTGCCTCCATTTAGCTGTTCATTACTTTGAATCTCTAACTGAACCTCTCCTATTTCTCTCCTTGCTAAATAAAGACATCCCAGGCTTATCAGGCACTTCTATTACTACAGAACTAAGGAACTGTATATTTAAACTAGAATTAAATTTTGTTCCTGGGTTCTTGCTTGTAAAATCAGGAATAAAGATTCGCAGCTTTCTCAAATATTTACTCACAAATCTGTGTCCATATTTTGTTGTTTGTTCACACATTTATTTCTTACTTTGCATCTTCTGTATCTGTCAAACTCTACCCTGGGTTCAAATCTCCATTCCCATGCATAGCCCACCTTTGGGCAGATATTATCAGAATAAACCTGATCTCAGGGGATGAATTTTATCTGCCATTGGTGTTTAATAGGCAACATAAACGTTTTGTTGCTTTGTACCCTGAAGATTTCCTACAAGGCCTGTAGAGTCATTGCTGCTTCTCCTATCCTACCTCTACCAGCACAGCAGAGAATACAGTCAGTAAATAAATGCTGGAGCAGTTCTCCATTCTTGGAGAAAGGACACAGGACTAGTTCTCAGTAGATCTATCTGAAACTAGCCTTAGTCTGAACTAGATGGTATGAAAATTTCTGTTCTTATGTCCGTTCAGATCTGTATCAAATTTTCATATATTTTACAGGAAGTCTGTTAATATTAAGTTCAGGGCAAAAAAGGTATAAAAGTTCATATGAACTTGATGGACAACAAGGATGTCTGTGTGCAATTTGAAAAGCAGGAAATTTTAGCACCCTAAAACCCACCTCCTAGCAAAGCACTCCTCTGAGATGTGTACTGGCCTCCCTCAGCTAACTGATTCATCAGTTCATCAATTTTTTAGACCATAGGCCTCCACCATGTGCACAGGGCCACAGGGCAGGCCTCCCATACCCATTATTGGCTTAGGTACATCTCCTTATATCTCCATCCAGCCACAGCACATTGATTTTTGGTTAATGTCTTTGGAGACATTAAGGAACAGAGCTTATCTGACGACCACACATATACTACTCTGGCAAAAATAATAGACTGTTACAAATCTTTGTAAAGGAGTAAGATGCCAAGAAGCCCTTTTCCCAAGTCTGATCTCACTCCTTTGTGAATCTCATCAGCACACCAACCACACATGTGGGGTGTTTCCCTGCACTGCTTGCATATGGAAATGGAAAGAGTCTCCAAATGCTCCTTGTTTGCAAACTTCTCATAACATTTTTTTTTGTCATGTTGTCAGCTCAGTTTGGGGCACTTTCTAGATACTCCATTGGTGAGTGGAAACAGGTTAGCAATTGAAGGATGATTCAAGGCCATTATGTATGGCTGTTGCCAAATATCTCAGAGATAGTAGCTGGCTAGAATGCAATAGAAGAAATTGAGCCACAGAAGTTTTACATAATCTCAGTATACAATCCAAAATGTAAGGCTTAAACCACAGTAGAGTTTTCAGGATAAAATTAAGGTTACAATTTAATACTGCCTCAATGAGCAGTGTTCCTTCTCAGTTCCTTGAGGACCAAATTCAAGTTTGTTCTAAAATGCTAAGCAGATTTTCCTTTGACCTAGTGCCGGATGGATCCAGTCAGCAATGCTGAATACCACCCAGAAAATCTCAGCAAAGCAAATTTGTAAGAAGTACAGTGCTACAAATTCTCTTCAATGTGAGTGACGGGGACAGCATTCTTGCAGCAAAGAAGAGGTGGACATGTTTCACTGACTACGCAAGATTTTTTTTTTTCTTTCCTTGATGTCTGCCAAATCATTCAAAACAAAAGGAGGCAGCTGGCAGGATTTCAAAGGAGTTTTGTGGATGAAGTAACTCAAGCTGCACTACTTTACCTGACTAAGCTCTTGGAGACCAACAAAGATAAAACATATAGCTTTTAGGTCAGCTGGGAACTTCCTTCCAAAACTATAGATGGAAAATAGTCTGGTCATTGTAATGTAACAAGGTATTCAAAGACAGTGAAACAGAAAGTACATTGTCCTTGCATTTCAGATGCACATGTCTTTAAGAGGTAAATCAAAAGTATGCTTTAGGTATGAGAAGGAATGTCATAGGACAAAAGAATACATAGTCTGCATGGATTTGTCCTTGCTGTAAAATCTGGTTATCAGTCTCTTGTACATGTACTTAGCCTTCAGTTATTCTTAAATTTTGAAAATGTGAGTTTAAAAAAACAAGTACCTACATAATTAAGAGCAGAGCAGGCCAGTTTATTTCCTCAGTGCAAAATTTTGAAATTTGATTTGATTGTGAGTTGGACAAAAAAGACATCCCTGAATGTTTTGAGGCAAAAGCTAGGTAGTTGCTAATGGACTAGATATGAAGTGTGATGGTGGAAATATTGTTTGGTTCTGGTGGTATTTAATCATAAATTGTGGCTATGTGAAAGCAGTAAAAATAATAAGGGAAGGGAAGGGAAGGGAAGGGAAGGGAAGGGAAGGGAAGGGAAGGGAAGGGAAGGGAAGGGAAGGGAAGGGAAGGGAAGGGAAGGGAAGGGAAGGGAAGGGAAGGGAAGGGAAGGGAAGGGAAGGGAAGGGAAGGGAAGGGAAGGGAAGGGAAGGGAAGGGAAGGGAAGGGAAGGGAAGGGAAGGGAAGGGAAGGGAAGGGAAGGGAAGGGAAGGGAAGGGAAGGGAAGGGAAGGGAAGGGAAGGGAAGAAGGTGAACCAGAAATGCTTATGGTAGTTTGGCAATATGGCCTTTTGTTTATAGCAGTATCTCAGGCCAAGCAAGGATTTAGAGGAAGAAGTCTAAAGTGGATATTATTGAAACTTCAACAATGATGTAGGACACAGCATGGGACAGTTATTGACTGGTGAAATAGGTTCAGATCCCAGAACATAAATATGTTCTGGCCCTAATAAAAGCCAGTCAAGCAAACTGGTAAATCCCTGAAGGAGAAACTTCTATTTGATTGAGAAAGCTAATAAATCAATAGGAAATGTTTTTAGGCCACAAGCAAAAGTCAAATTGATAGTTACTCTTACTTTCTACACATCTGCGCACATACCTATACATACATATAGTGCAACTAAGCACTTATACACATGCACACACATTGTCGTTTCAATAACAAAGTTGCAGGACTAATAATGAAAAGTCTTCTGTTACAAAGTCTGGAAATTAGGCCATCTGTAGTTGATTTCTACTAAATGATATTTCTGTAGAGAAATGACAAGGTGAAGCTATAAAATCAGTTAATCTTATTTATAAATTCTGCTGTGTCATATTTGTGATTACAAACATGCAAAATTGACCCAGAAGAGCATAACAGTGATGTAACAGGTCATTTTCCCATCATAATAAGTGTTAACTCACCCTGTACTGAGCATATTTCAAACTTTGTTTCACTCTTAGAAGGAATTTTGTCTTTCATTATGTTATTGTTAAATACCTCTAACCCACTTGGAAAAAATAGCATTTTCACCAGTCTTTTTTTTTTTTTTTTTTTTTTTTTTTCTCCAGAAAAATACTCCATAACTAAAGCTAGGAAGCTAAATATAACTAAAACTGCCTCTCAACCAGCAGGCTGGGGAAGCTTTCACAGATTGCCCATGTCTGTTAGGAATGGAATGAGTGAACTAAGGATCATAAAATTCTGTTTCAAACCTTTACCCAAAACACGTTCAGTCATATTCAGCAAACCTCCCCCAATATATAAGTAAATTCTTTAGATTTGGTAATAAATAGTAACCGTTTTGACTAGCTCCCCTAAAAATAAAAAAATAAAAATAAAAAATAATAAAAGCATGCTAAAAAATAACTGAGCAGAGCTTTTTGTTTGATAACCTTGCTTATAGACTCTTTTAGCACCACATAAATCCTGTAGTTGTATAGTATTATTTGGCAGCATGAGTGTGAGAAGATAGTGGGGCTGGTACTGAGAAATATAGTATTAAGAAAGGCTTTATAAGATTTATGGAAGAAAAGGCTACGTGTCCTTCACTAGTGGGAGAGAACAAGCTGTGTTGAGATGTTTAGCATCTTTCCCACTAGGCTTGGAAGTATACTGTCGGGTCACTTTCATTCAGTCATTCCTCAGCTCTTTCTTGTGCACATCTCTACAGTCTCTGATGACTTAATTGAAATCCAAGAAGAGTCAACTGTCAGGGACACTGACTGAAGGGTGTTTTACATTCCCTTTAACAGAGATTGAGATTGAGTGCAGGGACTGAGAGTTGATTGAAATGAAAATGGAAAACTCTGCAGCTCTTAACATTTTTTTCAGGCATGTTTTTTCCAGGGTTGGTCTCCCTGGACAAGTGAGACGGCTTTAAAAGCAATGTGCTGTTCTTTCAATGACAGAGATGTATTTCAGAGTCACGGGACAACCTGGTATGATACTGGGAAGTATTTGGTGAAGCTCACAGGACTGTACTACAGCAGGTGCAGGTTGGAAAGCAGGCATGACAGACAAGAGACATCACATATCTGAGCCAAATCGGAACTGGAGACTTAGTGTTCATTATTTATCATTGGCCTGTCAATATTAAGGTGGAAAAAGAAAAGTCATATGAGCTATTTTCACCCAACTGTGTGGGATATCCTTTGGAGTGTTTTGTAGGAGGCCAAAACTCATATGAAACTGTTGCAATTATTTGATTAACTTCTAGCCAAAAACTTTCACATAAAAAATTATAGATGAAAGTATACACATCTTCAGAAGGGAACAGTTACACAGACCAATGGCAGCTGTTTACTTTGCACATGTGGCTGAAGCTTTCTTATGTTGTAATCAGCATTTAACTATGAGTTTTTGGAAAAAAAAAAAAAAGTCACATAAATAATCTGAAAGGCTTTCAAAAGATGTATGTTATTTAGCTTTAGAAAGCGAGCAAGGTTTAAAACTATTTTGATAAAACAGGAAAGATTGGAATGTCTAAATATGGCTTAGATCTTTTTAAATGGGTAACTCCATCCATTCTAAACTTTTTTCAAATAATTGGTGTGATCCCACTTCCACAGTGGGGTTGATAGTACATATTGAGCATATGCAAAACATCCCTATCTTTTTTTGTATGTGGTCTCCCCAGAATTTAGGAGTCAACTCAAGTACAGAAACACTAGAATGAGGTAGCTGGAAAACTAAGCTCCTAGTTGTGTAAGTGTGACACTGATAGCCAAGGCAATATCATGTATAAATATTGTGCTAATGATTATGTGTGAGTTGTTTATATGAGTGTTTTTCAGAAAGATTTGGCTTAGAAAGGGACAATGATCCCTCCAAAGTCCTATAAATCAGAAAATAGCTGCAGCTCAGCTTCTCTCCCAAAGTATCATAGGGAAACCACGTCTGTATGGGCTGGGAAAAGAGAATATTTCTTTCTTTTATGGCCAGTGTTTGATGAAGAATATTGGTCCCCAGTAAGAGGAACATTTTCTGTCTTATTTTTGGACAGCATTAGTTTATTTTTCTGTTATAAATCCAACCATCATGAAAAAGATACTGCTTGGTACATACAGCTACAATTCTACCAGTAAGCCTGATACAAGCAAATGTTTTCAGTGAGAGAGTGACTATTGTAACTTTGATCTCCACTGGAGACTCTAAAAACAAACTCCTCAGGTTTCAATTTTACTGGCAGTCTGGCACATCACTGCCATAAACACTAGGACAAAAAATATATATATATATATTTTTTATATATGTCTGCATATAGAAGGATATTAATTATAAATAATGAGTTGAGACTGTCTGCAGTGCAGCTGTGGTTCTTATAATGAATATTGTCTTCCAATGGCTGAAACAAAATGTCAAGAGTGGTGGAGATTTGCAATTGGAAAAGCTATATATGCTATTTATAATAGCAAATCAACTGTAAAAACATATTTGCTAAATGTTTCTGTCTTCTATAGTGCAGCTATACACTAGTATGCTAGACGTTAGTAAAACATCTATCCTCATCAGTGGTAAAACCTCCCAGAAGTGATGTACTTGCAGTTTACTTGGTGAAGATTAGATTTCCCTCTTCTGAAGCTGGAGAATGTCTTTGTATTGTCTATAAAGCTAAACCCAATAGTATCACCTATAGCAATGCTTTTGAAGGAGTGCATTAGGGGCTGGTAGGCCTTGTTCTTTACTGAAGGATTTCCTGGAGGTGATATGAAGGCGATCAGGATAAAATGGCTTTATGAAAGCTATCACTCAGAATTTCACTTGGACTAGGCAAACTCATCCAAAGTTATGCGACTTCACGAAAGCTATCTTATCTTATGAGCTGGCACATTTTCTGCCAGCTCAACCATGGTGCCTTAGGAACCAATGAGCACACTGGGATGCTACAGCATGGCGTTGGAACCCACAGGCAAGGCTGGAATCCACAGGGGCTGTGAGGCAGTGCCGGTGACACCCAAGGGCCCCCTCCAGCCCAGAGCTGTTGCATCAGGAAGGGCTGCATATTTGGTGGGCGGGGGCCTGCTGCTGTCCCAATTCACCTACATGCACTTTGCCTCCACCCCTGGACATGGGAGGCAGCGGGTGCAGAGAGCAGAGTGGCTGGGATTCCCAGGGGAAGCAGGGAGCCATGTGTGAGAGAGGCTTTTTAGCTTTCTTAAGGAAATTCCCTTGCCAAGCACACGAGCAAACAAACAAAGCGAAAATAAACAAAACAACAACAACAAAAAAAGAAAACAGTGATGTTAGCATGTAGCTATTAATGGACCAGATGAAAATCAACTTAAAATAACATTTATTATACAGACAAGTGAGAGGCTGGGAAGGGAAAGGCAGCACTAAGGGAGCTTTAAGAAATTGGAAGAATTCATTTTCACTGTTGAGGAAATTAAATGTTTCTGCTTTTTTTTTTTTTTTTTTAATTTGTTTATTTGTTCTTTTCCCAGTAAGTCACCAACAGATATTTTACGAAGTTAGCCACATCTCAACACTGTCTGTTGGAAAATATTTTTGTTTCGGAGCGGATAAAACATCAGGAGTGCAGTAAACAATTTAAACTTAGAACAGCAACAGATACAGTAAATCACATGTTGTTTGCGTGTCAGAGCAGGAATCCATGGAGCTGCACTCCCAAAACAAGTTCACCTTGGGACAATTCCCCAGAGAATCTTCAGCTTTTGTAAAGCGCCTTTTATGGTTCATTGTATTTTGCATCTGACACAGGTTGCAGGGCTGGCTGATAGGTAAACCTGGCCAGAGTTTAGGTATCTGACTTGTGCCAAAATTGGGAGGTGAGTAAGGGCAAGGTGCCTGGCTTCCTAACCAATGGAAGGCAGTAGATATGTGACTCCTTTGCTCCAGACCTGGTTCTGGAGGTGGTTCACTCTCTCTGATGGTTATACAGAGAACCTGTGCCCTAAGGCAAGTGCAGTTTGATGTCCTTGCTCAGGCAATGTCAATGCATGTTCTTTGTGACTCAGTGTCCTTTTCTTCTGTGGCCAGTGGACACTGCTGGTGCACCAAGTATCTCTTGGACTGACAGCAATAAGACAAAGGACACTAGTCAGCTGGAGAGACGGGTAGCTGTCTCATTTCTAAATGGTAAAGAGAATTAAAAGAAGCTGGAAAATCCCATTCCTGTTTATGTTGGTTTTGATACTTCTCAGCTGAGTTCATAAACTCTATTGTTGTAGCTGTTACAGCAACATTAACTGTTTGCTTGTGGGGTGGGAAGTGGCCCACAGTCTGTATGAGAGGGATGTCGTCTCCTTTAAGATGTGGTTCACAAAATGGAAAACTTTGTGTAAAGGGAGTTGTCTCTGTTCTGCTCTTTTTTTTTTTTTTTTGAACAGGTGCCCACATTACAAGCACCACCACAATTGGCAGTATGAGCAGAGAGTTTAACAGATTGACTCATCCCAGCTATTCTTTCCAAATATCCTTTTCCTCTGCAATGTGACAGTTCTGCCCAGTGAGAATAGCTCATTAAGATGGTGGCTGGCCTCCACTGTCACCTCTTCTGTGTGTAAAAGTATTTTAGTATTTGCCTCATTTTCTCTATTAGAAGACTTTATGGAGGCTAAAAGATTTTTTCTTCCTTAAACTCCTTTCATGTCTTTTTTTGCATTTTGTCTCATAATAACTAAAATGGGCTTGTAGAGAGGCAGCTCATCCCAAAGTTTAAAATGGCCTAAGTTTGCCCATGAACTAAGATTATGTCATGCCTAGATAGCTGACCACAAATACAAAAGTGTCTTCTGCTTACTATGGCAGCAACCACTGCTAGTGGGCCATCTTTATATGTGCTAATAGCCACGTGTATCTGATATAGTACAGCTTTTCTTGCTTGCATACTAGAGACAGGGAAGACCATTCATCTTCATATTTTCCTTACCACAAATAAATTCTGCTCCATTTGTTCTATTTCTAAGCCTGTTGGTATACATGTTGCTGAGACACATAGAATTCAGTGTTGCTTGGGGGCTGTTGATGTCTTTCCTTTCTTTCTCTTTTCAACAAACACAAGTGGTATCACACAGATGACACTGCAGCTACAAAGATATAAGCATGGGGAATTGAAAAGCTGCTGGCTCAAAATGTCTGGTATACTACCTAAGAAGGAATGAACAGTCAGGAATTTGCCAGATGCTGGTTCTACCTCCCATTGTAGCTATTGGCTTTCCTGCTGTTAAGGTGGAGTCCAGATTCATGTTGGACTTTCAGATTCAGAAATATTAGTAACAATGATGAATGTTTCTCCAGTTCCCCTAAAGGCCAGACACCAATGCTGTTTGCTAGCTGGAAATGTATTTCACTTCAGGTTGAATTATTGCTAGTCATTCTGTCACAGGTATGGAGGGCAGGTCTAATACAAATGAGCTTAGAGTGAGCATATGGCAGTGATCCTATGGCAGTACTTTGAAGGTTTTCCTTTCTATTGATTCCTCAGGCAATACTCTTATTGGTTATACTGCATAGGAGTTATCTCACTGACTTTACTTAATTACACCCTTCAGGCCAATGCAAATAAAATTTGTATCTACTCATTAAAAAAATGCATCTAAGAGTATTTTATCTTTGTTTTTCTTCATATAGATAACATACATTTCATAAATGTTAGCAAGTGTACATGACATTACGGCTTTGTGGTAAATGGATATTAGACACAAACACAGAGGTCACACACCACCAGAAAAAACTGCCAGACATGGCTCTAGCCAGAGGAAGGAACCAGCTGATACTGAAAACAACTGCTGAAATCAGTATCTATACATATTTCAGGCATGAGGAGAATTCACAGTCATGTGAAAGCAGTTGATGATGTGCTATTTTGGAGAAAAGGACATGAAGGACAAATTAAGGACAGAGAATTTACTAAAATTAGTTTTTTTGCTTTGTTTTATTTTTGATAAAAAAATGTCAGCTAAACTTAGATCAAAATAAAACCCAAAATATCCTTGACAAAGTCAGAAGAGATCAGATGAGCTATACTCCCAAAATAAAGGTCTTGAAGCTAGTAGATACCAAGCAGAGAAACAAAACAAAACAAAACAAACAAAAAAAAAAAGTAAAATTATATGACTGCAGAAAAGGTGCCAACATACCTAGAGAGGTCAGAATTTAGCTGTCTGGTTTCCAAGAATACACATTCGAGTAGCATATGGTTTTTTGTTTCAAGACAGGCATCAAAGTAGCCGTTCTGATATATTAGCAGGCATGCAGACTGAGGATATCAATGAATGCAGCAGTCTTTCATGAGGTGTATTTCTCAAATGTGGTATGTTGATTAATATGCTAATCAAATGTGTACGTAAGAAGCAGCAGTGATTGTGGTCCTGTCTGCCTCCCAGATCCACCATTGCTGTAGCTGGCAGAGCACTCTGAGTACACACTGTTGAGACTGACAGAAGGAGTTTTTCTGGCATGGTCACACCACTTCTCTAAGTGATGTAAGTTAGGCCAATATAAGCTCTCCCCTTCTGGCAAAACTGTGTCCCCACCAGGAGTTCTGCAAACATAGCAATATCTGCTGGGGACATAATTTTTCACACCATGAGCTGACATAGCTATGTTGGCAAAACATTATAATTTAGAACAGGCCTAGGCAAAACACATTTATCCCCCCATCCTCAGACATTTGTAAAGCATTAAAGAGTTCTAAGTCCTTAACATTCTGATAACGGTTATACTTTACAGACAGAAATTCAGATTTCCGTAAGAGAGATAGTATGTTACATTGATTGAAAATGTACTGCTTCCTAATTCATAGCTATTCTCATTGCTGAGATGCCCTGTGTATTTGCTGATTGTACTGAAGGGAATTTATAAAAGAAGTAAATAACCAAACATGGTTTAACTGCTCTATGGAGTCTGTGTTTCCCATCCTCAGATGATCTAGTCTGGAAGAACTGAGTGTACAACCGTACAACCACAGTTCTTGGTGCCACACAATCTAATCATGTGTGAATCCTCCTTTTTGGAGTTGTGACCAGCAAGTGGTTGTATTGAGGAAAAAAAAAAAAAAAAAAGAAAAAAAGGATTTTTCTCAAAAGAAAAGGTTTTTACTCTAAGTAATCATATCCAACTAAGCATATATTTTTTGAAACACAGCCATGGCGACATTTGTGCAAAGTTTTAGTCAGGCACCTTCAGTCCAGAAAAAGTTCAGCTTATCTCCTTGCAGTCTCTAGGTTTCTTGCTTCACCAGTCATTTCTAATTTCTAGAGACAGTCAGCACCAGGGAGGCAAACATGAATGTCTGCAGTCACCATTCCTCTTCTGCAGCAAAGACAGCCTGAGAGGTTACTAGCAACTTGCTGGAGGTTACATTCTCCCCCATGTGCTCGATGAGATGTGCCTGGAAGGGTTGTCTAGCCCATGTCAGCCAGAAAGACATGGGTAAGAAATAACTCATTGTTTAAACAGTCTTTAGTTAAGCTGGCTCATTTTAAGCAGCAATCCTAGCAACAGCTCAGCCAGAATATCAGGAGTGGGAGGGTAAGCATAACCTTTAGGAAGAGGGTGGTGACAAGTAGCTGGCTGAGGGCTGCATATGGAAACCACTCCTAGTGGCACAACAGCAGCCAGAGAAGAAAGCATGACTATATTCATGGCTAATACTCCTGGAGGCTTGCTACTGGCTTTATCTGGATAGAAATCCTTTACATTCCTCACTTGAAAACTGCCTAGAATGATGTAACAGCAGGGCAAGGAGTGGAATTTCTAATATTCATAGTGTATCTCATATCTTTAATACAAAAAGAAAAAGAAAGAGAGAAAGAGGGGGGAGAGAGAGAGAAGGCAAGAAACTTTCTTAATCAAAAGGAATAAAAGAAAGGCAAATATAGGCATAATATCAAAAAGTGTCTGTCAGTGAAATCCATTAGCCTTGTAGTAATCTCCAAAGGGAACTGAAGACATTCCCATCACTTGGGATATTTAAAACTAGGTTACACAAAACACTAGGAAGTGTACAATGGGGGACAATCCAGAAACAGCAGGGAGAGGGATTAAATAGTCATAATAAGCCTTTAACATAGATCCTGTGATTTCAGTGCCAAGAATTCACACGTCCCCCAGCTCTCTCTCTTCCCTGCAGCTGCCATAATGGGAGATTATGAAATCACAGTAAATATGGGCAATTAACTATTCTAATACAATTTGATAGTGTAATGGTGGTACATTATTCTTCCTCTTAGTCTCAACTAAGTCTCCTCTATAGCGGATTCAAGTTCAGTTTTTTCTACTTTAGTACAACTTTTCCTCTGTTACAGTTTTGAAGTATAGTGACATAGTAAGACTACTTTGTGTTTCTGGTAATTGGCTTTAGTGATTTTGTTTTTAGTTTAAACAATTTCTGCCCCCCTCCCCAACCCTCCCCCCCCCAACCTAGTCTCCCCAGTTACAAAGTGCCCGAGTTGTTTGTCTAAAGCTTTTAATTCTATGTTTAATCTCTTGTTACTATCCCATATCCTTCTAAATCTGTAGTCTTTTGAAAGTAAAGAGCCAATGGGCTCACCTCAGTAAGATCAATAGGTTAAAGATGTACTTTGTAGCACAGAGAAGAGCTAGTATTTTTTAATCTCCATTCTATGTATGCTACGTCACTGCTGAAGTATTTAGATGTACAGTGTATTGCTTATAAATATTATGTAAAAATAATTTATTGCTTCACAAATACTGGTGTTTGCTGTGATGTCTGATATTTTTTCCCATTTTTCTGCTGTGTCAAGTCGATAGTGTGTCCTTAAGTCCAGACAACTGCTTGAATCATGTTCACATTGGAACAGGAGGTACTCTGTCTAGTTTCACTGGGGGAAAAGCCAACATACTGTGGTATAGAAAGGTCCGACCAGTGGAGATAGCTCAGTGAAACCATGCTTCATGGTGTAAACAAAAGTGACTTGTGAGTAAAAATGAGTTGAAATTGACATAACCTTTGAAATCCTTTCAGTCTATGTGCTGATGGAGTTTGTATGAAGAATTGCTTTCTGTGTGCACCTCTGAAAAGCCAAAGTCACACTGTAAAAGAATGAGGTTTCAATAACATGTTTTAGTCTGTGGTTTCTTTGTGTGATTTTGCTTGATAAATATTGTGCCTTTTAGTCTGTTAGTCACTTTTGGTCTTTTGAATTTTGAATTAATTCTTTAAGTAACACATGACATTTCACTTGAGTGTAAAAAGATTTCCAGATAGCTGGGAATTCATAAGTAGAATAAGAATCGTATAGAGAAAAATGTTGAAGTCTGAAAAATGACAATTTATAAATGACTTCTTAACAGAGAGGTTTTGACTGTTTTGTGAAGTTGCTGCTGCTAACATGAATGATACATATAGCAGTGAGGAATGAATATAATGATAGCAAAGTGAAGTGGGCTCCATTTTCTTTTTACACCCAAGAGTTGCTCACTGAAGCAGATTCTGTTTTGTACAATTGTTTTCAATGGCATTGGGCAGATTATCACTCGCAAGATCTTTAAATGGTACACACATAAATCTAGACAAAGCTTTCACCATAATTTCATGATCCAGATTGAATTTTCAGTATGTAACATCATTAGAAATAAAGCTCTTATGCTTGGTAATTGATTTTTTCAATGTCTTGAGAATTAATTTTAACCCGGAAAGTTTATGGTAGCATTTTTACAAATGAAGTAACCAACTATATTGCACAGTAGAAACTGGAGCTTGACATACCTATCTATCTTCAGAGGACTCATTCTTCTCAAACCTCTTCAACTTTAACCTAGCTTTTTGGATGACAAAGCATTGTTCAAAGGTTGTGAGAAACTTATTTTACATTACTTGCCAATATGTTATTATTATTGATCTGACATACAAATAAAGGTCAGTGAATTTAGATCAAGGATGAATTTAGCCTTTAAACTCCATCTATAACAATATGATTACCAGGATTACCAGCCTTTTTTTTTTTCTTTTTTTTTTTCTTTGGGTCTTAAAACTCAGTATAATTTGATATATCAGCAAGCATAGTTACTTTTGTTTTTAACTTTCTGCATCCTATTCTCTTGACAATGAGAAAAGAGAACACATGGCTTACTGTTATAGTAGTAAACATGTAAGTGCCAGAGAATGCTCTCTGGCACTGAGGAGGCTGGCATGAAGCATCCCACATCTAGCTGGCTGCATTATTTTCAGAACAGTGACCACCTGTAAACTGCCTGTCTGTGGACTGTGCCAGTTCCCAGTCTCTGCCCAGTAACTGTCGGGAGAATTCAAGCTGGCCAAGGCTGAAAGTACTGCAGGGACTGTTCTTACAATTTAACAGTATATATTTGTGTGTTTCACTTTATGCCATTTTTTATGTGTTCAAAATGAATTATGAGCTTGCACCATGTCTTTAGGATTTTCTTTGACTCATTGAGTGAGAGATGATATATATCTAAAGCTCTTTTTCTTCTTTTTATTCTCTTGGTATTCCAAAAAAAAACCTCTTAAAAAAAAAAAAAACTCTTGAAGATTAAAAAAAAAAAAAAAAAAAAAAAAAAGCCAAAACACACAGGTGTTCCTTGGCAACCTGCTCAATGTATAAAAATAATTACAAAGAGGCATGCAGTCATAACTTCTCCATTGAGGTAAGTGACAAAGCTGCAAATGAGTCGACAGAATGATAGTATTTTTTGTAATGTAAATAGATTGTTCTGTGTCTGTTCAGATTCTCAGGAATAGAAGCAGAGCATTTTCTACTAGTCTTAATAAAATGGAGTCTTTCTTTCCCCAGACAGTTGCTAGAGAGCATAAATCCATCCTCAACAGCAGTTAAAGTTATCCAAAATTCTCTCCTCCGAATGAATTTAATTTTCTTCAGTGAATTTAATAAATACTGATACTTGAGAAAATATATTATATCTCAGTGTTATTTGTGTTCCCTAATACCCACTTCACCCTTTGCACCATTACAGTGATTCAAGGACTACATGAAGATTTTGTGGTAACTACAAACCCCTCCACACTTGGCAAAACCTTGCTGCCCATGGTCCTCTTCCACACCTATAGCACCTAGCTCTGGAAACAGCCCCCACTAATATCACTATTACTGTAATGCCATTGCAATGGTGTAGTAACTTAGGGAAACATAAACTTCTGTTGTGCTAGTCAGGATCTGGCCTAAATTCTAGTGACATGAACTTTAATGGTTTCCATATAGTTTGCTGGTTTCTCTTTTAAATGAAATGCAATTTAGCTAAGCTATTTTATATTGATATTGTAAATGTGATAATAAAGTAATTCTAGCTTAAATCTCTACCATGAAGGCCAGAATTTTCTCTTGGTTTTAATATAAATGCTAAGACAAAAGCAGACACACCTTTTATGTCTTCTGGAGAAGAGCTCGACCGTTGGCATCGCTGTATGAATCCTCAGGAATTGCCATAAGTTCAGGTGGCTCCAGGGTACGATGAAGAACCTGTCCAGACACACATTTGTTTTAGTTGGATAGTTTTGCTTACAAAGCTGGGATCCCAAAACATCCATCTGGAAAGCATACCAAAAGTTTAAGGAAGCATAAACAGTATCCTGATAATCCTGGGAGAATCTGTCTAAGGAAATTTGGTAGGACTCCAGCTCATGTTTGTATTTCTTTAACTCCTTTTGTTTAAAATGCTGGCTGGTTGACTAGACAAGAAAGAGTCAGCTGAGGTATCCTAAGAAATTTCCTAGATATTTAATCTGTGTCACCCAGTCAGATAACAAAACAATGAACTCAGCTGAGGAAATAAAAGTGGGTAAAATAACAGAATGAAGAAACTGGCTTTTAATCATGGAAAGTCTGATGAAAACTTATGAAGCTTGAGGAGAGTAACTGGATGGGCCAGATTTGCATATGAAAGACCTTCTCACTGCATGTGCCAGTATGGTGATAAAAAAAACTCTTCCATTGCAGGGAATCTTCATCTGGAAGAAGTCACTTGTGGTGCCCAACTGAGTAAGGTTACTTTGAGCACCATGTATTTCCTGTTCATATTACATAGCCAGCTCCTCATATATACGGATTTTAGCATGACAGGATAGCCTTGACAGGACTATGCAAAGAACAGTCCCAGTATGAGGAATGTGAAAGGTGCATGAGGCTGCTTCTGTGCTTATGTCCCTGGCTGCACTCTCCTTCACTCTGAACACAGAGTATATCTTGTCCCGGCAGCCTCTGTGTCTGGGAGCTAAGAATCAACCCACTACATCTCTTGCTGAGTATTCTTAGGAGTCGTCAGTCAGCCCAGACTATCATCTTACTTTATTTTTGCTCTGCCACACTTGCACAAAACAGTTATCCACAATAGGACTTATATATTTGTATATAGGTCTGTAAAACTGTGTCCTTCAGGTAGTTTTTTAACACTGAGGAAGTTAAAAGATGTTAAACCTGTTGCTGTGTTTTAGTTCTGTTACCTGTGGAATATGTAACTGAAGCATTAAAAATGCATTTTCCTTCCCCATAAAAAGATATAAATTTAAATACCTTAAGAGCAGAGTAATACTGGAAAAGGTGTCATTTTCATATAAATTATTCTTGGAGTAAAAGTCCTCTTCAAGCAAGGTGATTATCAGCTTTATTTTATTTTCGTGAAAATTCCATGCACACAAAAGAGTTGAGGATATAGTACTAAGTTTGTTTGTTTGTTTGTTTGTTTTTATAGTTTGATTGTCATCCATTTTCTAAAGTAATATTTTTAACATAGATAATGAAAATACTTGTTTCACTGAAATCAGTGGGAGAATTTCTATGGTTTTTAAACTGAGCTGTGGCTTAGATCCTTTTTGTGCTTTGAAAGTTTTTCATACTGCATTACTGCATTAAGTTTAAGAAGGCTCCTAGTGTTTTCCTGTTGAGCATATATTTATTTATATACATGTATGTGTGTGTCTTTGCAGAAAAAGTCTCTAAAAGTGTTTGCTTTTTCAGAGAATACCATTAAAATATCAATGTTTGACAGTGTATGCCATGGAGCTATCTCAGTTATGTCTGATTTCAGCAGCTGGAGGCATCTGTAGCATCTTAATAACACTACCTGAGGAGCCCTCAGTAAAAAAATGCCAGATTCACAATCCATCTTAGGTGCCATTTTATATTGCTTAGTTATCAGTTAACAATTTATTTGCGCTATTCAGTGAAAAGGCTTTGCGCACAAGGGTGAGGATTTTTGTATCATGACACAGATTTGCCTCTGCTCCCAATGATGCTGATGAGAGTGTTACTGATGACTTCAGAAGAGCAGGGTTCAGCAGTGCTGCTCATCTAAGTCACACTCTACAATTTGCTTATTTCTACATATTTTAAAAGAAAAAAGAAAATACCTTGACCTACAGATAACTTTCTTGTGCTTAATTTGCCAGCTGGTAAACATCACATGTTTAATTTGAGAACTGTAAATAACAGTCTCTTTAACAGCTAACATTTTCACCAGCAACCGTTACTGAGATTAGACAGCTGATTGCTGCTGCTGTAGAGCTAAGTCCTTAAGTATTATCAAACTAATACCCTTGTATGGTCACACTGGCTACAGATTAGTGAAAGCCATAATCCTATTTAATTTAACACAGTCCTAGGGATTTTGCTTTATAAAGAATTTGGTCACATGCATGCTGCATAACATTTTGCATAGTTCTTAAATACGCAACCCCTCTCTAGGAGCAGGGCTGCCTGCCAGTTTTAATGGCACTTATTAAATCTCATTGTACTCTACTCCACGGTCCAGACGCAGGTATCTGCTGGAAAAGGCTCTGTGGTTGGTTAAGAATTTGTTGTGGCTCTGAGCTATGCCACAGCTCATTCTCTCAAGTCCTCTGCTTCGCCCTTCTCCAAGGAGGTTATCCCTCAGCAAAGTTAAAATGATGAGGGACTACAATTAATTTTACCCACAGCACAGTCCAGCCAAGTCTCTGTCATCTAAGAACTCAGAGGTATAAAAACTGACTGTGCTTGAGCTGTCATGGATTCTGGTGTCTGTGGTTAAGCAACTCACTTCTGAGTCATTGAAAAGGCCTGATTTTTATGTCTGAGCACAGTTAAGCCCCTTTGCCTTCAACACTATGAGATATCTTTGACACAGAGGCAGATTAGACTTGTCAAATTAGGGCTACCCTCTGTCCAATCTTTTTTTTTTTTTTTTTTTTTTTTTTTTTTTTTTTCCCATGTAGAAATATTGTCTGAATGGCAAAAGGGGACTCTCTTTGCTAACACCATTGCTTATCATGGCCCAGCTGTAGACCATGAGGACAGCAGCCTCAGCATGTCACCAGTACATTGCAGACCTTGCAGGGCATGTGTGAGTATGGCTCTGCTGGAGACCCTGGGCAGATGTACAGGAGTATGGAGGACACCAGGCATGCTTAAAGTAAGCCAGCTGTGTATTCAGACCATGAAAGTCAAATCCTGACAGGCTGAAATGGCAGGATGCTCTGTCACTTACTCAGAAACCACATTTCTGAGCAGAGCATTGCTGGTCAAGCCAATCTTTCAGGGCTCCCAGTACAAGTTTATTTCTGTTGTGCAATGCTTAGAATATTTTATAGGATTTCAGTGTTCATAGCAGAGAAATGTTGGTGAAATTTTGATCAAGAGTTTGAGTGGGTAGAGAAGCACTTCAGACAGGAAGCAATCTTCTACCTTCCTTTTCCTGATCATTTCCAGGAACTATTTTGCGTAAAGGTAATCTCAGGCATGTTGGGACAAAAACATGGGCAATTTCCACAAGTGGCCCTGTTCTCCTCAAGAGTTCTTGGTAGATAGAAGCAGCTCAGGCACTAGTGCAGCCACAGATGCTTCACCTTCCCTAGCACCATGCTGGAGGTAGAAGCCTTCCCCTCCAGGAATGAGAGAATGGTTTGGGTTGATTAGTTTTCCACTTGTTATTTTCAATAATTTAGGCACCACCTGAATGACTGTTGGCTTAGCGCATACAATAATAATTAGCATTATTACTACTATTACTGTTAATAATAAAATAGGGCTTCTTCCAAAACCGCCTAAGGAGCAAGCTAAGGTAAGCTTCATTTTGCTAAGTGCTCTGCAACTTTGGGCTGTTGTCCAGAAGCACAATAAATCCTGCTTCAGGGCTCCCACTACTGGATCAAAAGCACCAAAGCCACATGAGGCAAAATGCTGACACAGTACGAAATAATTCTGCAAATTCAACTATATTTTTAAATGTTGGTAATTTAGCTTTATATTGGTTGGCTTTATGCCAGCTTCAGTATCGTCTTCCCCCAGCCATCCAACTTTGCACCAAATCAACAGCAGTCTGTTGTCTCAGCACTGGCACACAGTCAGCATAAATCCCAGATCACGTGCTACCAAAGCATGGTTCTGTGACCTCTTCTGGGTCAAATCTTTGCTGCTTACAGAGCTGGTGTTAGTTTTCATGGCAACATGGTCTCAGAAGATCCAGTGGTTTTGTCCTGAAGAGCTTGCTAACTGTAGAGACAAGTGAGCTCTCAGAGAAAAGGTTTAATGCAAAAATGAAATGGAGAGTAAGATGACAGAAAAACTCATTAGTAATTTTTGGAGGGGCAGTGAAGAAGGAGTGAAAAAATGTAAACAATACAAAATGGAAAAGAGAGACAGGACACAGAAAAGCCTGGAGAAATAAGAAAAGGGAGGTGGAAAGGGAAGTTGTTAAAAGACCTGGCTGACCAAGAAGAGAGGGAAGAAAAATCAAGTATAAGGGAACTGGAAAGTTTGGCGATAATTATGGAAAGTTACTGAACAGTGCATAGTCTCTGCTTGGGCTGCTTGTGCTTCTCACCATGTTTGGCTATAGCTTTTTGGCTTCTTCTCTCTGGATTTCTCCTAATATGTTTCTGGAAGAGGACCCAAAAGGCACTCCTACTCACAGGTAGAAGAGGTACCTCTCTGAGCCACATCCAGAGCTGTAGTCCCTCCTTGGATCTGCTTTTCTTGTTGGTCTTTGCTGATTCTTACAAATGCTTTTCTAGTACAGTGGAGATGGGGAAGACATAAAAATAAGCAGTTGCTTGAAATACTTGCTCAACACAAAAGGATGAGCTACTCAGTCTTCTAAAACTGACACCTTAGCAGAAACACAGAACTTGGTGACATTTAGCTCTGGTTACACATATTTACATTTGTAGTTAAGACATGTTAAATTTACTGCACTCAGTCATGTATAGCAGAGTTTGGCATATTTACTGTATGTTTTCACATCATACATCTTTAGTCAGACTGAAGTTTGGACTTGCTTAATTTTTTTCCATTGATCCTGCATGCAGATTAGAGGAATTATTATTGCTTTGGCTTATCTAGTGTCACACTAGAAGAAATTATTGGCAGTAACAATTATTGTTGCACTCTCCATCTCCTTCAATCTGATTATAAAAGTTTGGATTAGTGACATGTGTTTTGGCTGCTGTGTCAAGATTCAGCATTAGTCTTTTCTTCAGTATTTCATGTGAAAACTAGAAGGCAGTGATGTGTGTATGAATATGCATATTGAAAGCTGTTATAATAAGTAAGGTTATTCTGCATTGATATAGTATCATCTGATATCTGGATAACTAGGTACCGTCGTACAGCTTTGTAATCTGCAATATTGATCTTCTGCCCTATTCTGGGCTTCTCTGCCTTTACTTTCTTCCATCACCTTCTGCTCCTGATATGGGGTCTCGTTGCCCCCACAGCTGCAGCTTTCCAGAAGTGGGGAAAGACACACTGTGCAAGCAGACTGTGATCTTCCCAGGGCTTGTTCCTAGGGCATTGTAACAAATATGAGGTGTGCGGGTTGCAAAAGCAGCATTTGAAGACCACTGTAACAGCTTGTCTTCTCTAAATGAAACCCCTTGTGCTGTTTAAAGCATTGTGATATAATTCTGGATATCTGTGTTACACAAGTTTCAAGTATTGCAGTCTATATGTACTAGAGACCACATTTTCCTGCATACATTTTTTTTTCTCTCTCTCTCTTGTTGACCTGCTGATGTTTGCATAACTTTTAATTAGTTTAGGCCTGCTGACCACATTCCACAAGAAAAAACTTCCAGTGGTGGCTCAGCATTTTCATTTGACATTTTTTAGTTTGTAAAACTTGTATAAGCACAAAATGCTGAGGTGATACACATCATACAAGGAAAATGTGGGTCCTGAATTGTCCTGGCAAACAAACTGAGGGATAGGATTGAGGGGAAAGAGGAGGAAAGAAGAAAGGATGTGTCAAACAAATCGCTGTATAGTATATATCTACCACAGTTTCAATATCTCCAATTTACTAGAAGGAAAAGAATGGTAGAGATCTAATTTAGAAAAACCTCAAAGTATTTTTGAGTTATTCTAAAAATCTGAGCTAAGTAGATCCAAAAAGAAAAATCTTTTAATAAGTAAATAAAAGGTGATATGCTATGTATGTTTCTAAATGTGTAGAATAATGCAGTGCAAATGTCTTCTGAATTTGCAAACTATTAAAAAGATCTCTAGTCATATCATTTCTTTCTTTTCTTTGAAATTAAGTTTTGCAAATGCCTCAGTATATAAATGTTTGTCTACATTAAAAAAGCATCTGTTTTACTGATAACAGTAACAATGTATTTGTTGCAACTAATGTGAGCTGAATGCTCCATGATTTTATTTTTTTCTGTACACTGAAGTAAATTATGAAATTATATCCCTTGCAATATACATAGTTTATTATGCAACTCTAATTACTACTTTTACAACCCTTCTCCTATCAGAAATTAAACAAAAACTGCAAAAGGTTAAAACCAAAGGAGATCTGCAAATTAAGAATAAATGCAGAATAAACTACTGTGATCGGGTTATCTGTCACTGTGATATATATATATACACACACACATATATATTGCTTTCCTTAAGATTTACTTGGCTTTAGGGAATGCTTACCCCCCTTCCTTTTTGTTTTTGAGGAACTTGTTTTATGCTATGGACCCTTACCTTCACTAAGCTCCAGTGAGAGTTTTCAGAACTGTGGATTAGAATGTATAATTCTACTGGGTTCCTCCCCTCATCTCCCCCCACCTCCTGGGACCTTAGTGTTGTCTTGGAGAAAGCCTCTTTTATGAAATAAATCAAGCTTAGCTTCAAATGCATATCAAAACGTGCTCGCAGAGCTGGCAGCACTCATAAAGCAGCCGCGGGTGCCGGGGCAGTGACAGTGCCGTCAGAGGGAGGACAGGTGATGCCTCGGCCTCCTGCACCACTGCACTGTGCTACCCTCAAGGGAGGACGGCAAATGGCCAGCAAAAACATCTGGTCTTTACAAATTCGAAAAGGAAAACTTTTCTTTTACGTAAGAATACAAATTGGCAAACGTATTTCTTTACAAGCCCTTGTAAGAGGGTGTCACCCACCACATATATTATGTCCCTGAACAAAGCTAAATTGAAGCCAGATATGTATTTCTCTTTGATGACTCCATCATGGTTTGTTTTAACTCCTCTCCCCAGTCATTTATCCTCTAAAAAGATACATGTGTAGATACAGGAACAGTCTCAAACCAATGTAAAGTAGCAGCAGCCAAACAAGCAGTATTATAGTGAAAAATCCAGCTTTGTAACAATCTCTTCCCACAAACAATTTTGTTTTCCAGTTACAATTTTCTCCTCCTAAAACAATTTCATTGGAAGAGGCAGAATAGACAGGGAGGTGAACAGACTTTGAGTATCCATATGCACTATGAAAGCAGAAAAATTTATCTAAAATGTTCCAGGCATCTCTCAGGTGCACAAATGATCATGTAAAGCACCTCCAATTTGCTTGCTTAAACGCCCAAGCCAGTAGCTCAGAGAGTCTGGACACCTATGTGTGCATGCCTGTCAGCCAGTAGTGTTCAGCAGTGAAGAGTTTGAGTAGCGTGCAGTTGTTTGATAGCATGGTTAGTATTAACGAGAGCATTAATGAGTATTAATGAGATATACTTTATGATACTATATTACTAATGAGATATATATTACTTGGAAAATGCATGTTACTCTCCATTACCTCTTACTGGATTTATATTTCCTTTCAAAATCGGCCTAACAGCTTGTCTATATTAGGTATGTACTGTCAGGTCTAAGAACCAAAAACTGTTTTGAGTTATACTTTGAAATGCTGGACTTGGTGAAAATGTATCAGATACCCTCATCTGTGGCCAAACTTAACCTTGAATTTACAATTTCTCCCAAAGATGTCATCATTTCTTTAGAGAGAGATAAATGGTTATAATGGCCCGTTATAAGATCAGGAAGACTGGATGAATTGGGAGAAAATGCACTTCCTCACCAATTCCCATCTCCATAGAAACTCCGTGACTTTGCTCTGTCTTCTGCCTATTAGACAACACAGTTTTCCAATAATAGACAGCGAAGTCTGAGGCCTGCATTGTCTCTCAGGGGGGTATCTTGAAGAGCAGAATTTAAGTACAAAAAGAGGACTTTGCCAAGTGCTCAGCCTTGCCTCCCCCAACTTCCAAATTCTTCCTGTTGCTTTTCAGGTTCCTAAGAAAATTTCTCATGAGAATCATCAGCATTTTCTGCCAGGGTACCCACAACTCTGATGATGCTTTTGTCAACTATTTTAGCTTCACAGGATGCAGTGTCATTGAAAAACTAATGCACACTATCAGTATCACAATTCATGTCACTTTTTGGGAAGACAGGGAATCAGGGAGCAGACTATGGGATGCTAATTTAAACATAAAGGTTTATATTCAAATTCATTGAATGGTTGATGCATGAATGGATGTGCTTTTTCAGCAGTTCAGCTAGAGAAGATAAAAATAGTATTTTGTTTAATTAAGTGAAGGATATGAAGGAAATTCACTGATTATTAGTAGAAAAAGAGGAAGATATTAAACTGCAGTAGATGAAGATCAGCATGCCAAGTTCTTCTGTTAACAAGAATGTATTGATAGATTTATAGACTTTAAATTATGGACAGATCATTTTGTTGTCTCATCAGACCAATAGATCAAAGCCATTAAACTTCACAGTATTACCTCTGAAGTGAATAGAGCCTCACAAAACATGTTGGTAAAGCAGCACATTAAAAAAAAAAAAAAAAAAAAAAAAAAAAAAAAAAGCCACCACCACAACAATTCTGGCATGAGGTTTTCAACAACAAAATCTTCTCAGACTTTTTGTGTTTTAGAGGCTGATCATCCATTCAGTGTGAAAATCCATAGTGCCTAATTTCTCGTATAAATTTGTGTGGTTTCAGCTTTCAACCTTTATCATACTTTCCTTGGCTGTTAAATGACTCTAAATTTTCTTCCATAAATGCACTTATGCGCTGTAGTCAAGTGACTCTCAATTTTATTTTTAATGGACTAAATATGTTGAAGTATTTAAGTCTTTCATAATAGGGTAATCTTGAGCAGTACCATGTCTCTGTTTTTAAGAGCACCATTTTTCATATATATCTCCCTTTCCAATAAATTCATCTTTGCTGTAGAGAATGAAGCCATCACACATTTTTCCTACATTTATAAATCCATGGTTTATATTATCCCTTTTGCTACAGCATCCTAGTGGAAACATGCTCTATTGCTTGCTCACTTTGACCCTAAACCATTTCAGAATTATTGCTCTTCAAGATGGTATACTAAATAATTTCAAAATGCTATTCTGATGTATACTCTAGGTTTCTAGGTCTGCAATAACCAAAACTTGCTTCAATTTAGTCTGAAAATCTTGGTTTATCCAGCAACAGAGATCACTTTGTACACATGTTCTGTCTGCATTAATATATGCCAACGTTACATGTGCATGTTACATGTGCATTTTATCTGCAATACCTTCTATTTCCAAACTATTAGTTGAAAAAATAATTAGATTAAAGCTTCATGCTAGTGTGATCAGATGCATACCCACTCAGTGAAGTTTCTTTACTAATAAGTGTTTGAGATGTCTGCTTCAGGAACAAGAAAGTTACATACTTTGCTTTCTTTACACACGTATGCTTAATCCCAACACATCTGCTGTTTCTGCAGCCTTTTTCCAAATACTTCTTGTCACTCCATGAGATGTGCTCACAACCCCATTCTCTGATTCATTGTTCACATTATCCTAATGTTTTTGTTTCTTCCACAAACTCTGTCTCAGCTTCATTCTCAACACAGATTCTCTTACTTTTTTCTCTTGATGGTATGTTGAGATACCTTCCCTGACCTATAGTTCAAATTACAATATAGAAATAGTATTGCTGGAATGAAGAATGAAAAGTTATCTATACACTGATCTCACATTTCACCTATAAACACTTTCCTCTCAGCCTGGAGCCCCAGTGTTGGGCAATTTATGCTGTATTGATTCCAAGAAGGAAGAATTACTGTCTGACAGCTATACCATGTCCTTTATTAGCATCCAAAGTAGAGCTGGGATTTAGCTAACAAGGTTTAACTATCTCCTTTTGCAGCTGTTGGAAGAAATAGTCACTTCTGAGGTGCAATTAATATCAAGGCTATGTCATGTTGTCACCCTTAAACACCTGAAATATATTGTCCTTGGAGAATCTATGCCTGTGCCAGAATACCATGTGGGCACGGTTGTAATGATTCTTCTGTCTCTGCTCTATCATTATTTCAGCATAATGAAAAATATGGAGAAAGCTGGGATTTCTACAGTGTAATAGAAATGAATTGCTGTATTCATATTTGTGTACAGGACATTTTTCTATACTTTCTGTAACATTGAATTAATGAGGTAGCCATGCGATATTATATGTATTGGGCACAAAATAAAGGATTCTGAGACATCCTAGTCCTCAATCTTGGTATGTTTGGTATCACAAAAGCAGAAGATATATTTAGTTGTTTCCAGCAGCAGTTATTGGTCTGCTCTCCGTATTTATATATCTGATAGAATTTTTCTCTGAGTGATCACAGGACAATGTGACAAACTTTCTTCCTTTCTGACTTATGAGTAGCTCATAACAGAAAATACTGCAAGTCCAGTATGAATTCTTATAGCAGTTTGCTTGGCTACCTTCTCCCTCCTCTTGACTATATAGCCTTTTTACATTACAAAATGGCTCTCACATTTTCTGTCAGAAAACAGTGCACCAAACTTGTTACTGCACACAAGGCTGTCTGCACACATTAATAAGGACTTTATCACTACTGTTAGAAATCCTTGTTCTCTTTTTTATTTTCTTTTTCTTCTTAGGGAGCTCAGAGATCACTAGATGTTATCATTTAAACAAACTGATTCTTTGCAACGTCCCTCTGCATGCTTGGTGAATTCATGTGAACATCATTTTTGTTACATCCCCTGCACAGCTGTGGGTCAGTCATGACACTTCTTGCTCCCAGGGACAAACATGGGATTCATCACTTCTGCACAAAAATACTGAGCTGGATACGTAATTCTGAGCCTGCTTTAGAAAGTAGCATTTTCTGAATCAGTCTCATCATAAAAGGCAGCTTGGTATTTGCTTTTCTGTTCCACTTTCTCTCTTCATTCTCTGCTTTGCTTCATAATGTAATACTAAGACATTTTTTCAAGAAATGCTCACAGTAATCTGGATTCCTTTATTCTTACCATGCATCTACATAGATATAATGTAAGATTATCCTTAAATCAGTGTTTCTTAAACAGTGGGGGACAATTCAAAGTGCAAAAGAGATTTGGAAGGAGCCATCCTCCTCATAGAGCTGGAATGTGCTCCTTTGTGGGGAAAGGGGCAAAATGGGAGGGTCTGGGAGGAAAGCACTAGGCCAAATAATCTGGAAAATGCTTGGATTGTGTTTTCTGTTTATGCTTGTGAACATAAGGTCCTGGAAAGATTTCTAGCTGGGCACCCAACTGGGTCAAAATCACCGGAACAAGTCAGTTTTGAGACAGAGTTTATCTGCCTAGTGAGCATAGCACAGGGCATAGCAGTCTTCAAAGGCAGAAGCTGAGCTTGGAAAGTGAGGGGGAATCCTCCAGTATTATTTGCATAATTGAAAATCTGCCAGTAGCCATAACCTGAAGTAGCTATTCACGTTACATTTATGGGTGTGTTTTTTATTATTGTTGTTGTTGGTTTTTTTTGTTTTTCTGTTTATGGTTTTCTCCCATGGCCTAATAGCAAATAAATACTCATCTCTTTCCTAAGACCACTTTCCCTTTGCAAAAATAAAATAAAATAAAATAAAATAAAATAAAATAAAATAAAATAAAATAAAATAAATAATAAAATAAAATAAAATAAAATAAAATAAAATAAAATAAAATAAAATAAAATAAAATAAAATAAAATAAAATAAAATAAAATAAAATAAAATACATAATAATAATAAAAAATAGACCTGTTAGCATTGCTGCTGGATTTTTCAATAGATACAACTAGGTTTTTGATGGAAAGTTCTGAAATGTTGAACACAGACTTCTATGGAAACATATGTAATAGTTGCCACAGGGATGAGCTAGAACAGAGGGAAGAGGTAGGTGTACTCTTGTCCAGGGCAGAATGCATCCAAGTGCCTTGTATAATTGATTCTAAACTAGATTTAGGGAAGGTGTTGGGAGATTCCACTGGCAATCAGAAGTGACAGATTACATCATTTCTACCCAAAATATCCCAAATGGAAAGGATTTTATTGTGAACTGCATCACACTTCTTTTTTCAGCAACTTGTGCTTTTTCTCCACTTCACTAATGAAAATTCAGACTGTTTTGCTTTCCAATTTAAGATGTCTTCAAGTGGTTTTTAGCCTGTAGAAAAAGATCAAACAGCAACCATATATTGGTGTTTCCTCATCTGATTCCTGGTGCTGTCCTTTCCTCATAGTGTTACTCCTGCACTCTCTATGCCAGCTTTTAAATTTGTACATAGAACAGGCAATTACCAGTAGAGTTTATCTAGGCGAAGCTCATCTACGGTAGTTCAGCTACTTTGTTAAGAAAGCTTTTCATAATACTCTTTCAATATATTTATAAAGAAGATTTAGATTTGTTTTGAAATTGCATTTTCCATATGTTTGTCAGTTTCTTTCAATTCATACTCTGGAGAAAATAGTAATTAAGAACTCATAAATATATATGTAATTATTTTTCCCAGAAAACACTTAGCACTGAGTGAGTTAGTTCTGCTGAAATATTTATCTTTAAAATGGTTTCAATGCACAATTTCAGACTTGCTGGAGTACTTTATAAAAACAGTTCCTATTTTTCTGTGGACAATTGAAATGGAAATCCTACTATTGACTGGCCAAGCATGTATACAATTTGTTAATGATTTTCTTTAGGGACACATTGGCGGTATTGATTTACAGCTGAGGAGAGGAAAAGGTTCGTTATTCTGTTTAGACGTGAGTGCCAAAAAGATGACTGTTAAAGGCACCAAAGGTTGGCTCAGCACAGCCTCTTCATGACAGGGTTTCTTGTGTGTTACTTCTCCCAGAAAGCCAAACTAAATGCTATATGCCCAATTTCCCATGTGTTTTCTTTCACCATGACAACTAGCTAAATGTGACCTTGACTTGTAAAACCATGTGTTGCCATCTGCAGTAAAAGAGAGCTAAAGATGAAAAAATCCTTACCATTCTTTCTCCCAAAGGAGAAGCAGGAGTATTAAGCGATTTCCCCTGCCTTGGACAATGTGGTAGGAAAATTCTATTTAATTAAAAATAAGGCAGAAAGAAAAGAGGGACATTTGTGTTTCAGGCATGAAAAGCCAAAGTCAATGCACGGTATATTCTACAAGGGTAGTTATTAGGATTAATCAAACAATTTACACTTTCAGTGATAGAGGTGTATTTTTTTTGTTTGTTTGTTTTTATGAAAAATATATTTTTTAATCAGGTTAAATGGAACTGCTGTTCAAGTCTCTTATGTCCTGTACAAACCAAAGGTAAACAAAAGGTAAAGAAAAATGTTTACCTTTTTTTTTTATTTTTTAATTTGAATAATAATAATTATTATTATTACTCTTTCTTAGAACATTTAATTGTGGAAGATTTTCAACATAATGAATGTCAATGAAAGGAAATTTTAAGGAAAGTGAAGTTTGGTAATGTTCCATTTTTTTTCCAGAGAGCCTACCAGGTCTTTCTTCCATGACTGGAAAGCTGGAATCATGTTTATTATCTTTATTATAGGTATCCCTTTTTCTAGAGCTATCACACTTTAGAGATATTCTTCAGCTGAAAATTTTCTACCTTTCCACAATAATTATGCTCGTCATGAAGGGCATTGTGAGGTAAACATCACTCAGTTGCCACCGTGCAATGATCCCATCCTGAATAATTCAAAGGAGCACACATTTCTGACACAAGGTAAGAGTGACTCATGGTAGCCTTGTGTTAGAAAAGTACTCTCTTATTCTGTTACGCAAATCTGGCCAATTTTTAAGCCTTTTTAAATTGCAGTTTGAACACTGTCAGTTAAAACTTTGTAAGCTTTTGGCAGTTCCGTTTCCAAAGAATATTTTTACATTTGAGTTGGATGTATCCTGTTATTGCAATAGCATGTTTTGGGCTGTTCAGGCTATCAAATCTGGTTTAGCTATGTTCTTAAGGATTTCCTGCCAGGTCCTGTCAACATGGAAAAAGAAGGTGTTGTGTTTGAATGCAAAAGAAACAGGGTTTGTACATCTGAGCAGCAATGGAAAAACTAGAAGGAGATGTCTATAGGGAATAAACTGGGAGAGAGATTGCTTGGAAAAGAATACCACAAGAAGAATTGGAGTTGGAAACAGATATGGACCTCAGGTAACTGGGTCTGACTGGGATTCAGGGTGGATAAGATGGTGGGGAATAGGTAGAGGTCTATACATGCCTCAGCACACCTTTCTCTAGAGAGATTACAGTTCCTCTACATATCACTTGTCTGCAGGCAAAAGACAGCTCTTACATCCTAGAGCACAGCTGTCCATGCTCCAGCTGGTGCAGATCCCATAGCAGCAGACAGTTTTCCAGAAGTAACTGCAATGGTACTAAACTGGACACTGGGGATGTCCAGCACAGGTTTTGATATGAGAACAGAATGGAAGCCTTCTATTTTTAATCAAAAGAGTTGTGTAAGTAAATTCTCAAGGTGTTTTCACTTTTAAATAGCAGTTTGGAAGAACATAATAATTCTAAGCTAAGCAAAGAAAGATAAAAAATGCCAGAATGTAGTTTGCCTGTACAACTTCTTTCCTTTGTGCAGCATAATCTACCACCTTGCGGGTGGCATCTCCATCTTCCTCTGATTCAATGGGCTCGTAGGAATGTGGGAGTTACACTGTCCCATGTTAACCTCTGCACTGAGGTGTCCAGAATTGCTCTTTGGAGGCACTTAATTCTATTCATTGACAGTTTAGTTCCCTGCTGTAGGGTAGATGTTTAAGTCTGAATGCATCTAGATGATGCTGACTGTGCTGTTATCCCACAGGGCATCATCCTCACTGCGTAGAAAAGCTAGACCTTTACTGGGAAATAATCAAAGGCACAGTTGTCTGTGGGGCTCCTTTGTTTGCTAAGGGGAAATCTGGCAAGGATGGTAAGAAAGGGAAGAGGAACCTTGTGGTTAAATTTTGTGTTGCTCTGTGATTTGTGGCTATACTATGAAGCCAGATTTTTTCAGATGGTCACTCATTTTTGGAATGCCTTTCTGGAGGGATGTGGGCAGATTTTCCATGAAAAAAAATGCACTTGCTTTTGGAGCTGAAGTAAACAAAGTTACTTAATGTGAAATACTTTGAAAAATATCAGGCCCTTGTTGTTTAAATCATATGCCCAAAATACTTTTGGCCTTTTGACCCTCAATCCTCTCCTTGTGAAATGATGGTAACACTTACCTCTTACAATGTGTCCCTGTCCTCAGAGTCATCCTGTAAAAACAAATTTGTTTTGTTCACAAAGCAGTTAGATACAATATAGTGAGCAGAGCCATGAAAAAGTTCATGGGGAATTTAATAACCCTGTCTTCAGAGCAGGATATGAATTGTGTATAGTAAATAAGACCTGCAGGCACAAATATTGCATAGCCTCTCATTATTTGAACTCTGCCTGTCCTGTGTATTGAATGAGAGAAAATTTGAATAAAATAGTATGCATAGCTGGTTTTGCTTTTTGTATTTGCTTTTACTTACACAATTTTACTTTTGACACTTCTCAGCTTCTGAAAGCTTGCCTTGCCAATTCTCATGGACTTTTAAGATATATTTAACATGCAATTAAAAAAAGCATTCTTCAAATCATCCAGAGGTTTGCTTTGCATGTAGCTCAAAAATTGCTCCTGGCTACATCTATGTTTTGATTCAGTTCAGATTTTAGGCAGCTGAAAAGAGCCCATAAATATCTGTTCCTTGGAGTGGGCCTTTTCACTGCTCTTCCATCTTGATCTCAGGGAATCTCAGCTGTTGTCAGTAAGAAAACCAGTGCTGATAAGAAAATGTCATTGTATTTTTTGGCAGTGAAAATAGACATAATTCCTCAGTGACATTAACATGAAATAGACGTCTGAAGAACACTTTTTTATTACACTATTTATTACACTATTTATTTACACTATTTTAGAATTTAAAATTATTTTATTCACTCTAAGGTTTAACATAAAAGTTTCTGCTTGAAGTCTGCTCTTTTCTGACTTACGGTGACCATCTCGGATCTCTTTGTCTTGATATGGTACAGTTCATGTTGTGCACTCTCATATGAAATAGATTACTTACATCTCTTAAAACATAGCAATACTAATATTAACTATAATAATAATAAATTCACGGAATTAACTTTTCAAAACCATAACTATAACAAGGTGAGATGTTATTTCATGTCATTATTTCCTACAATCTTTCTATTCAAATAGAAATCTTTGCTTTCCCTGTATAGCTATAAAATAGATGGCACTCTTAAATGAGCTTGAGTATAGTTTTCTTTCACTTCTATTACTTGTTTTCCATCTTCTTTTTTTATAAAGAACTATTCAAAGAGATACATCTATTTTCTACATTAAAAGGCAGGGAGAAGCTCTCCTCAAAAACTTCTGTAGCTGATATGACGAGGTGAATTGCCTAGCTGCCACAAGAATGACTGTGGGTGAGCCATGCCTGGGCTAGTACAGAACCACAGAAAAGTCAGTCAGGTTTTACTTGTTCAAATTTGAAAATATATCATCCAGTACAATTGCTTTCCTAAGGTATTCATCCTGGTTGTCTTGAAACACATGTATCATGTCATGCATCATCACAAAGGCACATATCAACTGAAAGTGGAGGAATATTTGTTAAAAGCTAAAGCCCTGCTTAATGTATGCCAAGCCTACTAAAGTCAAAGAATATCTTCCTTCTGGAATCTCCTTTTCCCGGTTAGCCATTTCAGACATCTTCAGAAGTAACCATCTGTAGTGCAGATGCTACAAGTTAAAGATCAAGTGGTAGACTTAATGCTGAATTTCACTTTTATGTTTAGACTGTATGACCAGGTCTCATTCTCTATTGGATTTTTATGATTCTATTTTCCTCTTAAAAATATATGAGAGAAACGCTCACAGACCCCTAAACATAGCAGTGTGAGTACACCACTGTAATTAAGCCCCCTGTCTACTCCCTATTTATTTATTTATTTATTTATTTATTTATTTATTTATTTATTTATTTATTTATTTATTTTCAGTCTACAAGCCCTGTGGAGTTTGCAGATTGATTCAATTGCAAAGTTAGATTCCCACTGTGATCACAGTTTTGAAATCACAGGGTCTTTCTGCCTGTCCTGCTAGCCAAGCAACAATGGGTGCTAATTAAAACCCTGCTTAAAAGGTTCCCCTTTACTTCGGTGTTGGAAGCTTTCAGGGGGCAGGCAGGGGAAGGATGCCTTGTTCTGTTTATGTATATAGGCAAGCACTTAGTGAGCTGGGTGGCTGACTGTGGGTCGAGAAAACACTACAAAAGCCTGGTGCTTATAGAAAAGGGCTGGATTTCAACCTGATGAGGTTAGTTAGCAGACTAGACTGAAGGGGGCCCAGCTGTATTTTCTGCCAAAATTTGAGGCACATTTCAAAATAAGGCTTGTTTTTTTATCATTTGCTGCTACAGAAATGTTCAGGTCTCTGTCTTCCTCTGTCAAAGTGATCTGTTCTTTTTTAAGTGCAAGGATAACAAGTTTCCTTTATTTTTATCAATAAGATTAATATTTTAAACATTTTTTAAGCAACTGTTTTTGCTAGTCATCTGGTGTGTCTGTGCCAAAATGTGTATATGGAATAAAATTACACTTCTACTTCAGGAGTTTGTTTCTTGAGCCACTTTTTTTTTTTTTTTTTTTTGTAAATGGAAAAAAAAATCACATTAGACATTTCTGTTGCTCAGTAGTATGACTGAGTTCTAAGAAGTATGCAGACTTCTGTTTTTCCAAGAAGGAAAAATGGGAAACAAACTACACCTTACAGCTTTACTTGTAAATGTATATAAAATTACTCAGTGCCAGAATATGGCAAATAAAGAATCACCTTCATTATGTCAAGCAATTTCAATATGCTTGGCTTCTCAGCAAATGCAAAGAATGGAAAACACAGCATTGCAAATAAACTCATCAATAAGCCACACAGGTTTTTGTTTGATGTCATTTGTAACTGACAACTTTATCAATCTTACATTGAATAGTCCCTTAAAAATACGAGAGTAATAGGAGCAGAATCTGTCTCATGCCTTTTGTTGAATTGCATTTCATTTGGTAGCATTCACAAACCTGTCCTAGTCCTCATCAGCTGTTTTTATTGTATAAAACATCTCACCCATTGAGGTAGCAGAAAATATATCACAGGATAAATCATGTGTCATTGACAGTGAATGGTCAAAATGAACAATTTGCAGATAAGCTCATAGTTTGACAGGTATTATTCTAAACTTTTTTATTTTTTTTTTTGGTCAATCCCTATGAAGAATGAATGCTTGTGTAGAAATCAGTAGTGCCTTGCAAATAACTCACCCACCGAAAAAGACTATATTAATTTATCTTTTTTTTTTTTTTCCTGTCTACCAATATTGTCTAAGGAATTAGCTTTATAGCTATTTTAATTAAAAGTGATAAGATATTTCTCTTTTTTATCTTTACAGCCATATGCTGTAATAATTAATAATGTTTAATAGAGCTACTTGCATGCTGAAGACTGCTTAAAAGACTAAAGATGTATAGGATCAGGGCATATGGCCTTTGTTGTTAGCCACATGCACAGAGGAATAAAGGCAGCTAAGCCCAGCCTCCTACTCTTACTCTGTCACTCAGTGGCTGTTCACACTGTGATTCCTGCTGCGGGGAGCAGATAACTGCTTTTCTTCCTCTGCTTCATTTTTTTTTTTCCTAGTTGTTTTAGTTCTCCATACAAGTGGGGAGAGGAAGGAGAATGTTTAGGAGAAACCTGGCTCTGCCCCTTCCCTTTTTACCGTATTGGGCAGGCAGAAAGGGAAAGCTCTGAGAGCAAAGGGGAAAGGATCTATCCAGTATGGCCCCTAAACCACCCTTTTCATCAACACAAATATGTGCATGTGAATGCAAAAGCAAGGTGATTCTGCCAAACCAGACACTCCAAACAGATGTACCTCTTGGTTTATGGACTGACAGGAACATGTCTCTGTTCGTGCAGTGCTCTGCAAGGGTATTTACCTCTGCAGGAGTACAGCTGCACCATCTCCCAGGTCTGAGCCCATACCTGCACATATGCTTTGTCTTGCCAGGAGAAAGAACTAGGAACTTCCTGAGGTGCCTCTCTCTAGAGCAAATAGCTAGAGTGGGTGCTAAGGACCAGCTCTGCAGAGGTCATTGAACAAGGAGACAGACCTCTTGAATAGGCTCTTCAGAGGTGAACCCCTCAACAAGGGTGATGTGACCTTATTTGCTGGAGCTTTTCAGTGAGACTGATTTGTTAGACAGTAGCAATTGAAATAATCAAATCATAAAACCCATCGCCAGACCTCTGTTAACAAATTTGTGAACTGCATTTTGCCTTGTCACAGGAGAAAGTGGTGATTTCTAGGTTGCTGTGGCTACAAGCATGAATCCAAAAAAGGTTAGCAAAACCCCTTTAGCAGGTAATTCTTAGAAAGGTACTGTAAAAGAAAATTTCTCCCTCTTCTGTCAGCACCACCCTAGATTTCTCCTTTGATAGCTACACCCCATGAACAGGTCAACGTCAACTGGCCAGTGTCATATTACTCCAAGCTTGCTATAGAGAAGATATACCTGCCAGCAAGAGGTGTCTTTTGTTCTTGTTGACTCAACTCCTCATTTTCACATCTGTTGCTACTACTGCCACCTCAGGAAAAGGTGATGCCATCTCAGAGCTTCAATTCTCATCAGATAAATAGACCCAAATGATCTAATTTGCCTCAGACCATCTATTTCAATTTTCCTAAAGGATCATACCATCTATTCCTCAGCTTGAAACTAGCTAGCTAGGAGAAGATAAGAAGATTTTCTCTGCAACATGCTACTGATTGATCCTGGAAAACTGAGACAGGGACTACTGTGAGACTTTGATAAACCTTGCCCCACTGCAGAAATGTAACACTGGATAGTGCATCTCATCTGCACTTCACAAAGACACTGTGTGAGATGGGGGCTCTTCAGTGTTTTCACAGTTATTTCATGCACAACAGTTGTCCAAACAGATGACTGACAGTTGTCTTATCTGGTAGGTCCCAACCACTAGCATCATAACTTTATGTTCTCAGAAGCTGATCTGTTACCTATACTTCTTCATTGCTTTCTACCATGTATGAACAAGTTTGGTGCAAACCTGAGCAATTTGCTTCTGGGGAAAAAAAAAATACCCACTGCAGTAAGGTGGAGAGTGGGAAGCAGAGGGGAAAAATATCTGATTTTAGGGACAGTGTGCACATGAAGGAATTTCATGATCTGTGAGCAGGAGACTAAGCTGATGGTCCAGGAAGTTGCTACCAGGCAGCTGTAGCATATAAATTTGTTTGGTGAAGGAAAATGAACCGTTAGCCTTGTGTAAACCCAGCCTGATGTAAAGAGGATGCCTGAACTTTTTTGGATGATTGGCAGTATTTTTATTAAGAAGCTGCAAATAGAATTTAAAATGTTTAATTCTTACATTTTTATAACATTTTCCAACAAATGACATTGTGTCTCTGATAAACAGAGTGTGCTTAAGGACAGTAGATTCAAGGTTAGTCACCAAATTATTTTCTTTCCTAACACCTAATTTATACAGCTGCTAAACTTCAATCTTGAATGAAGTGCATGGGTGCCACAATTAACATAATGATATTCAAATCAGTTTCTTCTATTCCCTTGTTCTGTCTGTTATGGCTAAATATTAATACCACCTGTGAGATTGGCAGGGGGCTCATGTCTGCTCTTGCACAGAAAAACTTGTGCTGTGCAGAAGCCTGCAACTGAGCCAGTGAGGCATCCCACGAGATCTTTCCCTGATTACCTCTGGCTCTGTGAATCTATGTGAATGCTTAGACTGCTGGGTGGCAGAAAGGTCAAGAATGCATGGAGCCTTCTGGGAAGTAAGGCAACTCTACAACGTCTCCTAACCCAGCTCTGACAATGCACGTACTTCTCCGTATGCTGATGCATAAGCCCTTTCTAAGGCTCTAATGAACTAAAAGCTTGTGATCACTGCAGTTCATGTTTTAACCTAGATCTGTCTAATTCAAGCAGATTGTTAGATAACCTACCTCTTAACCCAGCCTTTGCCCTCAGATGAGTCTAGCAGAAGCTAAATACACTGGATGATATTTGAAGCTGGCTTGGAAATGTCCTGAGCTTAATTAAAGGCAACCTCTTCGGCCTTATTCTGCTAAGTATACCCCACTGGACAGACACACTTCCCCTGAAGTTTCCACCCTCCCTGTTCTCAGGGAAGGATCAGAAAGAAATTCATAGGCATCTATATGCCACTGGGAAAGTATTGTCATTTTAGTCTCTGTAATTAATCTTTATCTGTTGCCATGGAAGTATTCATAACTCTCAGCAAACGGTGTTTTGGTGGGTGATGCTGATGGGATGTAATGTACATCTATTATTATTTTACATTTCTTATGGCCTTTGGAAGCCTATGCTTGGCGATTTTAATAATCCAAGAGCAATTTTTATTTATTCTATCATTTGATACAGCAGTGCAGAAGAGAAGAGCTTTAGCACTGGAGCAAAACATGACACCATTTCGTTGCTTTAAATGTGTATCTCAAAGTATATGTAGATGAAACTTCCAGCAAAGACTGGTAGTATGTGGGTGGATGTTGATCAAATAGGTGAATAATTATAATAAATTTACACTTATCACATCAATTATAAGCATCCTTTCAGTATGTTGTGAAGAAACATTTTCAGAAACTGTGCCACTTAATTTAAATGCAATTTGAATAGAGTTAAGTAGATTCTACTGGTTTTAGTAACAAAGTGAAGGCGATATGCAAAAAAAAAAAAAAAAAAGTAGTGAAATTGTACAGCTTGCTGACAGTGAAGATCTCACAGACCCATACTTTATCCTGGATTGTATTGTTTCCTGCTTTGGCAAACCTTATAAAATGTATCAGAAAGTATTTTGATAATCCAAGTATGTTTATATATCATGATGAGACAACTGTTCATGATGAAAATGTCTGTAGCCCTTAGCAATGTGGAAATTTGTTAAAAAGTGACATCAGTATAAGTTTTTACTAAAATATCAAAAACTGCTGTCTAAAACTGGTAGCAAGTGCTCAGTCTGAGAAAAATCTAACAAAATAACAAAAAAGCTGCCTTCTGTTCTCTGTTAGTGTCGAGGGCCTTAGCACTGCACACGTAGTATATAAATAAACCACTGTGATCAACACCTGAGAGCTTATAAATGTCTGAAATGTATGGTGACAATTTGCAGAACTTCTGCATTACTCCCTCATGCCTACTTACAAGCTATTTGGGTAATCTGGAACCTGTTAGGTGATACCATATACCATTGTTTTCTAGTCTTGCACAGTGCAATAATAAACACTGCAGGAAATGCCTCAGTTTGTATAGAGGAATGGCAAAGCCATGCAGCTCTCCTTTGTTTTTTGTGATGCAAGAGTGCCTGATAAAATGAGTTGCAACCGACCTGCCTTAGCCACCTGGTAAAGCCATGCCTGCTTTCAGCTACCAGTCTTACATCTTAGCAGTTCATTATTTTGACCCAGGTTTGCAGAATCTTTCATTCCATGTGACTTGAGTGTTTGCATTACTGTATTTTATCACTTGGGATCTGCTTGCTGCAGGAAACTAGCTCTAGAAAAGTGTATATATTGGGCCCAGTTCACCTCCACTAGAACACTATGGATTCAAGCATATTTGGCAGCCAAACTCCCCTGAAGCTGTTTTCTGTGAGTAGATGGAAATTCCATAGAGGTCTCTGGACCTGGTTCAGAACTGACCTGAGTGATTGTTACCCATCAGGTGTGACGGATCATTAAAGGGCTTTTAAGTGTTTCCAAGTTGTTCCCCAATTTATTACACAGCTTGGATGCCAAAAAAAAAAAAAAAAAAAAAAAAAAAAAAAGACATGTTGCTCACCAAAGAAATGTAGTAAAAAGAACAGCCAGGGTCCTGTTCACCTTCTACCCTCCCCTCTCCTTTTTTTTACTGCTCTTTTCCCCTTATGCACTGTTTCTCTCTTCACATGTCCTTCTAATCTCTAATTCCTACAAGGTCTGAAATGTTTCTGAGTCCTATTTCAGTTCTGGTATTCAATAGATGTGAGTCTCATTGATTTATGCCAGAGTTGAATATTGTCCCCATAGCATACCAAATTGCTTCAGCACACACATGGAATGCCAAATCAGTGTACAGGCATACCACTTTGTAACTACTTTATTACTCATTTACACTTGGTGTGAAATTTATACCCTTATTTATGTCACTGCTGAATCTGGGACATTATATAAATTTGATCCCGGACAAAGCTGGATGGTTTAGAGAACTGGCAGTGGATACAGCACCTATCCTTGTAAATTATCTGCTCAAATTCTAATCAAGTAATTCAACCAAACCAACCAAAACTTATTTCTGTGCAATGCTGTCATAAAAATGAAGAAGCTGGTCTCCTCCCTGTTCCCAGTACACATGTGTCAACACAACAGTTGACTCTAATTAACACCCTTTGCTGGCTACGAAAGTTCCTGAGCCAAGGATTTAAGCAGGCAGGGAGACTGAACTCTTTGTCCTGGCCCTAAGTCAAGGCAGGTTGATGAACAAGCAAGTCCTACTCTTGCTGCAGCTATAGCTGCCTTCTGTTTTCTGGGACTAACAGCCTGGCATCTTCCACAAGCATGTTGCTTTCATTAAAAATAATAATAATAAAAAAATAAAAATATATAATTCTGGTCTCTTTGTATAGTATAGGTATTTTCACTCATTTTCTATGGAAGTTTTAGAGTTAATAGGACTTTGGTCTGAGTCAGGATTACAGGATTTTGACCCTCCTGGGATCTTTGTCCTAGATTTCAGCCTTGGCAGGTGGAACACTCTGTAACCAGCTGACATTTTAGTGGCTACTTTGTGAGTCAAATATCTTGCTTTATGTTTTCCTTTTTGGTTTGGATGAGTTTATATGGGTTTCTGAAGTATTTGGGAAGGTTGCATGAACTTCATGGTGCCACTGCACCTTCCTCAAGCCAGAGAAGTTACTTTCCTCATAGAGAAATCGCACTTCAAAAGAACTTGTGATGTTTTTTAAATTACTGTTTCAGATGGCTTTTATTTCCAAATGTCTGCATCACTCAGAAAATCTGAGTTTATCCTGTTTTGTGGTATTTCTGATTTATTTTTCCTATTTAGAGGGTTCTCGCACAGAAACAAAAAAAAAAAAAAAAAAAAAAAGGAGAAAAAAGAAATGTGACAGTGACCTCTGGTCTTATTTCAGTATAAGGAAAGAAAATAAGAACATAAAAAGATTCTGGATCTCAGCCATTACAATGAAAAACATCTGTTGAAGACTCTGCAAGTATAAATTTATCTTACCATGGGCATGATTATTGATTAAAATGCAGTTTCTTTCTTCTACTAAGTTATTTCAGCTTCATAACCTGAAAAGTGAAAGGTTGAAACCTGTTGCACTTTTGTGCTTCTGTAAAGCAGAGATGTCCAAACTATATTCCATACACTACCTGATGGTGGTCCAGAATGCTGGATGATCACACAGTTCTGGCTCCTTCACTCTTTTTCTCATACTTGCATAAAATCTTTTCCTACTGTTGTGTTTCCAAGTAAGCAACCAAACAAAGTACTATGAAGGTATTGTGGAGTCCCACATTAGAGGGGTGTGCTAGCACTCAGTGCTATGACTGACTGTGAAAGACAGTTTGAGGCAAATCTTCTGTAAAACTCCTATATATATTTCAACAGATCTATCATATCTAAGGAATGCAATGTCTCCAGAGTTACAAGGACACCAAATTCCTATGGCCAAGGTTAGTTTTGGCAGTCTGGGTGTGAATGCATACTATGCAGTCTTGCTGGGATACTGATCTGTTTTGGGATCAGTGTTGGAGTCGAGACTTGCCCTTGCCTGACTCATAACAGTGGATCTGAAGAGCCAGAAACGGCTGGATCTGGAAGGATGACAACCTCCCCTCCTCTGCTGGGAGGGCAGGTTCTTGTGGCAGGAAGCCCTCGGGAGACCGAAAAGGCTTGCCAGAGAGGTCTCCTTGCTGTCTTCCCCCAAAAGATTTTCAGTGAAGAAACAGGAAAGCACCCTTTCTCACAGCAGTTTACATCATACTGCTTTCTGCAGCATGGAACTGGGATTTATTTTTTTTTCACAGACCTCTGCAGATTTAGCAAGTAAAGTGAACTGTGGCAAATGAGTACTCTATATATTTCTATGTAAACTAAAAGTGTATCTCCTACAGAAAATCCCCTGTTCATGCCCCTGTTTTTTTCAGTCCTCCAAACCCATATCTAATCTAAAGGCATAAATCACTTTCCAAGATCCACTAAATGCAATGGGTTTGTTATGCTGCCTGAAATGGCTAGCTAACAAACCTGGCCATGGACCTACTGAGCAATGTTTGATAGAAATTGTAAATGATGCCTGTTTTTATTGGAGTGAAGTAACATTTAAGCATAGGTAATATAGATGATAAACTTGCAACACTAGCAAACTGAAAAACACATGGGAACCGTATGTGTGCCAATTCAAATACAGCTTTATTAAATGCACCTGATTTCGAGCTACCTTTTAGTATTCTATTTAGCAGTTTAATGAGAACCAGTTATAACACAGGGTTGTGTTTTTTTTCCTGTATTCAAAATTCAGCAAGCTACACAGCTGACATGCATATCGATTTAAACAGACAGCATCAGAAAAACACAATGAAGGCCTTTACTGTAAGCAAATACAAGACATCTATGTGACCTTCCCAACCACCACATCATTCACACAGCCATCTGAGAACATCTGAAGCAGAAGCTATCAGTGTTTCCTTGAGACCTCCTAACATAAAGGCTATATCATGAATTAAAGAGCTCAAGCTGTTGACTAAAAGGACTCTGGCACTGCAACTAAAGAATGGTACCTAGCGGTGTCCATTCTTACATTAACATCTGCAGCCATTGAAATGGCCACTTGCTCCTGAAGGCAGGGGAGCAGACTATTATGGACAAGTTACAGAGTCCTCTTTCAGCTGCTGTTTTGCTGAAGAGCCAGGTGCAAAAGATGTGCTCAGAAAGAGACTATAGAAGAGGTTAATGGTCACATCGATTACAAACTGATAATTGCTTGCTCACTATTCCTCAGTATTCAGCCAACTAGCTGTTTCAGTAATTATTTTCCTGTTCTTTATTTCTATTAATGGTGTGCTCAATATTGGGGACTGTTTCCCGTCTTTATAGCTCTAAACAGCTATTGAAACTCTGGAAGTGTAATGTATAGCATTAGCTTTAGTGTTCATTATTAATATAATCACAGGCTTAGCTCTGGAAGGAATCAATCCTGCAGTTTACATTAGCTGTTAGATGACCTAAAATTCTCCCCCCTCCCTGATCTATGCAAAGAACTAGTTACATGGTTTTACTTCTCTTTTTAGTTATTCTTATGATTTTGCTAAATCTGGTGAAAGAAAAAGCTGACTCTTTGCCACTTCCCACAGTAACAGTAACCTTATAGTTCTGAGTTCTGTTCTCAGATGCACGAGGATGATGAGGGTCACAGAGCACCATACGTCTTTGTTAGCTTAGCTACTGCACCTCTAACTGCTGATTTATATAGGTTAGAATTCAACTGATCAGACAGATAAACTCAAAAGTCTACAATCATTTTTTCTTTATATTTTCTTTTTAATTTTTTCTGGCAATTTTTTTTAATTTTTTTTTTTCCAGCTGAGATATGAGGAGTGACATCCTTTGTGTGAAGTAATTAAATCATTACCTTTTAAAGATAGGCAAATTACAATCATTGCATTTTATTAGATATTACTGTTTTTCTTAGTTAATAATTCTTGGCTTATGTAAGGCTTTCAACAGCAAATGCAAGTTGACTACATTTTATTTAAGCCCCAGAAGTGTAGACTCTTCCTTAAAAAAAAAAAAAATAATTAAAAAAAAAAAAGTTCTACAGAATTAAATTCCATGGCAATGTATACAAGTTAGTAAAAGAGAGTAAAAGAAACAAAACCTGCAATTCCCTATTCTCTGAAGAGAAGAAAGCGAACTATTTGAAGAGGCCAATTATGGAAGCTGAGATCAATATAGCATTAAAAATCAGTTAGGGTGAAATGCTGGATGATGACAGATTATCATATGAATTAGATCTTTGCTAGAAGGAACAATTATCACAGTACCTGTTAGAAGCTTTCTGTTGTTATTTCGGTACTGAAAATCTCCTCTTATCAGTGAACAAAGACCTCTATATTATTGACTAGAAAGAAAAAATGCTGGCAGATTCCATACCATGGCAAAGAGTTCTGGGAGCAGTGGAACAGATAAAATGCCCATCAAATTGTGGTCAGTCACAGGTGGGGAGCTATAAGATGCAAGTGATAAAAGTATTTTTAACAGATTTTTTAGAATCTGAACATCCTTAAAGCTAATGATATTCATGAGGCCAGAACAGTTTCCTTGATAGCTGCAAGAAGGCTTTGACTGACAATAGTTATATATTACTGTGGAATATTTTGAGATAAGGATTACATTCAGTTGGTGAATTAAGATAATAATAGAAAACCCCAACACATGGAATGAGAAATGATTCCCTCCCATATACACTAAGCAGAAATAAAAGACAAGGGTCTCTGGGTTTGCTTCTTTGTGCTGATGGACGCCAGAATGGTGAAACTCTGGAGTACACAGAGCCTGTGCTGCAGCTTCCAACACTGCCAATGTATGCTAATTGTTTTATTTCTAACCTCAGAAAGCTCAAGGCTGATGAATTTGGTACAGGATAATCTGTCTAATCCTGTGTTTTGATGTCATTCAGCCACAAACAAAATTTACTGTGTGAATCGTTTGTCATTTTTGATGAACATTATTAAATCTACTCTGGTCTTATCAGAATAAAGGATGAGCCTACCCCAAACTAAATAGAAGTGGATCCCTTGACCACTACAAGAACTATTGAATATTGCTGCCTCTCCAGACCTCCCCAGGGCAGTCTGCTTGCTGTTGGCTGATGGGTATTACTTGCTCCTGCAATTTTGGGGTGCTGAGTCTTATTTCTGATTGCACCTCATCGTCCTGGGAGAAATCAGCAGCCCATCCCCATTATTTCAATATGGTGCTGCACAGAAATCCTGCTCTTCACTTCCCTGTGAGTAGGAAAACACATAGAGAAAATAAGCATAAATTTGCCTGCGGGCATTACACCCCAGTGCAGGGCAGGGAACAAAATCCTTACCTTGGAGCTGCTGTGCTGGGTGAGCAGGGCTGCTGGAGCCAGCTGCTCTGGGGAGCTGGGTTGCATGGCAATGCCACAGCCCAGCCGTTGCATTGTGCGAGTGCCCTAATTGGAAATGCCAGGTCTCATCCGTCCAGCAAAGCGTGCTGAAAGCGCAGTCGCCTGCCTGGGCTCGGGACTGTCCTACCCAGCTCCTGGCTGAGAAATGAACTGTAATAACACCCTGACGGTATAGGGGACTGCTTGCAGTAAGTACTGTATAAGGCAAAACTTGGGAGCAGAGAAGGGCTGGGGAAGGGGTTTAAACCAATTGTCCCTATTACAGTAAGTGTGTATGGTGTTGCTGTGTTCTCTCTATTTCCTGAACTTTTAACCTCATCCTACCTCTAGCCATACTCAAAATGACAGCCACTGAAAAGGGGGGCAGAGGGAATGCTTTCCATTCTTTTCTCTGTCTGAATATGCAAATATACAAATATGTTTAAGCTGGCCGTAGTCTTCAGTACTGCTTTCTCTCCCAGCCAATGTGGCGGTCCACGTGAGTGAAAGGAAGATTTTTTGAGGTAAGGTACTTAATTGTAGGACAAATGCCAAAAGAAAGCAAGAACGCACTTAGGTTCTTTTAATGGACAATGGTTTTATTGATGCTTTCAACTTTGAGCTAACATATGGGTACCATGAGCTAAGATACCCAATTGTATGTACTTGTATTTCCAAAAAAAGAAAACATTTTAAGGAGTATAACCTCTTAATGGAGAAGGCGATTCACTTTCCAGTTCGCTTCTTGCTGATTTGTGGATATTGAAAATGAAAAGCCAAAAATAGTTCTTAAACTTGCCAGTGAGATCCACGGCAGTGCATATCTGTCAGTGCTGCCCATTTAGCCTGTGGTTCCTCTGAGTAACTCAACAGTGGGTCAGAGCCATCCTGACAGCTCCACCATGGGAGTATGATGCACTAATGGGCAGTACTGAAGAACCCAAGATGTCAACAGGATCTCCAAATATCCCATGGCCTTGAAAACCAGACCTCTGGGCAGCAGAAAGACAGTAAGTTTGTCTAAGGCAGGAAAGGCAATCTTGTGTGAAATGGGTCTTTAGGACAGAATCATAGTATACCTGGAAATCCTGCCTAAGCATTCATGCGTCCTTATGGATTGCTGGGTTACCTGAAAACCAATGATGTAACTTTGCAGTTGGTTATCAAACTTTTACTCATTGTGCTTTTACAACTGAGAGTTGCTAAGTGGCAGTCCTTTTATATTCCTCTAAAAAATCCTCTGACAAAAGATTTCTAAATTAAATTTTCTCCATTTGGGATTTTTTCATAGTAAGTATTTAGTAAATGTTCCACATTTTAAGTGGAATAAACTTTTTTTTTTTTTTTTTTTTTAACATGTTCATCACTTTCACAAAGTGAAAGAACCTTGTGAGGAAAATAAAAAGAATAATCATTCTTGGTTTGCATTTTACACAAGTAGGGCTAACTACTGGTTATAGCAAAGCTGTTCTAGGTTTAGGTTTGGAATTTATGAATATATGCCTTGTAATCTGGTATACATACTTTTGCCTCCTGCACTTGTACAGTTAAATATTTGTTTAGGAATTTAGAAGAGACTGCTTTAGATTCCCTGCTTTACCACAGACTTGGTTACTCACTTAAGGTTACCATGCACTGGCTTCCTAAATGATGTTCAACAATGACAGTGGTCATTTTGAATTTCCAGAGTTAAAAAAAAAGGGAGGTAATGGTGAGCTCATCACTTATACTGGCAGCTAACAGAAAAACAGATAGAAAGACTTGGCATGTTGAGGAAAGGGAAAGTTGACACAGTTGCTCTCAGGCGTGCACTTGAAAATCGGTGATGTTTTGTCTAGGTACTATTATTGCTCACTGGAGTCACTGTGAAATATCAAATTGCTCTAGAGGGAACACTGTGAAAAGGAAATATTTCTGTTTCTTGGGCACTCAGAAGGTAGCTTTAGTTAGCAGCTTCTTACTGAAATTGGAATTTTGTCTTGGCAAATGAATTGGAGCATAAGGTACATAAAATACACTGAGGGACTTGTGGTTGCTGCATCTGATGGAAACAGATCTGAATGCATGGAGCTAGGAGAAAACATCTCACCACTACCAGGTGGGAACATCCTGCTCCACTATTGTAAGTCCTCCTCCATCACATTCTCCCTTTGTGGTAGCATCTTCCATGAGCCAGTTCAACTCCCAAAGCCAACAGTAAAGGCAGCAAAACCATGGGCAAGTCTCTCCTGGATTGGGTGAGTAAAACATCTCAGCTAATGTGCCCTGACATAAGGCAAGAGTGGGAGGAAGGGAAGAAACAAGGAAAAGAGAAGGGCAGACAATGGAAGGAATGGGGCAAAGGAAATCCAGCAGGAGGTGGTGTCAGCTCTGCACATGAAACCACATCCCGAATGTGTGCTGGAGGCAGAGGAACAACCACATGGTGCTCTGCCCAGTTTAAATGGCCTGCAAAAATAGCCTTTTAGAAAAACCTACCACTGTGTTGGGATCACTTATGCTTTAATAATGACATCTGTTTGACAAAAAAGCTGAGTAGCTTAGATGTGTGACAAGGAAAATTGAAACTTTATTTCATCTTGCAGACGGGATATGGGTGTTTACTTGAGTGAGAGACATTTCTGTTTTTAAAGAATGGCACGATATCCTTATTCTTGCTATGCTATGGACTAAGACAACCATTCCTAATGATGATTGAAGCTACCATTTTCTCCTTTTCACCTTCTGACTTTAAAATGGTGTCTGGAGGAGACTTCAGGGGAAAACTTCTGAACTGTATGATATATATGCATATGGTGAAGTGTAAATGTCCAGCTTTCAATCCACAAGTGTGATGCAGATGTTTCAAATCATATTTATATCCCATGAATGTGCATTGGATAAACAGCAACCAGAGTGTGATGTCCTGGATAGAGGGATTATGATGACATCCTTTTGGCCTATTTGCCAAATCTTAAAAATACATAGTGGTATTTCAGTCTTTATTAAAAATGCCTTGCTTATGTTCTTATACCGTCAGTTACACACAAAGTGATTGTGTGGTGTTGCTTTGCAGGCCCTGATTTTTAGGTATTAATAAGACTTACATGCAGAAGCAAAATAGTATGGGATCTTACGGGCTCGACTGGACAGTTTGAGGTTCAAATAGGCTGAGTACACTTTGTCAGCATACATCTGGTGGGTGAAAAATATGGCTAGCTGCCATCATACTCTTCATGGAAAACTTCCTGGTTCCCCTTACCTACAGAAACATACAAAGAGTAGTAGGCTAAGACTAAACCACTTTCAGGTCCTGCCATTTAATTACTGTCCATTTTTTAATCAAAAGTACATAGTATGTATTTGAACTGGAGTTAATCTCACGTCCTCATAACCGTGAAGTACTGCTAGCAGCAAATAAATAGGCAAAGCACTGGTGTTTCATTGCTGCAGCAAGCACCATCCCCCTCTCACTGATGACTTTGAGCTTATTTGGTATTCTGCAGTCACACCTCCAGCTGCAGTGCAGATGTAGCCTTAGATGGCTCCTGCTGGCACTGTCCTAGGAACTTTTTCTATGGGTAACTTGCACTGCAGTGGACCCTCTGCAAGAAATCATCCTCAGCATTTGTGAGGATGCCTCCTGACTGGCACACTACTGTGAAACCTAGGCGACACTTTGGAGTCTCTGGAACATCTCAGCCCTAAACATGGGTGAGAAGCAGGTGCAGAGGCAGCCAGAAGGAGCCTCCTGCTGCTCTCTGCAGAGGGAAGCTGAAGGAGTACACTGTACCTTTTCTGATTCACCTGATTTTGCCTACATGTATGTTAGAAGAAGGAAATAAGCTATATGCAGAAGGAAATTGAGTAGTTGTTAGTGGGACCATGGTAGTAATCTGATTCCATGAAGAGAGGAACAAGATACATTTATTTAAACTCATAGTAGTAAAACGCCCTTATGGGACTGTAATATAATTTGTATCATCAATACCTGAAAAATCACAGCTGAGACTCAGCTCTTTGGGGTTAGAACCAAGGGAAGTTTCTACAACAACGCACCAGTGAGGCTAGGGTGTTTCAGTGGGAGGCGGTTTTAGCTAGGCTTTCCCCTTTATTCAACAGCCAGCCTCACCCCAGCTAGGTGCCCCCTCAGCAGGGGCTGGCACAGTTGTTCACCCTCTTCTCCTTCCACTCTGCCTGTAGAGTGGAAGACATTTTATGGAGGTTTCCAGAGTCACGAATCTTGTGCATTAGGCCATGCACAACTAAGATTGTGGTACAACTTAAGAAATCTATCTATTGCTATTTACATACTTGACAATGTAGAAAAATTAAATTGCAAGAAAAGGTCAAACTTCAGATAAATCTATCATATATAAATCATCATCATTTCAGATAAATCGTCTATGCCTCCAGACCTCATCTGAGAGTGTGCAGGCCTTTAATGCACACTATCTTCTTGAGGAGAAGGTAGCATTTGCAAAAAATATGACTCCTCCATTTTTATGGGACATAGGACTCATGCTTCTTTGTGGGTTTAAAATTTGTTGGAATGTCCTACTGCTTCCTTTCATGAGAAATGTTTCCTGACAAGATCGTTGCTGACCCATACATCTGAAGCTATGAATGAATGTTGTTGTGATGTATAAAATAGCTCATGACTTTTCTGTGTGCAGTGATCTTTTAATGAGCAGCAAGATCCCAGGAAGAATAAAATAATTCTTCCAAACCAAGCGCTTAATCTCAGTTTGAAGCTAAATCAAAACACTCAAATTAATATGCTGACTAATCTTTACAAACGTTCTGCCTAGGACAAATGACCAGCTGGCCTAAGCATACTTTGTTTAACTGTATGACAGCAGAAACTACTACAGTTGGAGTACTTAAAATTTAAGGGGTCCAATATTTCCCAGGCTATTTTTTTTTCCCTGCTCATAGGTCTTTACTAATTAAGTAAGTCCAGCTTTATAGGTGGAGCAATACCAAAAAAGTACCAATAAAAATTTTAAAGCTCTCTAAAACATTTTAGTGCCTTATTTCATGTGGCATATACAGAGTTATGATGGTTTGTAAGGTATAAAGTTTTTTATTAGCAGTCCGGTGGGAAGACGATATAACTCAGTCATTGCTTTGCAACTTATTTAATGCACATCACCACAGCATTTGACTAGCACACTTATCACAAATTGAACTCAGTAAAATATTTGACTCAGCAGCCCTTTACACACATGCAAAGAGAGAGTTAACTGCAAACTAATTTGGGGAATTAGTGGTCACTTATAAGACATGGCATAAACACTCCAACTATTCTTCAGTTTATGCTATATTATTCCCCAAAGCCTCTCGGTCTCACAGCGTTTTCCCCAAAGAACGTGTGGTACAAAAATTTGAAAAACAACTGACTTCTGCCCTCATGGCCAAGAGGGCCAACGGGATCCTGGCGTGCATTAAAAGGAACGTGGCCAGCAGGTCAAGGGAGGTGATCCTCCCCCTCTACTCTGTCCTGGTCAGGCCTCACCTGGAGTACTGTGTCCAGTTCTGAGCTCCCCAGTACAAAAAAGACAGGGATCTCCTGGAAAGAGTCCAGCGGAGGGCCACAAAGATGATACGGGGCTTGAAGCATCTTCCTTCTGAGGAAAGGCTGACAGACCTGGGTCTGTTCAGCCTGGAGAAAAGAAGACTGAGAGGGGATCTCATCAATGTGTATAAATACCTGAGGTGTGGGAGACAGAGGGATTTGGCCAACCTCTTTTCAGTGGTTTGTGGGGACAGGACAAGGAGTAATGGTCACAAGACAGAGCACAGGAAGTTCTGCACCAACATGTGAAAGAACTTCTTCATGGTGAGGTTGACAGAGCACTGGAACAGGCTGCCCAGGGAGGTTGTGGAGTCTCCTTCTCTGGAGATATTTAAGGCCTGTCTGGACGCCTACCTGGGCAGCCTGCTCTAAGGAACCTGCTTTGGCAGGGGTGTTGGACCCGATGATCTTTTGAGGTCCCTTCCAACCCCTTCAGTTCTCTGTGTGTGTGTGTGTGATCTTTTATATGAAACAAATGGGAAAACTGATATAGGAGTTACAAAATTTGTTTTCTCTCTCTCTCCTGTCATCTTCATCTTCTCCCCTAACATTTAGAGAGTTTCACTTCAAATAAGTCAAGTAGGACTAGTAGGTTCCCATTACAAACGTCTGCTTCTCTCCATGTTTGATGTAAGTGACAAACACAGAGGTGGTAAGGGTGCAGCTGGCCTGTCCCCAGACTGCACATTGGCAGTGACACCATGCATAGCACAGTGAGATCTCAGGTAATTATTGCTCCTGATTTCCTTTTTACACAAGTGGCTGCATACAGAGGGAAAAATGGGACAATTAGCAAAGTATCCAAGTTGCCCATATGTGTCCAAAAAAGAAGAGAGGATGGTCATTCTCTGCTATTCTCTATATCATCCACAGAGAACTGGAAGATTAATAGTGTTTTCAGCTGAGAATTTTGTTTGGATTGAAAAAGTCTTTCTTAAAAACCTCCTCCTCTTTGTGGAACAAACACAAATGGCTGTAGTACAGTATTTTGTTGTTTTACACCATAGAGTACTGACCTTCTGTAATAAACTTGAAGTTTGATATGTGCAGCAGTAGAACATAAGTAAAACCAGGGAAAAAGAAAATCAAAAGGAATCATGCTTAACAGCAGCTGATTAAAGCCCCAGAATTGCTTATGTAACAAAGATTTTAATTCAGACATTTAAGGAATAATGAATGTTTGTTTCTTCTATTAAGATTATAAGAATTATTTCAAACTGTTTCTATTAATATTAGCCCATACCAGCTGTAATTATAGAAGGCACGCTCTTCAAATCTACATGTTGTCAAGAAATTATTTCCTCTGCATCTAAAATTTTCTTGGTTGACATTAGAACAAACCAATGACCTCTTGGAATTTGTTTCATGGAAATGTGAGAAAAACCTGCTGGTTACATCATTTACCTGCAATCCAGAAAACCAGATTAAAAATGGCTATGTATCCAGTTTGAAACAGGGCTATGAACAATAGACTAGAAAAATGTGATAACCACTGGGGCTATAAATTCATTCTTGCTTTTGCTTGGATGTTTAATTATTTATACAAAATACAATATTCCCAGGAAGAGACTAAAAACTTGGCAACAAAGCATAAGAATGTATTCCATGACATCCTTTAGAAAATCCATCTACGACTGGCTTAAGCATATATATTTTAAAATTACAGAGTTGCAGAAAATTCCGGTGTGCTGAACATGCTCCATCCTTGTGCAGCTCTGGTATGTCAGCTGGGTCAACCATGCACCTTCCCAGGGGTGCAAGAGAGGTGCAGGTCTCCCCTGATATAATTTAATATTTATAAGACTTGAAACAGATTGTGCAAGAATTTAACTTATTGTTTGCCATAGAACAGAAGAAGGAAGAAATAAGCTAATTAGTATAGATAGTTGCAGACTTTGAAAGAAGCAGGAATAAACATGCAAAACGTAGATGAATTAGGTTTATAGGAGACAAAGGTTATGGGGATGATTTAGAAGTAAAAGAGTGTTTTTAAAAATGGAAGTGCTGTAAGCATTCCCCCTGACTAGGAAACAAATAACCGTCAGAATATACATGTCTTCTCCATCTCTTAGTAGCTGGTATACATAGGCCATGATATCCCACTCCATTTCTCTCAGCAAGCTAGAAACACAAATATGCTATGAGTAAAAAAAAAAAGGAAGGAAAAAAAAAGTTGCTTCTTGTGTAGAAGCAACTACACACTGTAAATACTCCGTGTTGGGCAGAAACCTTATGGAAATGCTCACTGAAAGGTTACTACAACTGCACCAAGTGTTTCCATTTGCTCAGCAAAGATCAATAATTCCTCATTTCCAATAAAACCTCATTCTCCAGCCAGCATTGGCCGTGAAGACTGGCAGGTTGTCATCCTTCTGACTAAGGGTACAGAGGTACCTGGAAGGGGGAGGTGAGCAGTGTGTCCTTCCCAGCTGTGCTTCACCATCATGAATGACTTGCAGGGAAAGACAAAGCTAGAAGTTATAACGCCTTCAGCAGGAAGGATTTAGCTGCAGCCTGCTCTGATGCTACCCCATGACTTTTCATAGCTGCAAATGTCTGCTGCAAATAGCCTCTTCTCACTTTTGATATTTGAATCTAAGGATGTTGGGATAATGAAGACTGAATGAGTTTTTAATTCAGCATGTTAGTTCAGGCACATAGTGAAAGTGATTCAACACATTAGCCCAAGACCATGATGAAAAAGAGCTTCCCACCTATGTGGGACTGCATAGCTTCTCCCTGCAGGCTGCTGCCCAAGGCTGCCTGTGCTGCCTGTGCTGCCAGTTCTCTGTCTTTGCCCTGGAAATTACTGGTTGGAGGAGGCTGATTCATCTCTCCTTCAGGGCATCTCTCCTTCAGTAACTCCTATATACATTCCCCTGCAGGTCTTTGATTAGATAGTAACTCTGGGTTTCAAGTGTGTTTCACTCAGCAAATTATATTTAACACTGTAATATGAAAGCCATGCTTCCCCTCAGATGAGGGTAAATGGCCTCAAGTTGTGCCAGGGGAGGTTTAGGTTGGATATTAGGAGAAGTTTCTTTACTGAAAGGGTTGTGCAGCATTGGAATAGGCTGCCCAGGGAAGTAGTTGAGTCACCATCCCTGGAGGTCATCAAGAAACATGTAGATGTAGAACTTAGTATCATGCTCTAGTGGTGGACTTGTCAGTACTAGATTAAAAGTTGGACTAGATGATCTTAGAGGTCCTTTCCAACCTGAATGATTCTGTGATTCTGTGAACATGAGGACAGATATTCAACACCATGGTAAACAATGGCTCTTTGCCATATTACACCATGGAGAGCAATTTATGAAGAGAATCAATTCAATTAACAGATAAATAAAATTGGTGATACATATAACCACCTAAACATTATAATATCTGTTAAAATTTCTTAGTGTAAATAACCACACATCAGTTTGCATATATCATATGTAATACATATACTTATTTTTAAAAAAATATGCATATTGTATAACTCTTCCCATGTGACTGTATTTGGAAACACTGTTTTCAGAAGGTCTGCATCTCAGTAATCTTTAGTGCTCAACTTATATAAGACTGTACAGGGTAAATACTCACAGTTAAACCAGAGTCTTAACTGTAAATTACCTTTGAGGTTCACAACATCCTGTGTTCTAAAGCAGAAAAAATCTAACGAAGCTTTTCCATGGTAGCAACTATTTCACCTATGAATTAATACAACAGGTATTTCCAAAGTCATATAATGATTTTGCGATATACTTGTCTTTTTGATGTGTTTTGTGTGTGTGTGTGTTTGAAATGATCATGGTGATGCTTTTATTAACTGTGGAATGAAGATTGTGCTGCGTAATATGGAACTATTCCATTTTTTCCCTCTGTCAAAACATACAATTCCTATACTGCTCCATGCATGTTTCCTCAGCTTGATTACATGTGTTTTGAGGCATGCAAATGGCTGTCCTTGCCCTATGAAGACATTGACATAAATATCCCTGGGGGAGCAAGAAAAAGCTTAAATATTGAAATGAGCCTTGGGGCTGAAAGGTCTTGTCTCGTTCATTTATTTGCTGGTCTTTTGTGCGTGTGTGGTGTAAGGGAGATTTAATGAAGACTGCAAGTTACAGAGTGTATATGAATCTAGATATTCACATACAATGAAATATTTATGTACTTTTAGTAAGAGCTCAGTGTTGAATCAGAGGTTAGAGATGATCATTATTCATTGGTGGCAAAAGATATCTCCTTCTACTTAAGAAAATTTAGGTACATAACATCTTGCTTGAAAGCTCAAAGAACTGAACTATCTCTGTAGATAGTTCATGTAGATCCCAGCTCACTTTTGCACCTGCTGTAATGCTTTTGGATGACTTTTCATAGCCTGATGCAGGTTCTGTTCTGTCTTCAACCTCCATTTCTCACCTTGTCATAACTCTGTTATAGGAAAACTCTTCTTTGTAACCCATTGAGGGGAAGGGAAGGGAAGGGAAGGGAAGGGAAGGGAAGGGAAGGGAAGGGAAGGGAAGGGAAGGGAAGGGAAGGGAAGGGAAGGGAAGGGAAGGGAAGGGAAGGGAAGGGAAGGGAAGGGAAGGGAAGGGAAGGGAAGGGAAGGGAAGGGAAGGGAAGGGAAGGGAAGGGAAGGGAAGGGAAGGGAAGGGAAGGGAAGGGAAGGGAAGGGAAGGGAAGGGAAGGGAAGGGAAGGGAAGGGAAGGGAAGGGAAGGGAAGGGAAGGGAAGGGAAGGGAAGGGAAGGGAAGGGAAGGGAAGGGAAGGGAAGGGAAGGGAAGGGAAGGGAAGGGAAGGGAAGGGAAGGGAAGGGAAGGGAAGGGAAGGGAAGGGAAGGGAAGGGACAAATCCCAAGGCCTTTCTAGGTTTATACAATTTGAAGTGAACTAATAAGTCTGTGTATCATGTACTTTCCCATTTCCCCTGAACTGAATGCATCAAATTGCAGAAAGTAAAGCAGAATCCAACACTGGCTAAAGCATGTCTTCCAAAAGGGCCCACTCATATTCTTTCTAACATTAGGAAATAGTGAATCAGTATTTTTTTGGTAGCGAGTTCCAGTAGTGAATTACTTTAGCTCAGAAAACCCATATGTTCCGCCTTGCCAATTTGTCCCTAGCTTCAGCCTCCAGCACTGCTCCTGATTATGCTAGGGAACTGAAGAGCTCTTTCCTCCTGATGAAAAATTGGCCAGTCCCCTCTTAGTCTTCTTTTTAATGAAATAAGCATTCCTTAAGTTCCTTAATAAGTTTCTCCCTGCAAACCAGTTTCTCTGACTCTTGATTTACTCGTACATTTTTTCTGTATGTAAATGTCCTTTCTATAAAGGTTACCTTCTGGACATTTACCAGAATTTTATGACAATTAATAATAATCATGGGTAAGCGTTTTATACTCAGTGGTTTTGAGTGTTTCATGCTCCAGGTGCTCAACTTGAGAGGCTGGAAGGGGCGTGCAGCTTATTGAAACACATGCTTCTCCTTTTGAAAGGTCAAAAACTTATTTACACACAGCATCACTGAAACACATTTACCTCTGTTACTGACAACAGCAATCAAAAAGTTGCATGAACAATGAAAGACTGAGCAAGAAGCTGATATTTTGGCTATGTATATGAGGACAAGTAAGAGTTCCTATTAAAAGATCACATGGTACTTTTCATATTCACTGAGACAAGACCTCATTTTTTTAAGCCTGCGTTTGAATGACCCAAACACAGTAATCATGGATGCGTGTAATTTTTTCCCCTCCTCCTGCTTGATCCCAGATTTAAATCATAATGCTAAACTCATGACGTCACTCTCAATCATTTCCACATGGCTTCACTTGTAGGATCAAAAAGAAGGTGAAGCTCTCTTGTGTCAGCAGAAAGCTGATTTTGGGAATGGGAAGGTAATTCGATGAAAATTCTAATTATGACAAGAAAACTTCAAAGTAGCAGGTAAAGTACTATTCTTTTTCAGTATTTATTCTGCCCCAAATTTTCCAGGTTGGCAGAAGTTTAGTTTTAAAGGAACTGTGCTAGTAAGGAGATCTTGAGTCTTCAGATGCTCTGGTTCCTTTACGAAATATTACCTGAATTTCAAATTACAGGTGAATTCTAGAAAATAAATCTTGGTAAGAAACAGAGTAAGATAATAGCAGATTGGGCAGCCCAGCCTCATACTTCCATTTTCTCTGGTACATTAGTTTTCTAAAGGTAGCATTTTGGCTCTGGCCGAATGAAAGGGCAAAGGTTACAGAATGTGAGGCTGTGTCTGCTGGAAAAGAGAACAACTGCGACAATGGTGGGGAAATACAGGCCACCAGCACTAAGCACAGAAAGATGTGGCATGTAGGAAGGGGATGTCATTTTCTGAGAAACCAGGAAATGAGCTTTGTCTTCAAACATTTCTATTTATGGTATGGCAATTGCAAATATTGCAGGAGATATTTGATACTAAGATGAGGAAATATGTGGCAGACTGTTTAGTTTTAACTCTTTGTCTTTTCATAGGCTGCTTTTGTTCAAGGAGCAACAATGGAAAAGAGGGGATTTGGGGAAAAAAAAAAAAAAAAAAAAGGCTTCTGCTGCAGCTTTGCCCAAATTTTTTCTCATGTGTCCCTCTCCAAAGTTAACTCTACCTTTCATGACATTTCTCTCCCCCTCTCCTCCCAAACTCATCTACTATACAACATTCAGAAATAGAACCCCTTATCTTTGCTTGCAGCCCTGACAGAACCTCTTGCCTCCCCATTCCCTCCCCCTCCCCCCCTTCTTTCCCAGATGCCGAGTCCTAGTTTGGGAACTGCTGTTTCCACTGGATTTCAGTTCCTGGCATCCTATCTGTAAAATACTTTGACCAAAAGGGAGCCATTCCCCAGACGCTGTGATTCTAATTCTGCTGCATGGTGCTAGTGTGAATTCAGAGTAAACTTCCTGGCCTTATACCCATGTGGTCCTGCTGAGCTTGTCCCTAAATGTATAAAATGAGAAAGTCTTGTGTGTTTTAAAGTATAGCACCTCACTCTTCTGGCCCTGAGGTTAGCTTCACTGTTTGGTTTGCAAAATGTCTCTTTGTTCATTTCTATTCTGCCACAGCTCCAAAAATGTTCTTCCTCTTCTGCCAATAGCCTTTATTAATTTGGATACTTTTCCTTCAGATTTCATTAGTACTATGTTTTATTAAGAAATCAAACATTACTTAGGAGGGAAAAAAAACATTGTTTTCTCTGCACTTTCTGGAAATGTGCAGGCATAAACTGTGGGATTCTTGTATGCCAGCGTCTTTCCTGAAGCTTGCTCGTTCTTGTCCCCACTTTTCATTTACATTGTATTTCTAGTTCATTACAACCACTTGCTCATTTGTCTGAGAGGCTACAAATCTCTTGGAAGTCCTTTGCATAGAGGGTGGAGGCAACAGTAGTGCTAGGCACTCTTGAAAAATACGCAGTTTGTTTATCCATCCAAATGTAGATTTTAAAGGCTCATTATAGTAATTTGACTTGGAAACATCTTGGCCCCAGAATACCAGGTAATTAAAACAAATAGACGACTTCATGTGAAATTCTGCTCTTTTGTTCAAAGATTTCTGAGTTACTCAATCATCTCCTTTCTAAACCAATGTATCCTTCTCCTGTTGTCTGTTTATTATTTCAAGGCTCAAGTATATGTACCTACAGCAAGGAAAAAAAGTGAGGTGCTTTGTATGAAAGTAAAGGGAAACAATCAAAACATGTGATCTCAGTGTTAATGTTAGGCATTAGACATTTGCCTGGCCTGCACTGCATATGTAAGACCTATATAGCTTCCATGCCATGAACCAAACTTTGGATAAATTCTTAGGTGTCACTGTGACCTTTGTCATCTAGGGCACCTCACACAACTTTCCATTTGTGACAGTAGGTCAATTAGAATTATATAGGGGGATTTTATTTTATTTTGCCTGAAACCTAAGAGAGCTGCTGCTAGCCACCAGGGATAAGTCTATCATGAACAAGCTATGTCATGGTTCCAACCCTCTGCACACAAGAGATCTCTCTGCTTGACTTTCCTGCAGCACGATTTGCTTTGAGAGGCTGCTCACCTCCTGCGCCGGCAGTGTGCAGCCTGCCATGTGTCAAAGCCGCCTGTTTTGCACGGCAGAGGATGCAAAAAGCAGCTCTGCAGGGACCGTGGTGCAGATGTCCATCACTATTCCTGTCAGGCCAGTACTTGAACTTGCGTGAGATGTAGGTGATTTCTAAATTTGTTTCCAAGACTGTTTGCAATAAAAAAGACGCTGACAGAACAGCACAGAAATATGAGCTGATGTAAAACCACAGTGGTTTTCCACTTTTTGGAAAGCTTTTTTAATGTGTTTGAATTGGCCACCTTGCTATCTTTGGCTGCAATTGCTAATCCCTCAATGTCCTTAGCTGGTGTCCTTGATACTCTAAATTAACTAATATTTTTAGAAGATTTTAGCTTTTATTCTTGATTATGCAATGGATATATCACCGGATATTTTTCATGTCAGCATGATTAAAATGCTTAATCCCCACAGAGAAATTTGCAGTGATTTAAACCAGTGGTAGAAATCATATTTAAGATTTAGGAGAGTAAAGAGCCAAGTAGATTTAAGAGACATCAATTTCTCCAAAAGGTTTTCTACTCTTCTATAACTATGGGAGAGACTCTTTGCAGAGCAAAACTTAGTGCAAGTTTTGTGCAGATGTTGGGGGGTGGCTTCCACATTGCTAGAACTAGAATGCCCCAAGAGTTTTGTCCCAAGCAAACAGAGAGTTTCTAAGCAGGTTAAAGGGCTCTGAGATTTAATGTATCCTCCTTCCCTGTGCCAGAATGGGGTGATCACTGTGCTAGTGTTGTTTGCCTGGATTTCACATCATATGCAGGAAAATAGGAAACATGCCACTGATCAGCAAAACAGTGGTGTGCCCCATCCTGATGTAAGGGACAATTGAGAGACTGCATGTGTTTAGGAAAAGTTAAAGTGGTCCAGTGCTCATGCTGTAGACAAGACCTGAGGCATAAATGAGAATGGCAAGCACTCTCAGCAGTGACTGCTGCTTTGGCAAAATGCTCAGAATTAAACTCCAATAAAATGGTTTTCAACAAAACATTTATATGGAGGGGGCTTTTCTGGGAGGTCTGTAAAGTCATTCTTTTTATGGAAATAAAGGACTTCAGAAAATATAGTCTTTGTGTAAAAAGATGATCGATACTTATCGATACTTTGAGTTCAAAACGGCATTTTCTCTATCATTCTATCAACTTTCTCCTATTTTTTTTGCTATATTCCTGACTTTATATAAACCAGTTTATTATGGAACTTATATATGTTTATGTCTTGATATAATATTTATTGAGCTATATTAATTAATTAAACAATTTTAATTTGCCTAGTAGACATTTAAATTTAGGCCCCTGTTTCTCAAAAAGTATCAGTGACATCATTTCTTTTTAATATGTAGTATATTGTACAATGTGCATCAGCAAACTTTCCAGGGATTTTTTGTGGTTTAAACAAAGGTCTTTGTGACTGTTAATTTACAAAATATAAAAGGGTGCTCTGTTCTTATTTTATTTTATTTTATTTTATTTTATTTTATTTTATTTTATTTTATTTTATTTTATTTTATTTTATTTTTTATTCAATCCTCTTGAGAGAGAAATTGAAACTTTAGAGTCACAAAGGGCTTCCATGTCTATTGGAGTCGTATTTCTCTTTGGAATTTTACAGATAGTTATTTTCAAACCTGAATGGCCTCTGAAGGGTGTCTGGGTTGTTAGAATGAATTGCTAAATTATAGGTACAGGTGCTAAGTGTTATTACGTCAAAGCACGAGTTCAGGAAATGAGATCACCCAAAGGTACCAGAGGCACTGCAAAACTAAGAACTAGGTATTGCAATTGAATGTATCTCCTGGTCTGAAATCCCCCCCATTAAAACCACTCATTAACTATTCAGTTGAATGCCATGAAGCAGACCTAGATAATGTGGAGGGACAGAAAGATTTCAGACTGAGTTTTCAATTAAAATCCAGTCTGCTCTGTTTCTGTTAATCTCTAAATTCTTTTGAAGAAATTATCATTATAACTGTGTTTAATCTGTTTTCAAAACAGACTGTGAAATAGCCATTGTGTATGCACCTTCTGTTTTTATAACTTCTGTGCTTTGATATTGTAATTGATGCAAGTGGGTGCAATTAAATCTTTATTTGGAAACTTGCACCAAAGCAAGTCATTCAGAAAAAAGCCACCAATGTGCTTTCACTCTAGATTCTCACACATATTTGCACTTACAATCAAAGCTTTTGTTCTGTTAAACTAACAAGGGCTGTTTAGCATAAGAAAGAGTTAACACAAACTGCCTTCGGTTCTGCTAATTTCAGGAATAACACTCGAATGGCAAAAAATCTGTAGGACACTATGTTGCCTCCATTAAAAATAACCAGTTTTGATTAAAATAAGTAACTAACCACAAGTGGAATTATTCATTATTAAAATGATCAATAATACGTCAACAATTACTGTCATTCAGTGATGAAATTTCTCTCTCTGAAATTCCTTACAGAAAGATTACCAGAGAACATATATTTAGCTTAAATTATTTCTAAAACATTTAAAATCTCTGTCACTTTCACTTTTAGGGTTCTTACTTGAGAGCATGGACAGGCAGGGATCAAGATTGGTAGTTAGCTTTAATGAGCAGTTTGTTAGTATATTTTTATTATTAGTGCTGTGACACAGCTATTAATCATTTATATTACTAAGTATGAGTCTCATAGTACTGTCTTAAAACCTAGCTGTAGATTTGTTTGCATGAAATGATATTTTGTAGAAAGATAAGTTTGGTTCATTTCAGTGGAATGGTCAGTCTGCTTGGTCCAACTGCAAGGCTAACCTGGAATAGCAGAAAGATTACTTAATTAAGGTATTCACTTGCTTCTGGAAAGACTACAGGTCAAACATGTTTTCTTCTTTTTCTCAACAAAAAAAGTAAAATCTTAAATGCAGTAGAAGATAAAGCTCTCAGTGTTTGTGCATAGACAGTCACATATGTATATCATAATTTCTTTATCTTCTCAAAAAGTTCAAGTGAGCCATTTTTATGACCCACAAAGCAAAGTCATGACAGCAAGTAGGAGTGCAGCCAGGTTTAAAAATACTTAAAGCAGGTTTCAAAGTCTTTGTATTATTTTATCTGGAAAATACCATGTGGGCCTTCTTGAGATGCAAAGAAGATTTTAAAGGGCACTCCTTGGCAGAATGAATCTCTAGCACAAGCCAAGGCTACTTATGGTGTTCCTGTGTCAGGCTCTCTTCCTGACAAGAAAGGTCATGTCTCAAAGAAACATGGCAGGGACACTACCCTCAGTCTAAGCCAATCACTATGAGGAAAACAAATTCTATTCTACTGAAAACTTCTTTATTGTTGATAAAACTGGTTTACAGCTGGGCTAGGGCCCAGTAACAGTGCTTGCCTTCATCTTAGTGACATGTCTCATTTCCTTTAGTAGAAGAACTGCTCATTACTGGAGTAATTTTTGTCCCTAGTGCCATTCTTCAGCAGAAGATAGTTATAAAGCTTCTCCACTCTGACTTTCCTGGAGTGCGTGCAAGTTCCAAAATGTGATTTTAAGATCAACTGAAGTCCTTTTAAGATGAGACTACCTCTGAAAGGAAGTGTTTTTGTCCTTCTCTCTCCCTTGGTTGTACATTATCGTGTCTTTTCTTGCATCAGCACTAGCATTCCCCAAGCTTTCCATCTATTTCCATAGCTGATGAGACCTGACTAAAATTTAACCATTTAAACAAACAAAACAAAACACACACACACACACACACACACACAAAAAAAAAAAAAAAAAAAAAAAAAAAAGGAAAATAAGAATTAAGATCAGCTAATGTTTATGTATTGGAGTCAGCAGAAACAAGAACCCAAGGGAACAGAGCAAGCAAAAAAAGCAAAAAGCAGAAAAGGATGGATTGTCATTTCCAATGGCAATGTGGCATATTCTGAATGTGAACCTGCACTCTGAGGCTGCATCTGCCATTGAGGTACATCTCCTCTGTAGAGTATTGAACTAGATGTCAGACCACAACCCTTACTGCAAATATTTTGTGAATTCTGCTTCTTCAGTGTAATAGCAACTCTTTGATAATATTCAGTCTGAAGAAAGTGTTAGAAAAGCCTTGATTTTAATAAAGCATGGAATGAAAACACATTTCAAAACTGGTTGCAAAATGGCATTTCTGTCCTCTTTTTAGAACTATGTACAGCCTTGGAAGGAGAATGAGCCAACTATAAAAAATATTCCAAATTCCCTAAGACTGTACAGAAGTAATATTGGCTCTCCCTTTTATACTAATCTAACTGACCAGGTTCCACCTTCCCACTGATCATTACCAGAATAAAGGCAGAGGAAAAATATTTTTTCCTCCCTTCAACCAAAGGTGGAATTTAAATAAAAACAAAATGAAACATTCAGACAAATATTATAGCTTCCTGCCCCAGTCCTTTTAAAATTCTACTTCACTGACACAGCTTGGAAAAGATTCAGTGCCCTAAATTACCACTAAGAGTAAATAATAATTATATTCGCCATAAGAAGGGGGTTTGGTAAGTGTCAGCCTAAGGACAGCGGATGGGTCTATCTGTTGGGAGTTTCCCCTTGCTGCCATAGTAGGCTTTGCATTGAAAGAGAGCAGAGGGCTGAAGAGGAGAAAGGGTTGAAGGACTACTCAGAACTATGGTGGCATCAGGAGCAGCAGACTCTTTTCCAGACAGGCCTCGCTTTGCCCTTTTCAGTCCTGCTCTTTTCCTCTCTCCTATGTCTCTTTCCCTTCAGTGTTAAACAGTCCAGGAAGTGCCAAGAGACTGCTTAAGTAGAGACATGGAGAATGACTGCTGTGTTAAAGGGCAGTGGGGGAGAGCTATTGATACAGAGTGAGAAAGAGGGATACCAATAGGATGGGGAGCAAAATCCTCCTGTGCCATAAGAGATGAGGACGAAGCACAGAAAAGGACAGAATATCAGAACGGTCTGGGCTCTGTTTTCTCAAACATAGCCTCTCAAAAATGCTGTGGCCAGCCAACTCTGCTAGCCCAATGTCTTTTTTCAGACTCAAACTTTTATCAAAACCTCCTTGCATCAGACTCTGCTAGGACACCTTTCCTGCAATTATTCCCTTAAAATCTTTCACTAACCCCTCCAAAACCTCTTCCCACCTTTAAAGACCCTCCAGTTCTTTTCTATACCTCTCCACCAAGAGTTGGCAAGCTTCTCTGTTGCTCTATTTTGCTCTCCTGAAGCTTGACTAATACCCACTTGTTCTCTAAAGCACCATGGCTTTTTTCCATCCTTCCCCTCACACCACCCCAAATCTTTCTGCCACTTCTACAACACTGAATTTTGCCTACCCTTTCCTCAACCTTATGCCAACACAATTATAGACAGTGAATGTCATTGAACAAACAGTTGCTCAGTAGACCCTTTGCTCTACTGAGCACTCATACTATCACTCATATTTACCTAAAATTGGCTCTGTTCAGAAAGAAATGACATCTCTCTTTATTACTGAAGTCCCCCATCAACATCAATACCCACACCTGTTGTTGGGACTTTTTATAAATCTAGAGAGATTTTTCTGACCTGTAATGTAATCAGGATGTCTTCCAGCAACTCTGCACTCCACGTTAACAGATCCCTCTTGGCCTTTCTCAATATTACATTTCAGTTTTCACTCTGTCTTCACTTTTTCAGTTTTCTCTACAAATAAGTTTTTTAACTGACACAAGACATGAGCTGTAGATTTTTTTCAGAAGATGAACTAGAGTTTTTGGAGATAGTGTGCAAATATCCTGGACTATTAGCACTCAAAAAGGGAATGACCACTGGGTTAGGTTGATGGAATAAACATTAATGATTTTTTCTTCTTTTTTTTTTTTTCTCCCAAAATAAAGTAACTGGCTACATTTGTATTGTTATCTAAAGGTAATGCTTCTAAACATTCTGCTTTATTATGTTCATATTTTCAATCTATTATATTCTTAATTTAGGCCCAGCAACAAGAAATTAGATATAGAATTATATAAATAATTTTATGAATGCATATATTATATGCATTCATAATATTCAGCATATACATTTCATATAACATTCAGCATATATATTTCATTTGATATTATATATTCCATATTGATATTACCTATACATATATACACATCCTTTTCTAGGGCTGTTTTTTGGCATTTAAACCCTTCACATGTGTCACCAATAGCACCCATGACAACACTAGGAAAATTAGCTTTAGTAAATGCATTCTCCCACATAATAAATACCACTTTAACACTCTGTTGGTCACTCAGAAATGTATTGTGACTTTTGTATGTGCTTACATTGGGCCTTATGACTACAGGATTTATGGACAAGAGAGCCTTGCAATGAGTCTACCAGCTATCACAGCTGTATTAGTCTGCCTGTCCACTTGTAGGTGCTTACATCAGATGCCAATTTCCTTGAGGACAATTGTCTTAGCAGGTGTAACTCTGACATTAGTTAGATATAAGAATCAACCCAAGCCTATTTACCTCTTTTCCCCTCAGTGAAGGCAGAAGGAGTAGGATTGAATAGTCTATGTTTTCTACTATGTAGAAAAATCTATACAGAGCTATAAATTGGTCTGCAATATGTCTGGTCTTTCTGTTTTCAAATATTATCATAATTATGTTTGAGATGAGAACACAAAGAGGTTAAATTAAATATTTTCCCAGTATTTTATGGGATTTGCTTGATGCTTTGTTGTTATAAAAATAAAAGGGCTACAGGGGCTGTTGTTTCCTTGACTCACTAGGAAAAAAAATGAATCTGTATGTTAAACTATGTGTATTCCCACGCTCTGTCCAGAACATTGTGAATACAGTTGTTTTTTTAGGCAAGTGGTACCTTGATTATGTGCAATATGAAAGGCATACTCAAAGGGGAAAACATTAAGACTGAACCTTCATAAAGAAAATTTTATTGACTATGGTGTCATTTAAGTTCTTCGTTCTTTGTCACTGCAGTTTTATCAGGTTGGAAGTTTTAAGGGATTAAGGACAAAGATAAGAATTATGTAAGAGGGAGGGACTTAACAATGACCATTGGTCATCAGTTTACTAATAATTAACACAAAAAGCTATGAGGCATTCTGGTTTCTAAATTGTTGGCATTTTTTCAACTTTTGTTAAGTATTGAATGGTTTACCTCATTTTTTTTTCAGTAATGAAATTGAACTCTGTCCAAAAATGCGAAGTCAGCATAAGTTCTGAGAGCACATTGCTCACTGAGTTCTCACACTTTAAAGCCTTGTAGACTCCGTATATACTCTCTCCTTAGTACTTTCACTGCTACTGAGCATGGGATCACCTACCTTGTGCTGACAGACTTAAGTCTGTTGATTTTCCTCCCTTTATTTGCCTCTGTTTTCCAAGTGTCTGGTGCGTTGAGCTCTTCCCAGACTCACTGATCACTTGTTTACTGTGCTGGAGTTGGAACTCTTGGCCAGTTGGCAGCTGAGAAGAGAAGAACCACAGTTTCTCAGTGCATTAAATCGTCATATTAGGCTCTAGCTTGGAAAAATTTTACTGGTTTTGTTTTCTTTTCTCTAAGCATGACATGACAAATATGTGGGATTTTAATTTTTTTCCTTCCTTTTTTTTTTTTCTGGGTATATTAAAAAAAAAAAAAAACAAAGACAAATTTAACCATCTCTCCTGCTACAGCATGAAATATGTCTTTTTGTTATTGCAATGTCTTTTCTTGGTACTAAATTACTATGCAAGTACTAATAAGGGAGCTACCTTAGAAGAAACAATAACTTAAGAGAACAAGTATTTGGGGAGGATATGTAAATGAAGTAACAATTTGGGACTGATGATCATTGCAACCATTAATCTTCTTCTGGGGGCAAATGATAGTGTTGACAACAATCTGACAAATTGTAAAGCCCTGTGATAAATTTAGTTAATTATGAACTTTTGTCTGTCTCACCTGCACTCTATCTCTCTTCAAGTTATGCCTCAGGGAGACTATTTTTAACATTGTAGACCTGAGATAAATTGTGGTTGGGTATAACTTCCATACCATCTGATTCTGTTGCAGGAAAGTTTCCTTTAAAAACTGAAGCAGGCTAGACACTTCATTCCCACAACAGCTATGCATGGGCAGATAATTGTGAGTCTAGAACTACACCCTCATGGTATTTCTAAAGCAGTCTTTTTCTAGCTACCATATGTATGGATTCATATGGAGCGAGTACATGTATATGCCCACATCGCAAATTATTTTAGACTCAAAAATATATAAATGGTTCTCAGACACCTGAACTAGCAGCCATACTTCTATTTTGGTAGATGAAGACTAAGAGCCCAATAAAGCAAACTGTAAGACTGAAGTGAAGGAGTACTGGATTCCTGAATCTTGCTTGGCCCTGGGTACAGGCTTTCAGCATAGGGGAAATGCACAGAGGTGCCCAGGGAATGATTTTAAAAGTCCATGTGTCTATGGAATTTAGGTGATTTCAGGTTAAGAAACAGACAAACAGATTTTTATATAGAATATTCTTCTGGATTTAGCACTCAAAATTTGCATGAACCCATGCATGGTTTCGGAATGCCTAAATATAGAGAAAAGTAAAGTTAACTGCTGACTCCAGTAGCAGCTGCTGTATACTCAATACTTTTAATCAGACCATTGTTACTTCTGTTCCTGAATATGGATTTATGAGCCAACCTTTAAAAATCTTGGCTGAAATTCTTTGGAGGAATTCACCTCTCTTATACCGCCCAATGATGAAATCCAAAAATACCAGTGGCTAAATTCTTATAAGAAAGGATGAACATCTGTACCACTCTAAGTCATGAGTGTAATAGGCTTGACACCTTCCAGTGCTGGAAAGTAGTAGATGCTTGGGGTAGAGTATAAGAACAGGGCAAGCACAAAATGACCTGTCCAAGCAATTTAGGGATTCCCTGTACAAGAAGTTCTATGTCTATATTTTGTTGTGAGTAGATTTTTTTTTTTCATGAATTTGTGCAAACACTTGAATACTGGAACACTTGAACACTCTCCTTCTCTGCATCCTGCAGAAAGAAGTTCCAAGTCTTAACTATGTTCTATGTGGGGGGGAAAAAAAAAAGAAAAAAAGAAAAAAAAAATTGTTTGTTTGTTTCTTTGTCTTTCTTTTGTTTCTTTGAATCTGCCATTCACCAGGATCTTTTGAGAGAAACATTTGTTGGTAACTCCCTATTTACCTTTTCTTTGTCACTCAGTATATTATATCTGACCAATATGTTATCCAAGCTCAATGTGAGTCCCTGCATATGCACATTTCAGGTTACAATTTTACCGTGGGTTTTTCTCTGCATTTATAGTCATGTTCTAGAGCCTTACCAGTTCCCATATAAACACTTCAAAATTAATTGAATCCAGGGTGGACTTATGATGATTCAAGGAAATAAAAAAGCAGATTTTATTCATATTGGTAGCAGAGGTAGATTGAGGTTGCTGCAAGAACCATGACACAAAAAAAAAAAAAAAAAATCCCCTTTAATTACTTTGAAGAGCTGAAAATGCCAGAGTTACATGAGGTTCTTGAGCAGAAGTGCACATGTGAGTGTGAATGTCTACATATGTCTGCGCAGACACACAAAACTAGACTGCCAAGGCCATCTGTGCTGGAGGAAAGGTAGTGAGGTTAGTCCAGACAGGCTGAGAGAAGCTCAGTGCTCTAGTTTAAAGACAGCTGCTGGCTACCATGGAAACTAATTAAAACTAGTAAGTAAGGGATATATTAACTGGGGGAACAAAACAGGACTGATGATTTCTAGATATTGCAATTAACTCAAATTAATATGGCATATTAGGGTGGTCCTGAGTTACTTGCAGTAATGTATTATTTACTTAATTACAAGTCTTACCTGTGTTGGACCAGTCTGACCCTAGTTGGAGATCACAGGCCCAAGAGTCAAGTTGAGAACGTGTTTCTGTGATGCACTATTTTAACAGTATTTCAGGTACAGTTCTTCAGTGCAGCTTTCCTTTCAGCCTTTAAAATCTAAACTGTTTGCAGATGGCAGTCTGGATAGAGGAGAAGCAGTGGAAAAGTCTGTTATAAACTGTCACAGCAAACTAAATCTGGCTGCAGTCATACAAGTAGTGGTTAAATTATCCTGCAACATCAGTGGTAGCTTTTATGTGAAAACATGATCATGCACAATGTTTGAGGGCTATTGCTAACTTTGGTTTTGGAGATGAAAGTTTGTATTTCAAGTTGTTGAAGAGTCTTTGAAGATAAGTGTGTACATGCATGTGTTTCTGTGTACAAAACATGCAATTAGGGCTCCTTTTAACCATGTCAATTTTACACTATTGTGACTTGACAGACATCAGCAGAGGCATGCCTGATTTACACAGGCATTAAAAAAAAAAAAACAAAAAAAAAAAACAGAAAAAAACAGAGCTGGGCTTGTACATCGTATGAATGTTGAGTACCTCGTTTATGTATATTTATACACAGATATAATACACAAGATTGTGTAGGTATACACACAACACAACATAATTGTACTTCACGTAACTGTCTTTCATGTTGGTTAGAAGTACCTAGAGCTTAACTCTGCTTAGTTTGCTTCCCCTCTCATCAAATAGAACGGTCCTGAGCTGAGCAGCACATTAGGCAATAATCCAGTACATGGAATGATGTGGCACAATTCTTTTGGCTTTTTGATATTCTGCATCTCTGATGTATATTTTTAATGCAGTTACTGATACAATAGTGGTAAGTGAAGTTAAAGGGGATGGAAACTAGTTAATACTGTCTCCAGGGATTTCTAAACATGTAAGGTTATCCAGTCTATTTACAGACCACAATCTGCTAGAATAAAACAAAATCAAACCAAACACTTGCCCTGAAGAAATAATTGGCAATATTAATAATCTTATGATACCCCAGGGACAGTAGTTACATCCCTTCTTTGCCACATATCACTGTTGAAAATATTGTTTAGCTGCTTATTTATCTGGAATTAGCAGATTAAGGAGGAGTGTTTGAGTGAATACCCAACATCTGTGAAAGCAGTTTCAGTTTAATAGGCTGAAACAGACACCACATAATCACTTTTGGTAAGAATTTGAGCAAACGCAATCGTGACTATAGTTTCTCCTCTTCCTTCTTTCTTCCCCAACTCGGCTCTGGTAACTACTAGCTGGGCACAAAGCACGGCTCTTTAATCTCACTTTTTATTAAGCATTCACCAGCGATTCAGAAACTGGCTTGTGTAAGGTATTACAGAACAAGTAAGCCAAATCAACATTTCAAGGCTCTCATATGGCTTTCATATAGCTGGGTAGAGTGTGTCTTTTCACGATTGCAAACCTTCAAGTTGGATGTTAACACTTTTAGAGTAACTTCTAATGCCAAAACGACGTTCCTCCCTTTCAGTTCAAAGAAAATACAACATCTGTCATAATGTGAAATGTAGATTTAATGCAAGTGTCAAGTCAGGCACTTGGTAATGAGGTAAAAACCCTTGAGATTTTAAGTCTCTCTTCCGCACTATCCGGTTACAGGGAGGGGAAAGGAAAGAACTGTTTCTTTGGCACTTAGCAGTTTTTCAGTGTCGCTTATCTATGCTTCCTGGACATCTTCTGTAAATTAGTGTATTTTTCCTGGCAGCGTCCCCGAGAGGGAGGAAGGTGTGATAATGCTGGCTTCGGAGCTGAGGGAAACTGAGGCACAGCCCAGACACAACCCAGACCTGCCGAGGCGCTGCCCCCAGACTCCAGCCCGGGCTTTAGGGGGGCCGGGGCTGCGGAGTCCTTCGGGGAAGGGCAGCGGGCCTCGAACCCCAGCCTGCACCCCGAGAGGGAGAAGCGGGGGGAAGCAACAGGGTGCTGGCAGCGGGGGCGTGGTGGGGGGGCGCGGACACAGCGCGGGCGCGCCTGGAAGCGCGTTCATTTACGCGGAGTGCGGGAAAGCAAGGGTTTGCGGTAAGGATCTGCAGATATCCCCGCTGAAGTATGAATGCCTGCCCTCCGGACCCCAGCCAACCCCCCTTCTCGCTCCTCGCCCCCCGGGCTGCCTCCAGCCTCCCGGGAGAGTCGAGGATCGGCGAGGAGAGGGGATCCCGGGCTGACGATGTCACATCACAGCGCCGTTCAAACCGCCTTAGCAGTTTATCAGGATCCCAGGCTGCGTTTTTTATGTCTTTTAGAAAAGCGTCCCTCAAGAGGAGATTGCCCTCAATAGACCCGCCATTAAAAATAATAAATAAATAAATAAATACGATTTTAGTGTTACTCTTGTGCTTCTGTGCATGCCACTGCGAGGGGGTCCCAGTGGTCCCTTGGGAATACAGGGAGTTGTGAGAAGTGGCCACCGGACTAATCCACTCCCTCTACCTTCCCGCTAGTACCTCCCCCTTCTGCTCTTTTTTTCAATAGCAGCCCGTTCTCAAAATCTCAGGTTACTTTGCTAAAGAGTTCTCAGCCCTATAGTTTCTGCCCTTGTCTCTGCCTCCAGCTCCTTAAGAGCCACCCAGCCCCAGCGATTGGATTGGGCAGCCCGTCTTGACACACCACTGTGCTGAGTGCTTGAGGACGTGTTTCAACAGATGGTTGGGGTTAGTGTGTGTCATCACACTCGAGTGGGGATTAGGGGAGAGAGGCAGCCTTGCTGGAGCTGTGTGGTCTTCCCCAAGTGTGCGCTGCGAGCAAAAGAAGAACTACCTAGCTCTGGGGGAGAAGAGGGAGGAATCCTTTCCAGCAGCTCAGAGGGAAAATTAAAGCCCCACACTTTGTTCAGGTAAAGTAAAAGGCACCTCCTGTTTCTTTTTTTCTTTTTTCTTTTTTTTTTTTTTTTCGTCTCTCTCTTTTTCTTTCTCCTTCCCGGTTTTCAGAGGAATGCTAGCCCAGCACACTTGTCAAAGCCAGTTGCTGCTGCCTTATCAATGCTGCTATTGTACGGCTGACAGATAACAGCGAGCACTGCCTGATGCTCGGCTGTCCGCGCAGAGCTAACACTCTTAACGCAGCTAAGGTCACGCTTGTGGAGGTGTAGATTAGAAAATCTCTCCCGGAGCAGTGTGTCCTGCCGGCCCCCCCACCTCGCACACACGTGCTGCGAGCTCTGCTCCGGGAAATGGCAAGCGGCAGGGATGCAGCCCTTGGTGCTGGCTCTGCTGCTGGAAGTGCCTGGGTGTTGCGCTAGGTTCGTGCAAAGTGCGTGGTCGGGAGGGGGGAGAAAGCGTGGCAGAGCGTTTCTTAGGTTTGGCCGAGGATGCTTGAGCAGCGTAGCCTGTCTGCGGCTCAGCTGTGAGGCGACGCAGAGTGTTTGGAGAGTGCGTTTGAGAGGTCTGTAAAGTTTGAAGGCTGCTTTACAGAAACCTGGCTGGGCTTCTGATGATCGGTAGGGAGATGGTTTGGTTTACACATGGGATTAAAGTTAAGAGAGAACCAGGAAAGTAGGAAAAGGCAGCTTACAATGTAATGCTGCTCTTGCAGCTGCAGCAGAGCAGATGGATGTAATTCATTTGCAGATCTGTTTGTGAAAGTTTTACAAGTCATTGAAAACTAAGTAGCATCACTATAATGGATCATTAAAGTCTCACTATATTTATAGATTCTAAACAAGTGATCTGAAGTGTTAATTAAACGTAAGGAAAAAATTATGTTTGGGAAGGAAAAGGGGGAGAAATGTAATTACAAATTAGCTATGGAAGCACTCTTCTATCATTTTCATCTAATTTTACCTATTAAATTCATTGATGTCTGTAGCATGGGGGAAGCCCAGCATACTAACTGAGAAGTCAGAAATGTTATCAGTAATTAGAATACATTAGCTTATCAGAGAATTTAGATATTCTCATTGTTTTACTCTAAATTACCTAGATGGAAATAATAGAGAATGGGTTGTTTGCCTTTTAAAATAAATCATACACTGTATATATGTCTCCCTGTGCACAGTAACAAACTGATTTGTTTCTTTCACACTATAACAGATCTTCACACTAACCCTCACATACCTGTGGTGTTTATGAATTATTGGCCTGCTACTTGTGAAAGAAATCTAACACTGTCCTCACCACTTACAGGTGAGATATTCTATAAATAATACTGTATATGATGCATTCTGAAATAAGATCTGTTTAGTAGTAGGCTGAGCAAGGGGATTTATAGCTGGTGCTTTGTGATTTTGGCATTCAACTGTATAACGATGCCCATAAAACCATGTTTCAAGTTGCACATATATTTTTGTCTCAAGCCATTTTTTTTTATTTTATTTTTTATCAGTAAGGAAGCTATTTGGCCCCTTTATGGGTTGTTCTTAGCATGTATTTTCAAACAGACCCTTCAGTAAGTGTGTGTCCTCAGAAGTGACCCACAGCAAATTCAAATAAGCCAAATCCCTAATAAGGCTGTATGACCAGATCAAGACCTACGTGAATACATTTGACCATTTTTATATTTCTCTCAGCCCACCCTTTCTCACTATGAAAACTGATGGAAACTTTACAAGCTTAAAAATGAAAAACAAAACAAGAACAAACCACCCAACCATTCCCCCAAAAAGAAAGAAAGAAAAAAAAAAAAAAAGAAAAAAAAAAAAAACACATTATGAGCCTGTGTTAATGCCTTGTATGCCATGTATATTGGATTTCTCCTCTTCACTTTTCCCAGTCTGTCCTGTGAGAAGCCCAGAAAGCCACCACAGTCTTCCAAGAAGGATAAGGTGCAGCAATGTTCAGCCCTGTGAGATGTTCAGTCTGCTGCTGTCACAGCCTAGACTGGATGTAGCCCTCTCCATGGGCATTGTCTGATCATAGATCATATGATCTATAAAAACCATGTTTTTCAAGAAACTGCTTAGCTAATGACACATATCTGTTTTGTTACTGTTTTACTAGAGAGAGAAAAAAAAAAAAAAAAAAAAAGACACAAACAAGTTTCTCTAGCACTGCCAGAAAATCCTACTGAGAAACTAGGAACAGCAAATCATGTTTTTCCTTCCTTTATAATGATGGGGCTGTTTAAAAGACAATGCCCACGGGGTAGTCCAGCTTCTTGTCAAAATGTAATCTACTGTTCCAGATGGTAAACATTCAAAGACATATTTATGGTGACTTCTACATACCTTCCTTTGACATTGGCTTTTTTTTTTTTTTTTTTACCCTGAGAGCACTTGTACTGGGTACACACATGAAGTTCCCATTAGCATCCTAGCAGCTGTAAAAGTGCTCAGAACTCACAGAGATGTTCCTCACAGTGAGATAAAAATAATCTGAGGAAGAGATCTGAGACCAGTGCAACCTTAGTAGATCCATGATATGCTCAAGGTTAGAAATTCCAGAGGTACAAAAAGATCCGTAAACTGCTGCATGAAAGCTGTAATACATATTTGTTGCGGCTAATTCATCTTTGCTTGATAGGGAATACTGAACATACCAGGCATGTCTGTACTATCAACTGTGTTGGGAATGTGAGGGAATCTGTGCCACACAAAATCTGGTGGGTTCCTTTTCCCCAAAAATTTTCCACCCACTCCCAGCTAGCGAAGACTAGGTTGGATATTGATTGTTTTCATAGGGCTGTTTTCAAAGTGCTACTTTTTTTTTTTTTTTTCCTCATTGCTCCAAAACAGTGAAACAGAGCCTGAGAAAACGTTTTCTAGTCAGAATGTGTTCTGCCCTGAATTGTCTTAATTATGTGTCACTTTATTACTTGTCAGGGGCTTCCTCTTCTTAACACTTTATAATCAAGGTGGGTGAGCTTGTTTCATCATAATAGGCAACTTCAATTTTTCCTGCTTGGCATATCTCCTTGGCTTTTCATTGATATTTAATCTCATCTTCAGAGGAAAAAATAATTATGTTTGGTGTAACTCTACCTTAAAAAAAAAAAAAAAAAACTGTTTGGTAAATTTCCAAATGGCATATAAATACATCTTTAAAAAGTAGGCTAAATGAGAGGTCATTAGGGAAAAAATGCATTTTAGAAACCTGAAGTATCCTAGAGATTGCAAGGATCAGTGTGAAAATTATTGTAACAGCTCTCATCAGGAACTGATAAAAGCAGTTTATTAAAAATGTTGAGATGATGGGGACGGTGTTTCCAAATGTGACAGATGTTGTAAAACCCATGCACAGTGGAAGTTATAAAGCTATGGAAAAAATTATTTTGAAAGATTTGCAAATTCTGTTCTGCCGAGATCACTTCATTGCAGACTATTTTGACAGTTTGCAGTTTATTATCTAGCTTTGTTTAACTTACATACTGCACTCGATATAATGTTTGTTCACGCGGGATCAGGAGTTTGAGTGTTGTGTAACGCCAGGACTTACTCTTATCCTGGCAAGGCCGGACACTTGCAGCAGATGTCATGGGAGTCATGGCTTCCATGATTTTCTTAGCTTTAGAAAGGGCTTTGGGGGATTTGTATTTGAGTGGGAAGGCAGACTGATGTGATAACAATTGAGAAAGCTCCTTTCTGAGTGCCTTGAGAGCTGCAGTGTTCAACAGAGGACAGGGTCCCGTGACAACTCTGTGGTGACACAGAAAGAATCCAATTAGTGGCCACTCCTGCTGTTGATACTAGATCTCTCCTAAAAATTTTCCACCATTACCACCCTCATTGTAATCCCATCAACGATACCGATAATGGGATCACAAGTGTGTTTTCAGAATGCCTGTTTAAATTTTAACTGCTGTCTTAGGAGATTTTGAGGATGTTAGATTAGAAAGTACTGAATAGCACAGCTCACAACAGAGCTACGTGACGTGCATGTCACCCAGCAGCTGTCTTTCCCATGTTACATTTTCCCAACACCTCCACCACAGGTAGAGTTGCTGTAACAGAGCTACAGACTTGGGTGTTAAAGGTGGATGTACACGGTGAATATTCCATCGTGTCACAGCTGTCCCTGCACTGTTGTTACCTGTGGACATTGTCCCTGCATGGGACATTTCCATACATGTATGGAAAGCAGCAGGAGATGGGAGGTGATATCATCCCCTTTCACTGTGCCCCAGAAGTGGCAGCAAGGCAGCCTTTTTTTTCCCTTTAACAAGTTCTAAATCATCATTCTTTGCCTTTGCAGCTGGACCAGCAACCTAATATCTAACCCAACCCCCTGCCTTTTTTTTTTTTTTTCCAGCAACACAAATTCTCATCTAGACTTTCATGACTTTCACCATTTCCATATGATCAGAGTCACTCTTCTGTTGTTCCTGCCAAGTAATGTATGTTAGATGCTGTCAGGAGCTTGTAGTGGACACTCTAAAATGGAAAGACTCTTAAGGCCTCCACCAGTGTTACCTCAGAGTGCAGTACAGTAATATATGAATTGCCAAACCAGACACCTTTTATCCTAGCTGAATTATTTTAGCAAATTTTAGGTATGTCAGTAGAATCCTTCTGAGAGCCTCTCTAAGATCTTTGCCTTAGTATTTCTTGTTCTTGCTCAAAAGTTTTTGCTAACTGGTTAGATGAATTCCTTTTTATTTTTTTGGTGCATTAAGACCTTCATTTTCTGATAAAAGTATTATTTAACTCATCTTTTGGTTTATGGAGTGCACACAGCAGTTTTGGTATCAGTTATTTCCCAGAACTTTATTCTCCCCTTTCAGGATCTGTTTAAAAGCTTTGGTAAGTCTTTGTGTGCTATCAGCCTTGGAACTCAGCCTTCCTAGCCTTAGCAATCAATGGTGATTTGGTTACAGTGAAACATTTCTGTAATGGCTGATCTTTTTACTCAAGACTTTATCATGACTTTCTTAAAATTTGTCTTTAAATTATTTTATAGAAAAGAAAAAAAAATACAACTTAGAATTCTAGCTTGTAATCTTTATAGCTCTCTGCAGATTTGGTAGTATTGTTGAAACTTTTTTTTTTTTTTTTTTTTTTTTTTTGCCAAATGTATCACAATACCACTGTTATATTCTGGAAGATTGTTAGATGTGGTTCCATGCTATTTTGTAGATCAGTGCTAGGTTTTCCACAGAATAATTCACGGAGTTTCTAAATGAAAGCAAGACACTGGAAGTCAATAATTTCATGTTTTAAATAAAATCTCTCCTGATGTTGTCTTTCTGAATGTCGATAACATTGTCGTTTCTCTATGATGTGACTCTAACACATCCTAGCAAGGAGAGGAGCTGCTCCACAGCAGCTGTATTTTTTTGGTGCTTCACAGGAGGTGAAGTCTATCTGGAAAACCCACAGAGAAAATGGGGAAACCTTTGGCACAAGATTTATGGAGAATAAATGTAACAGGGAGCTGAAAATAGGGATTGTTTTTCTCTAAAGCATCCATAAAAACAGAACAGTGGTCTGTTCCAGTATTGTAATTGCAATGTGCCAAGATGTTCATTATTCTAACATGTGCACTGTTTTGTCTGTTTTCACTTAAAGAGAGAAAAATGTGTTACCAAGCCCATAAATGTCTGCAGAACTGCCAAGTCTCCTGACTTTTATCAGTAGTCTTGTGATACTTAGCCTCCTTTGTAAAGCTTCAAGTGATTCAAGTCAAGATATTACGTGAGAAGTTCAGATCTATCATTTCTGTTTTTTTTTAAACCTAATCCTTACTGTTGCTGAGGAAGCTGACATGTATGCATGCAGCTCCAAAAACAAGGAGGAAACTAACGGAAATCCCAAATCTCACTATGTAAATGCATGCAGACTTTGTGAATAAGGTGGATTTGTGTATATTGTGCCTGGCAATTAAAAAGAAGAAAAAAAAATACCTGAGGTTTACTGTAATCAGCTCCTCCTTGGAATTTCTCATCATTTGTCTGATAATTTCCATTTTGGTAAAGAGATTTTATTGAGGGTGAGGTTCCTTGACTCTGCTTACAGCCCTGGAGAAAGCCATCCTTGATCCTCCCATCCTCTGCCTCCAGCTGTGTGTTCCCATCTCCTCCCTTGTGCCAGGTCTGGCTCTTGACTCACCTCCTGGTGTGCTGGATGAGCTCACTGGAGCAGTGGGAAGCTACTTTTGCTGCCAGTTTGGTGAGCTGATTCAACTCAGAAAGTGGGCAGATGGCTCAGCATCTGAGCTGGTGCAAAGGAAGAGATTGGACCTGGTGGCTTGCAGAGAGGGGGAGAAACGTGACCAACCCTGTAGAGGGTGTGAGCTGTAAAATCACTCATCTACCTGGTGACTCCTCACCCTGCAGCCTGGAACACTGTATATCTACAGGAAAGTGTGTGATAATAGACATGAAATCATTCTAATGGTGTGATGAGCAAAAAGCTAAATGTGTATGCTTTTAATGAAAGCATATCCGTTTTTACAGAGAGAATTGCTGCAGTGTGACTTAGAATATGGAAAGACACTGGTTGCTGTTTCTGATATTTTAAATATACAGATAAGCTTTGGAGAGAAATGAATAAGAAGTGTAGAGGAGAAAAGGGAAAATAAATGCTAGTACCTACTTAGCTACTTTTTAAAAACATGACTGAAATGATGAGGGTGGGATCCAGTCTTCATAGCCAAGGTACTTGAGGTGCCTCAGAACAATAAATACTTACAAAGCAGCTACCTATAGGCATGTACTCTCTCTGATCAATGAAGAGAGTCCCTCTAAAGGCCTTCAGGCATTTCAGTTAGGCAGACAGTATTTCCTTTTAAAAACCTTCAAAGACATTTGCCTCTTTCAGTAGCACAAGTAGGGGTTGAAGCTTACCCACTTGTTCTACCAGGGCTGCTAAGGAGCTTAAGCTGGAGGGACTTGATATCATCTTGAGTTTCTTGGTTGACCCATAGATGAGTGATGCCATGGATGAACATTGTCTGTATTTGAATAACTGGAATGTAATTCCTACACATCTCTTTAAGGTGTCTCCTACACTTTCCACAGAAGTATGAAGTGGGTCTCTCATTTGAACAGGAGGAGCCATGCTTCACTTGAAAAGACGAGGATACTCATTTTAGATTAAAAGTTATTGAGATACAAACCAGAGAAATGGAACACAGTACTCATCTAAAATGTCATCAGCTTCTGTACTGGGCTATGCTGACAAGAAAAATGCATAATCTTTTCTTTCTAAAATATTTAAGTTACAGAATTATGTTTAGAAAACCTCCCACTCTTGTTTCTTGAAAGAATGTCCAAAGGCTGTGGGACAGATGAAGTTTAGGGGGATCTGAGGTGCTGCTGGGGCCTGCAAGCTCTAAAGGTACACTGGGGAATAACAGATGGTCTTACACAGGTGTGATGATGGAAAAGAATGGAGGAAAGACAACAAAAATCTTTAAAAGCCCAGTACCCATGTTTCTGGATTTAGCTATACTAAACCTTTTGAGGGTTACTACCCACTGGCTTGGTTGCCTCAGGGCAAGCCAGTCACAAATTAGAGAACAGTAGTGCAATAATAAACAAAACATGCTGTAAATAATCAGCATTTTTTAACTATTGCTTTTTCCAAATACTGCAGAGACACTAATGATAGGAGATTTTAGAATAATATTTGGGGTTTGGTAACTTGCTAAGAGTAAGGATGTATATATTAAGTCAACCTTTGTACTAATTTTTATCAAAGACTCCCTTTGTGTCATTCCCCACTATGTTACTGAAAAGAATAGCTCTAACACCTGAATTCCTGAATGTGTCCCTAATAAAACACATATGAATTTACCTTGGATTGTTATGATCTATCTTACATCTAGAGCCAATTTATGAACTGAGGCTGTAACGTTATCTGTTTGGCCACCATTGAATAGGATTTAGGAGACCATTACCATAGTTAGACCAATAAAAATGTTCTGAAGCTAACCCAAGTTTATCTATCAGGCATTCCAGTAGTTTCTTTTATCTCTATATCAGTAGAAGGTCAGCATTTCTTATCTCACTGTAAACTTCAGTCCATTGCTGGCATATAGACTTACAGAGGAAGGTTTCCTGTGCTCTGCTGCTCTGTAGACTTAACTCCCAAGCTCAAAAAGCTGCTGAGTTAGTTTTTTTGATCTTATTGGTATGGGGAATTCCTTTAAAGCATGGATCCTCTGAAGTGAGGAAGGGTAAAATGAAGAGAGGCTGAAGGACGTGTAGTCAGGGATCTCCAGACTCCTCAGAAGAATAGCAAACAGTTCAACATAAGACATAATGTCATCACAGAGGTGTTGAAACAGATGCATCATTTTTTCTAGGTCTTTTGCATCTTATGCAAAAGTGATCTTATACAGTTCACTTTCTGTTTTTTCCTCTCACTAACTTTCTCTGCAAAATTTTCCTTTCCACAAATGCAAGTCTTTTTTTTTGCAATTTAGCAACTTATGAATGCTTTGAGATGCAGTATAACCATATCTCAAAAGATAGGTCATAACAAGTAACACAGACTTATTTCATAGAATAATAGTATGTCTTGGATTGTAAGGGACCTTAAAGATCATCTAGTTTCAGCCCCCCCGCCATGGGCAGGGACAACTTCTACTACACCAGGTTGCTCAAATCCCCCTCCAACCTGGCCTTGAATACCTTCCAAAACTTTGGATGGCATTGTTATAGGTGGATGCTATAACTTTGGATGGAGCACCTGCAACATCTCTGGGCAACTAGTTCCAGTGCCTCACCACCCTCTCAGTGAAGAAATTCTAATCTAAATCTCCCCTCTTTTAGTTTAAAACCATTCTTCCTTGTCCTATCAGTATTTGACTGAGCAAAACCTTGCTCTTTTTTTTTTTTTTTTTTTTTTTTTAAACCCCCTTTAAGTATTGAAAAGCTGCAATGAAGTCTCCCCAGAGCCTTCTCTTCTTCTGGCTGAATATCCCCAGCTCTCTCAACTTTTCTTCATAGAAGAGGTGCTCTGATCATCTTTGTGGCCCTCCTCTGGACCTGCTCTAACAGCCTCACATCCTTCTTGTTCTGGGGGCCCCAGACCTGGATGCAGCACTCCAGGTAGGGCCTCATGAGGGCAGAGCAGAGGGAGACAATCACCTCCCTCCACCTGCTGGCCACTCCTCTGTTGATGTAGCCCAGGATGCAGTTGGCCTTCTGGGCTGCAAGCATGCACTTCTGGCTCATGTCAAGATTTTCATCCACCAGAACCCCCTAGTCCTTCACTGCAGGGCTGCTCTCAGTTAAGTTCTTCTCTCAGTCTGTGCTTGTGTCTGGGATTGTCCTGACCCACCTTGCAGTTAAGCTTGTTGAACCTCATTAGGTTCACATGGCCCCACCTATCTGGCTTGTCTCTGGATGCCTCTGGATGGCATCCATTCCTCTGTTGTGTCAGCTGCACTACTCAGCTGAGTGTCATCTGCAAACTTGCTGAAGGTGCACTCAATCCCACTGTCTATGTTGTTAATAAAGATATTAAGCAGTACCGGTCCTAAGACACACCCCTGAGGGACACCACTCATCACCAGCCTCCACCTTGACATAGAACCATTGGGTCTTGGTTGTTGTGGTCTTGGGTATTGTGGGTACCTTTCACATAGAAAGATAACCATTAAATCTTGTGAGTTCTTTTTAGTCGAAGATAGTTGCCAGCATAGGCTGAAAAACCTGGGTAAAAGAAGAGCATGGCTAGCTAGAACGGAAGTCCATGCTGTTGTGGATATTGTGCAACCATATCATGACATTATTCATTTTGACAATGTCAGGGTCTTGTATATAAGCCTGGAGAATTCACCACTCCTTCTGGCAGATGCTACAGCATAAGCAGTGTGAGAAGACTATGCATGTATTATGCATTTCTCTTTTTGTGTGACATACAAGAAACCTTGATTATTGTTTTGAAATTGCTGCAGGTACATTTGCCCTTTGATCAGAGAAAGTTCAGATAATGACTATCAGTGATTCATGTTCTACACTGATTGTACTAATACTGATTCACCCAAAACATTGACTGGGACACAAGTGTTAACACAGTAATGGAAAAGACATGCAAACGTTTAGAGCACCAGTGTGTTGAATCTGGTAGCTATTTGAACTATTCACTCTTTTTTAGTGTTCAGCTACCTACAGCTGCCAGAAATGCCATTTTTCTATTGCCTGCAGTAGAAGAATGTGTTGAGCTTTTCATTTTGGAATTAATCTCTTTAATGCATGTATTTATGGGTCTGTGTGTTTTCGTGTTTGTGTTTGTGTTTTTTGTGGTCTTGACCTTACTGTCAAACAACTCATCTTTAGAAAAACTCTTGCCATCAGTTTGGATGAGAGCCTAACACAGGGCAGTGCACATCTCAAGAATGCCTCACCCCAGTCTTCCAGGCACCTTGCTGAGTCACATCTGGTATGAAATGAGGAGCCCATGTCTCTGCCCTCATCTTCAAAGCTCTGCATGGGCCAGTCGTTAGAAGAAGCTCTTCTCCCTGATTCATCATGAATCATTGGCATCTAGACTTAATAGAAACAATGTTACTATACAGTGGAGGATGAAAATTCAGGTGGGCAATACATTTCCATTGTGAGTCTATAGATACAGGCATCACCAATGAATCTGAGTGGATAGGCAACTTCTGAAATAGACAAAATAGGAATCTGAATCATGTTTGAGAGATCGTCCTAAGGATCATAAATCAGATTTGGCAAGTGGAGGATGGAAAGAAAATCCATTCTCTTTCTTTCATTGGTGCGTCAGCATGGTTCTTGCACGTGTCTATTGATCTATCCACATTTGAGTCTGCTTGGAGGTATACTTATCTCTTCTTCCAGGAGAAATCCTGAGCACAAGTGATTCTTAATCAAACACTTCTGAGGCATTTATCATGTATCATATTTTACTGTGCACTATCTGCCTTGTAGTTGCTGTAAGGGACTTGGGGGGCTGATGGTGTCAAAGAGGAACTAAGCTGTTTTCTCATAGCTAGAGACCTTAATTTCAGACTTTTTTTTTCTTTTTTTTTTTAGTGCTGGAAGAGTATTTATATTTTTATATTTCCTTAGAAGCAAGGAAGCTTATTTTTACTTAGAAGTAAGACAAAAGTATTCTACTATGGCTAAAGCCACATATGCCGTGGGAACTGTTTGTCTTACAGTACAAGTACATGGAAGTACATGAGATGGAAGATTGCCTTGGGCATACATGTTATGTAATTTGCAAAGGCTGTAGGTATTATTTCTCTTTTGCTGTTTCTCATGTATCATTCATATTCTTAGCCATTTTGTATACAGTACACAAACTGTTTTCCATTTATGCTTTTATCTTCTGTTTTTCTTACTTTAAGACCTTGCATTCTATGCTGTCAGGAAACTGTTTTAAATGAAAGTGTAGAGTGATGTAGAATAGTTTTAATAAAAGTTGAAAGAATGTGAGCTTAATCTTTTGCTTAGGAAGTTTTGCTCTCTTCCATTCTGTGCCCTGCTTAAACGCTTTGGCCTTTTTTGACCTTTTTGTTGATGAAGGTTAAGTGAGAAATATCTTGGCTGCAGTCTTTCCAGTTTAACTGAAAAGACTTCCCATAGTTCATACTTACTTTCTCTGTTGTGGACATTCATCTTTCTTGAATCAAAGTTTTCAGAGAGAAATGATTAGCTTGTGGCAATGATGAAGTATCAGTCCTTCCTCTCTCTGTCTCTAGCTCTGTTTTGCTAGTGATGATTTTGCCAGTCTTATTGCTAGCACCGAACAAATCTCAGGAGCAAAGCTCAGTTTGGTTAATGGGTCCCTACCAAGCATATTCTTTATTAGTATTAAAAACAGATGTAAAGATTTCTTACATTTGCAATATATGAACACTGATTACATTGCTTTTGCAAAAAAAATAGAAATGTTGCCATATTTTCCATCTGCATCTGGGCATCTTTTGTGCCTGCTGTAACACACAAAGGGTGAGACAGATTGTTTTCAACTACTCAGGGTGCTATCGCTTGTCCTGCTTGCTGCAAAATATTTTGGCAGTCTGCCTGCGAAAGAGTTTTAGAGAGATCAGGAAATATGTCCTCAAGACACTGCTGCTTTTAATGGAAAGGCTGTCATGTTCTTCAGTTGTCAGACTCTTGAGAGGAAAAGAGCTAGGTCTAAATCTCTCTTGCCCTCAGTGCTGGTAGCACCCACTACAGATTTTTGTAGTATGGGATGTCTCCATTTTTTACACCACAGCAAACTGTGCTCTACAGATCTTTATTATGAGAGACACCACAACATGCAGAGACAGTGGTTGGCTGATTGTGTAGTGCAGGGAGAAAAATAACCATTCTTTAACCTCAAATTTCATTTTGGTTTAGTTCTCAATTTAATTGAGTCACTCACAAAACACAAGCACACGATTAGCACTGTGTTCACCCATAAATAATCTAAATAGGGATGCTCAAGTCAATTCTTTATCCCTTTGTCAAGAATAAAGAAAGCTACCCATTCCTGTGGCAACAAAATGCTCTCAACCAGGCTCCTCACAAAACACATTCAACTTATTTCATATACTTACACAATGATTACAGGAAAATTCATGTTGGACAGAACCTTAGGAGGTCTCAGGTCCTGCTCAAAATAGGCTCAGCTATGAGGTCACAACCAGCTGCTCAGGGCTTTATCCACTTAGATCTTGAAAACTGGGCACAGTACTCTAGGTGTCATCTACTGAGTGCCAGGAAAAGGTAGATAATCACTTCTCTCAAACTACTTATTATTTTATATTCCATAAGGTTCCTGATAGCCCATTGCACCCTCCTGCTTGGGTCCCACCAAATGGCAGCCCTATCATAGGCATCTACTGCTCCCCTCAATTTGGTGTCATCCTCAGACTTGATGACAGTTTTTTATACCTCTCTTTTCTTTAAAGATGGTTGCTTATTTTGCTTAAACATCTGGTGCGCTGAGGTTTACTTTCTCATTATTTTGTTTTGAATTAAGCTTTATTCTTGGTTTTAATTTTAAGGTTGAATTCTCAGTGTCTCTGAGTAGACTGGATATTGATAAAAAGCCATATATGAAGGCAACCCTGCATTTCAGCTAGTAATTTCATAGAATCATAGAATATCCTGAGTTGGAAGGGACCCAGAAGGATCATTGAGTCCAACTCCTGGCACCACATTTGTCTACCCAAAAATTCATACTATGTGACTAAGTGCACAGTCCAAATGCTTCTTAAACTCTGACAGGCTTGGTGCTGTGACTATGACCCTGGGGAGCCTGTCCCAGTGCCCAACAACCTTCTCAGTTGTTCCTGGTATATGCAGTTGTTCCTAACTCATCTTTAAATAATTCTCACAGTCACAGTGGGCTGCAGGACAAATATTTCTCCAAAATATGTTTGCATGGGATGGTCTACTTCCTGTTATTGGCCACTCTAGGTCTGTCACAGTAGACACCTTTAAGAAGCTCTCTTTCAAAGAATCTATTTCCAATTCAATGGGGTTTTGTGCAGCCCAACTAAACATAGTGCTGAAGACCACTCTAATACATATAAGCTAAAAGTATGCAGGATTTTTATTTTGAGTTTAGGCTTTATTTTCAGTTATGGATTTTAATTGCCCTTCTCTAAGTCTGAGAACACTTTAACTGAACCTTGTGACTCCTGAAATAGATCAGTTTCAAATGACTGCAACCTGTGGTCTGGAGCCAAAAAAAAAAACTTTGCATATCTTCTTGTCAGTGGTATTGTTCCATCTGAGTTCCTTATGGCACTTTAGCAGCACTGACAATGCTGTCTTCTCTCATCTTCATGTTTCTTGAAGTTCTTCCCACAACTTCATTGTCAATTCTAAGTAGTGGTAGTTCTTACATGTCTCTGCATCTTCAGAACTGCTAATTAAAACAATCCAGTTTTAGTTTAACACGCATATCATATTGATGCATCTATTGTCCTTATAAAGCTATTTTTAAATTCTGTTTGTTGCAGGATAAAAATTGATATTGAGTATAAATTTCTAATTGAAATTTATACACTAATTTATACACTAATTGAAATTTATACACAAGTTCAAGTTTAGGAACTTGAAACATATAAATGTTTCATATGAACTTGAAACATATAAATCCCCAAGCAACCCTGGTTTAGTAGTTATTCCAGGTAATTTCATTTTCCAGTCAGCCTGTGTGATTTCTACCTGAGTTTGCTTATACCTACCATCTTAAAAAGCTCTCTGAGCTTAATAGCTTCATGAATGGCACTGAACATTCAATTCACTCAATGACAAGCATTTCACTAGGTACACGTCACTTCTACCAGCCTCTGGCAGTATTTTAGGAAACATAATTTCTCCTGTCATAGGTTTGGGGTAAAATATCTCTTTTTTAGTGAGAAGTTTGGCATGTAAATATGCCAAATATGGCATCATCAGCTGCTGATTCATGCATTATGCATGTGATGTAACCACCTGCATCCTTCAGCCAGTATATATTTGGATATATTTGGAGTGGAATACATATTTCCTGATGCTCAGTTCACATCTCAGCTGTGTTTGTCAGAGTTTCACAGTGTGCGGGAATAAGGACAAAAGAAGTTTCACGAGTTTGTTAAGGACTGGGGCAAAAGAGAAAACTTGTTTCTGACATTCATAAAAGGTGGAACATTGAAAATACTCAAAACTACCTGAACTCCAAAGCATTTACTTTTTAGAATTTGGTCACTCTACTGCTATTTTTGCCATTTTCACTGAATTGAATTGCCACAAAGTATGGTGTGATCTAGTTTTTATTTACCCTTGTTTATTCATTCATCATCTCATAACCATCTTTGTAGCTATGGAGTTAAGATACTGTCTTATAACAGACATGTACATGGCCTTCATCTTCTGGAGGATGTATCTCTTGTTTCTGTAGCAGTGCTCTTTCAACTACAGGAACTCTGGCCATATAACAATTAAAAATTGAAGCCCTATTAGAATTAAATTTGGCCAGGGATGTTAAGGGCAACAAGAAAGGCTTCTGTAGAGGGAAGTCTGGGAAAGGAAATGGGACACCTGGTTTTGGAGAAGGCTGAGTTGTAGCAGTCTAGTGAAGTTCCCACCGACCGGAAGAGAGAAAATATAATCCCCATTTTTAAAAACAAAAAAAAAAAAAGGAAGAGCCAGGGAACTACAGGCTAGTCAGTCTCACCTCTGTGCCTGGCAAGATCATGGAGAAATCCTTATGGAAACTATGCTGAAGCATATGAAAAATGAGGTGATTAGTGACAGCCAACATGGCTTCACTAAGGGCAGATCATACCTGACAAATCTGGTGGTCTTCTACAATGGGGTTACGGCATTTGTGGGTAGGGGAAGAGCAACTGACATCGTCTCCGTGGACTTGTGCAAATCATTTGACACCATCTCTCGTGATATCCTTGTCTCTAAACTGGAGTGACATGGATTTGATGGTGATTAAGGAATTGGTGGGATGATCACACCCAAAGAGTTGTGACTCAGTGTCCAGGTGGAGACTAGTAACAAGTGGTGTTCCTCGGGGGTCAGTATTGGGACTGCTGCTGTTTAACATCTTTTGTTGACGTGGACAGTGGAATTGAGTACATCCTCAGAAAGTTTGTTTATGGCACCAAGCTGAGTGGTGCAGTTGACACATTGGAGGGAAGACATGCAATCCAGAGAGACCTGGACACACTTGAGAGATGGGCCTGTGTGAACCTCATGAGGTTCACAAGGCCAAGTGCAAGGTCCTGCACCTGGTCTGGGGCAATCACAACCACAAATACAGACTGGGTGAAGAATGGATTAATAGCAGCCCTGATGAGAAGCTCAGCATGAGATGGCAATGTGTGTTTGCAGCCCAGAAAGCCAACTGTATCCTGTGCTGCAACAAAAGCAGCATGGCCAGCAGAGCGAGGGAGGTGATTCTCCCCCTCCACTCTGCTTTCATAAGACCCCACCTAGAACCCTACATTTGGTTCTAGGGCCCCCAATATAAGAAGAATGAGGATGTATTAGGGCAAGTCCAGAGGAAGGCCATGAAGATGATCAAAGGGCTGGAGCATCTCTCCTATGAAGATAGGCTGAGGGAGTTAGGGTTGTTCAGCCTGGAGAAGGCTTCAGGGAGACCTCATATAGTGGTCTTCCGGTACCTATAGGGGGCCTAAAAGAAAGCAGGGCAGAGACTCTTTGTCAGGGAGTGTCGTGATAGGACAAGGAGTAATGGTTTTAAACTAAAAGAACGTAGATTTAGATCAGATATTTGGAAGAAATTCTTTACTCAGAGGGTGGTGAGGCACAGGACCAGGTTGCCCAGTGAAATTGTGGACACTCCATCCTTAGAAGTGTTCAAGACTAGGTTGGATGGGCCTTTGAGCAACCTGGTGTAACAGAAGGTGTCCCCCAGGGGGGGCAGAATTAGATGATCTTTAAGGTTCTTTCCGATCCAAACCATTCTATGATTCTATAATTGAGCATGTCCTAGAACCTCCTCAAGAGAATGCATTGTCTCTACCTCAGCAGGGTAATCTAGATGTCCAGGGTCTGAGAAGGCAGAGGTTTCCTTCACGATAGCTGGTTTAGGCCTACTGTTTGCTCGGCACGCTCAATGGGGCTGAACACAGATTTCTCTCTTGCAGTTTGGAGCCTCAACATGGATCCTCATTCTGTGCTGATCCATCACCTCTGAAGCCTAGGGGCAATTTCAGAAACACCCCTCCTATCTGTTGCCCTGTTAATCTCCTGGAAATTAGAGGTCCCACTGCAAATAAAAACTGAATGAGCTCTGTAGCAGCTCCTCAGCCACTCCAATTCATAGCTTTGTATGTTGATGTAAATTGAAGCAGTCAATTTTAAATGACAGTTAATATGTTGGGCTATAAACAAGAAGCACTGGGGGTCTCTGCCATTGGGATAGACCTCCCATTCTGCTTTCTCTGTTAAAGGGTCCATAACCTTGGCCAAAAATTGTGGTATGGAACAGCTGTAAGAACTAACTTCTTAAATTAACAGAGTATGAATTGCCAAAATCATACACCATGTCTTGAGTTTTACTAGTGTCTTGATATTATGCTATTCTCTATAATGTAATATTAAGGAAAGACGGCTGATACTTTCTGGTCTTCACGCTTCAGGAAAAGTTAACAATGTACAATACAAAAGCTGAATAGAAGAAACTAGACCCAAGGATTTTTTAAAGATCTAAAATAGCTTTTTTAACTATAAGCTTTCATAGCCCTTCATATTGCTAGAGAAACTCAAAAGATATATATTGAAAAAATTCTCTTTGGAAGAGGAGACAATGTAGTTAAAGCTTGACTCTAATGTAATTTAGACTTAGTGAGCAGGACATGGAAAAATATTGTGTTAGTAAGAGCTAGTTCCACCATCATGTTTTAATAAGGGAAGTGAATGTTTGTTCTGTGTGTGTGTGAGAGAGGGGGATGTATATGAGTATGTTGGGGGGGCTGCAACAACAGAAGAAAATCCCTGTAACCTTAGTGTTATATTATTTAACTTAGTTTTGACTCTTTGAACAGATTTTCTTTAAATAACTGCCTGTTTTTCAGCTCATGATAAAGACAACCATTGGTATAACACGTAACACAGATATGAGAGAACCTGTGCAAGCTATAGAACCCAGCCAATCCATAAATCCTTTTGTTTCCATCTTTATTTAATTCAGCTATGCATTTATAGTAATGGAACATTTCAAGAAAACTATATTATTTAATTATTTTTCCTGATAAAATATATTAACATTCTGTATTATATAATTTATTGAAGATGTAAAATCTAGGGGGACTGCCAAGTCACCTTATTGGCAGATAAAAATAAATTCCAACTGATTACTAAAATATTGTTGCTTAAGGATAATGATATAATAGATACAAATTCATCCCATAATTCCTTTAACCTCAGTAAATACGTTACAAATGTTCAATGTCTATTGTGGTAACATAAAGCAGAAGTCTTAATTAGTCTAAACAAAACAAATACATAGGAGAGTTTTTAAGTATGTTTTCAATTTCAGAAATATTTCTCATAGATTTGTCTTTTTTTTTTTTTTTTTTTTCCACATCTTGAATCAGACACAAAGGTTTGTATGTGTGTGTTTTCCCCAAAGCACTAAGAGTGTCACGTGAGAATTATCCTTTCAATTCAAAGTCGTGCTGCTATTTGGACACATTTCAATCCATTGGGGGAAAAAAAAAAAAAATGGTAGGGGGAATTGAAAGCTCAACAGCCCTCCTTAAACATCAATGGCACTGTAACCTGTAACAGAAGGCAGAGCTCAGTTGTGTCTGTGAAATGATTCCATATTTCTTATAAATAGTTTTTTTTTAAAAAAGCAATGACACTTTAAAAAGATAACACAGGTAAACATCAGAAAACATCATCAGAAAAGTGAAGTTTCCAACAAGTGTATTCCTTGCCTTCTTCCTTGTCTCCACATGTATCACTTCCTAAAATTGTTCCTTAAATATTTAGATTAAGGTCATCTCACCTTTTGATTAATTGACTGAAGTGATATTGTTCTTTATGTTCAGAAAGTGACAGGAATTAGTTGTGTTTCAAGTCATAGTGGCATTGTTATTTTAAGTACTAAAACATAGGAAAATCCTACTTTATTAAACCTCTGAGTTATTTTTCTGTGTGAAGCATCCTTGTCTAGAGTTCGTGTTACTTTCTAAACAATAGGCTTTATCTGGCTGCTGAAAAACTCAAATCTGCCAGTGAGGCAAAGGGAGATGTTGCTATTTTATCATCTAAGAAAGCACATACACGACTGGGGGCTCATTAACCCTCATCAAGTCACATCTAAAGAAATTTCCTGCTCCACCTACCCCTTCATGTATTTTGAGTATCAGTTAACATTATAAGTCTATATTGGGCATGCCAGAGTCTTCCAAGTACTTAAATTGAGATACACATAATTTAAAATACAAATTATTTTTTTCCTTCTCCAACAATTGATTAGCAGAAACAAGAATATCCTACATCCCGAGGAGTTATAGTAGTTTTTATAAAAGTTGGTTTTGAAGAATAAGTGCCTGTCAGGTTCAATCTATTTCAAGCAGATTCTGTTACCTTTTTTGCTGATTCTAAGATTCATAACATTTCATTCCATTTTCTTTAGTAATTAATTCAATTGGAATAATCAAACAATGCCCAATGAAGGCAATGAGAACTATAAGGCCAGAGGAGAATGAACAATTACATAAATTGTGGTTTCTCAGACTGCTCTGCTGCTCTGCTATCATTCCTATAGATGATATAGGTGGGGGGGGGGGGGGGGGGGGGGGGAAGTATTGGATAACAAGAATTTTATTCTCTCACCCCTTAATAGGCATTTGCAGATTCAACCACCAAATTTTTTCCTGGTTATTCTGTCTTCAGTTAGTTAAAATTACAAATAAGCATCTTGTACTTGTAACTTTTGTAACTTGTAACTTAAATGCTAGAAATGCAAAAGCATTTTATACAAACAGAAATCACTGCATTCTTCACTGGAATAAAGCTCTTTCAAGGTGAAATGGGAAGCTGCTGCATAAGGGCATTTTTTATATAGCATTTGTCTGAGGAAGTAATGAACTGACTGAACTGGTCTAGTGTTTTCATTTTTTCAAAAAGACCTCAATCTGAGTATGTAAAAGACATCAATCTGAGTATGTAAGTTCAGGAGTGACTCAGGGATGGAACTCTGCCTCTCCAGTGAATCACAAACAACACTCCCCACAGTCCCTTGGGTCATCCTTGGAGGTTTTGTGACTGTTATTCTTTTGTGAGCTTAAATAAGATCATTGCAGCCCCAGGGCATGTTACTCAACAGTCAGATATAGCCACTTCTGGAATTATTTGGAAAACTCTTTATCACAAATATGTCCAATGTATGGAAATAATTTTGCATATAGTAAACCATTCTATGTTTTATTGTTTATCAGTGTTACATAGAAAGGATTTCTCTGATAGTCACACTACATCCTTCAAAATTCTCAAATGATACAAAGTCCAGCAGTATTTGTCTAAAGGAAGAACTGTAAATAATAGTCTTGCATTACAGCATGCTGTAAGCCTTTCTTACTGAGTGATGCTGTTAAGTCTTCACCTGTACCACAGATTGGAAATGTGATGTGGAAAGTTCCTGGCAAAGGCTGTATGCAAAGCCTAGATAATAACCGGTGCACAGAAACTTGAAGAAGACTAAAAGAAAGACTAAAAATGAAAATGCTCTTGCAATTTTTTTTTAAACACAGCAGCATTTAAAGAAAACAATGGACCTGTTTTCAGTAGAATAAAATTATGGCATAACATCCTCTCTGATGTTAAGTCATAATGAACTCCTTTGTGCACCTACTGGAAAGTATTGTATTTTCATATGTTCATGAATGTGGAAAACAGAGATCTGGAAACTTTGACAATGGTAGCTATCCATGTGTCTTTTTTATGCTCTGTAATGGCCTAATTCAATGCCCACTAAAGTAAATGGAAAGATTCCTGTTGATTCCAGTGTTATTGGATTCACTCTTCTGTATATTGTCCAATGACTTATTTCATTGTCACTCTGCTTCACCATCCATTATTTTTATATATCTTTTGTATGTATATATCAAGAGGTTCCTAAAGTCAACGATTCACTGCAGTTGTTGCTACTAAGTTATTCTTCATTTTGCTTTACCATCACATGAAACTAGGATCTTAAGTGCAGGGGTGAGCAGGAAACAATGAGTAAAAAAATAATGGATCTTTTGTGATGAAAGGAGGTATTTTAAACAGGGAAAAAAATAGAGCTTTTGTTGTACACATGCAGTCAGCTTACTGATTGTGAAAAGGGATTTTTTAAAGCATCTTTCCTCTGTTTAGTTTGCTGTTCTAAGCATTGTTTTCTTCATTAGTTTATTTTCATTTTGATAACTTGTTTTCTTTATACTCTTTGCTGTTACATTCTTGGCCATTTCAAGAAACTTTCCTTCCAAAAGTTCTTTGCCCAATTTGTTTCCCATAACAACAACAATAATAGGAAAAATACTCTATTTTATAGCAAGTTAAGGGCCAAAATCTATCCTTTGGCACTTACAAAGTCACCCTTTTAGTGGGATTTGCAGTTACATTACTGAGGCTAAAAATATGGTCAGTGCATCACAGCTCATCCCTCCAACTACAATAAGTAGCTGTCACAAAGCATAATAAGAGTTGATTTATATTTCAAAAATGAGAGAATAATTTCATTAATCATCTTCTAGTGTTTGCATACTTAGCTCTTCTTCAGATCCTCTGAAGGCTGATGGCTAATCTTTCATTGCATCATATGCTTCAGATTTGGTCTAGCTAATACATTAAGAGGAAAAAATATGTCAGTTGTGACTTCTTGGCCTTTCATTATATCAGTGATTTTGCCGGGGGGGGAGGGAGGCAGTAGTGGGAAATGCTGTAACACTACTGTGCATTCAACCAAATCCTGTGGGAAGGAGCCTCCTTCACTCACCCATCCCTAGTACTGGTCACCTAGAAGTTATTGCACTGAAAATGCTCTCAGAGTATTGCTGGCTCCCATGATGTATGGTCAAAGGAGGGCTTATGTGGCCATTGGGTCAGATAAGTTGTGTTGAATATGGTTGTGAGGGTGCTTTTTTAATTCTTTTCTTCTTGGCCTATGCAATATGCATGCCCAAATGGAGAGTACCACAGGGAAAGGCAAGTGTTCACTAGTTGCACATAACTATGTGTGATGGTAATGGGGAGCAAAAAGGTTCAATGGTAGCTAGTGAGAGTCACAAAGAAATCCTTCAGTCAGCTTATCCTAGCTATTACATCATTGCTAAAAAATTGGAAACTGATAATCAGAAAGTACATTATTAAAAGCTGGAGAGACCAATCTCTCAAAGAAAGAGAGCCAAAACTCCATATTAGGTGATACAATAATAAAATTATTTTCACGTCTCCAGTTATTTCATACCTATATATTTTTGTTGTACATTAAGAATGCTAAATCTAGGTTCTGGGCTTAAATTTTCAAGGTGAAATCCCAGAAGACCTGTTGTTTTTCACAGCTACTACTAACTTGAAAACCTAACAGTACATTGGTTTGCTTTTTGATTTATTAGGAAGCAGACTTAACTGAATTTGCTGTCTGGAATTTAAGTAAGTCTTGGATTTCTGCTTTGCACCTGCACAAGAAGGTTTAGAGAGCTACTGCCCTCTGTAGATACTACACACCAGCAGTATAACATCCTGAAAAAAAAAAAAAAAAAAAAAAAAAAAAAAAAGTTAAAGGAGAAAAAGAATTGTTGACAAATGAAGAAAGTTGCATTGGAGTTGTACTTTGCTGCAACCCCGCCCTGCTGAAATAAGAGGCAATGTTCACAGTGAGGCTTATGGGACAACTCTAAATCCAATACTCTGTGCAATATCTTTCGTATCGTGCTGGACATATTCCTAGAAATAAAGTATAGATAAATGCAACCTATTTATTGCTTAGAATTTGTTTTAACTTTTATTGTATTATTTATTACAGAAAAAAATAAAAGACTAATCTGAAGAAGAATGGAAAAACAATGACAACATATCTTTCTTGCATAAGAAAAAGGTAAGATTTAGAGGACTGTAATATTGCAAGTACTTGTTCATAGCATAATAATAACTATGAGGTAATTTGTTAAGTTCCCAGATACTGGTAGCTTTATACTTAAACTTCTCCAGACCTTCATAGACTTGGCTGCCTCAAAGACAAGGTGTTTTAAAATTCATAATCCTTTCTGACTCACTGATATAACAAGTCCACTGCCATGTACTCTATGTGCCACTGTACTGACCTGTTCTGCATTAGAGAAGCAAAAATTACCTTTCATTTTGTAGCAGCATATTAGGGATGTAGGAATTTCAGGTTCCTTAATTTACTCTGTCACAATTTTGGGCTTATTGAAGGAAGGATTTCTCTCCCTCTCCCTCTCCCTCTCCCTCTCCCTCTCCCTCTCCCTCTCCCTCTCCCTCTCCCTCTCCCTCTCCCTCTCCCTCTCCCTCTCCCTCTCCCTCTCCCTCTCCCTCTCCCTTTGTTCCCTGGAAACTATATATGCCCTGTTTATTCCTAGAATTCCTTCCTTCCCTCCCTCCCTCCCTCCCTTCCTTCCTTCCTTCCTTCCTTCCTTCCTTCCTTCCTTCCTTCCTTCCTTCCTTCCTTCCTTCCTTTCTCTCCCTTTCTCTCCCTTTCTCTCCCTTTCTCTCCCTTTCTCTCCCTTTCTCTCCCTTTCTCTCTCTCTGTCTCTCTTTCTTCTCTTTTTCTCTTTTTTTTTTTTTTTTTTTTTTTTTTCCTTCATTGTCTCAGGTACCCAGCTGTGCATAAAATAATGTTCTCCATATGTATTCATTGTTCTCTGAGCTGGTGTCTGTGCAAGTCAACAGAGTTTTCCTAATAAGGTTGGTTTTGACCTTTCAGAAGTTTGCAAATGAAAAATCTAACTGTGTTCATTATCCTAAAAACAGATAGACTTACTTGCCACTGCCATTATAAGTTGTCTGCATGAAACAGTAAAGCATGCTTGTTCCAAAACCAGCATCAAAATGCAGAGCTGTTCAAGAGCACATAAGCATTAGGCAACCAGGCTTTGGCTGGCCCTTCCCAGTAGGGTGCTGTGCCAGATGGAGGGAGGTCCTGACGAAGGGAGCAGACAGACTGACTGACAGAGAAGCAGACTTCACAAGAGAGGAAACATTGAAGAATAGAGAGGTCTTTTGAATCAACAGGTTGGCATAGGCAGAGAAACATTGTCTGGTGGTTTTATTGCCCCCTGTCTTTGGCTACGGTTTCATAACATACATGCTAACCACTGGGGTAGTGGCCACAGTTTTGATCCTTTCTTGTGACAGCACTGCAGCAGTGTGACAGTGAGGAGAGTCAGAAGACAGAACTGAAAACCAGCCTGTTTGCAGTTTCACTGGTACAATTTTAGCTGACAGCTTTAATAATTGGTCCTTCACCTGGTTCACCTCAACCACAGGAGGGTGCATGCTGGGACACACCAGGAGAATGCCAGGATGGGAAGGGAAGTTGACTTGTCTCTCTGCTCAGAGGTCTCTGACTAGCCAAGGCTTAAGGAAATATGAAACTACAGCTCAGGCAAGCAAAATATTTCCTGTATACATGAAAATAAACAAGACAGAGCTCTTTTTCCATCACTGAAGCTTTCTCCTGAGTGAAGTTACCTATGAGATCCTACATCTTCATAGCTGCTCAAGTCAGATGAGGAAAAAATAGATATGAACCATATGGTTCTAGTCAAAGGAAGAAGATGAATTAAGAACTTAACATAGTAGGTATGGGTAGTTATGTCTCAGTTGCCTAAAGACAAAATTCACAAGTTTGTGTTATTTTATAGGTGAATTTATTAGTAATTCAATTTAGAAAAGAACAAATAAATGAACAACCACATTAAAAAGCCAAGACAAGTACCTCCAAAGCTGAAAATTCTATGAAGATATTACAAATATTCTCAGAAAATATCCTGACAATTTACAGTACTTAGTGGAAACGAACATCTAGCTATCTGAACTATCCATTGGGATCTGAGGCTAGAAGTGTAAACATTCTTTTAGCCTAACAGTAAGACTACATCTAAATTGAAGAGATAACGTTCTGTTAAATTTGATAGAGTGATAGAATATTTCTACAGGGAAAGCACATTCATTTTATTTTGACAGCTAAATAAAATATAGCTTATCATTTCTATACATGTATTTTACAGTGGTTAGTGGATATGATTATTGTTTCCTGCTCATGTAGAACATCTGCCATAAATTTTCTCAGCTACATTAAGGCATTGAAAAAGCAGGTACATATTGATAGGTATCTAATAAGAAACAAAACACAAAGTCAGGTTCTTTTTAAAAATGAATGCATGCTCTTTAATGTTTCAGTTATTTTAAACATGGTAGCTTGCTGACTTGTAATCAAGGTAATTAGACATGGATAAACTAGGTTCTGCAGGGTGATTCAACAAAACAAATAGGAATAGATGAGTTTAGTTTTGCAAACAAATTCTAAATCCAGTATGAACAGAGCTTGTGTTACAACGAAGATGTGTGATTCCTAGTAGCCATAACTATTAATATGTTTTCCCTTTTTTGCAGGTTTCACCTACAATAAATTCACTGAGCAAGACATTACAGACTTCTGTCCAATGCTACGAAAATTAACTAAGGCATATTAACTGCAGAAAATCTTCCAAGGTACAAAAATAAAATGCTTACTCAGTAATTAATTAAACCAAACAAGCCATCAGCATGTGCTACATAGCCTAAGTATTATGTCAGGTCAATAATTAAGCTGTAGTAAACCTTCTGGAGGTTCTATTCTGCCAAACTTGAAAGACTCAAGACTAACCCAAGGACACTTAACATTTTAGTGAGCTAGCAAATGATTACACAGATAGCTTCTCAGTCCAAAGTTTGCTACTATTAACTTTCTATTTTTAAGACATCCAGGACTTGCATATTTTCTAGTTTTTGAATAATATGCTGTGAAAAAAAAAAAAAATATATATATATATATATATATGTATGCCTTTCTTGAACATATGAAAAAGAATATTCGATAGGCTTGAGTTATATCAAGATAAAAGCACACTTTTCATGCATGGAAAGATATACATTAAGCACAAAGTAATGGTTTGGAATTTTCCTTGTTTATGTGAACCTGATGATTATGAAAACTCAAAGCTAATCTCACTGTGTTCAGCTGGTCATGGTAAAGAAAAACACTATGCAAGATGTCTTACGTGACTTTGCCAAAGCAATCCCAAAAGATCTGCACTAGCCTTGTGGACTTGAAGATCTGCACAAGACCTGGCTGACTTTTACGTGGAATTGGGCAGTCACAGCAAGTTCTGTGGTGGCTTTGTGATGTGGAGATTATAGCACTAGGTTAAGAATATGAAATCATACATCTCAACAAATAAAAATATAAAGCCATATACCACAGCACAGAGCAGGAAGATTAAAGTGCTCCAAAATTATTTTTTCCCTTGTCTGTATTATTTTGTCCCCTCATTTTCATATAATATTTGTGTTTAAATAATTTGCAAATGTATACAATTTTATAGCAGGTATATATGTGGCAGAGGTAAATTTGGATTTAAAATTAAGACATTACTAGTAATGAAAGACAGATGGTATACATCAAGTTTATTTCACGTATGAGACTCTATGGAATTTTTGTTTGCAACCAGTTACTGTTTGACATGTTAGCTCACAGTGTATTTTAATTACAAAATATTTTTATTACCAGATCTTTAGATAACTTTTTGTAACAATTGGGGTGAATATAAGATTGTTCAATCATTTAGATTACTTACTAATCTGATCATTCTTTTTTAAAAAGCTATATCTATCTAAATAATATTCCAAAACTTCTTCCACTTCCAGAGTTGTGGTTTTAATTTGTATTTTACATGTTTAAATAGTAGTCTTTTATATAGCCGGAAGAATTTATTTAGTCATCCAGTTAGCTTTCTTGTGTAATGTATACTGAAGAAGTCCTCTGTTTGAACTAGGAAATATCTTTCTATCAAAAATAATTTTATTTTTAATATTTTCAATGAAGTATTTGTCAAGTCCTTCTCAGAGCCATAGCTTCCAGAATAAAGGCATATTCCTGGGGCATGATCTACCTGCTTTTTTTTTCTCTCCAGATGTATAACTGCATATAGGTCCCATATAATGCATATATTGTTTGCTTGTACACAGTTTATCAGGATATCATGGCTGTGCTGTGCCATTGAGCTAGTCATTTTCTCTAGCTCAATGTTATCTGTCAACTTTATCTAAAAATATTTTTTTCCTAGGTTGCTTTTAAGGAGGTTAACTAGACTAGGGCCAAGAAAATGCATGCTTTAGATATCTACAGAAGTGGAAGTTATGAAATAACATGATTTAGATGAATGATCTTGCTTTTGTTGGAGAAAATGAATTGGATTCTTGTTTGCAGTGCCTTCTAGTTCTATTCAATGAAATGAAGAGTGATCATTTTGGTGATGTTTCCAGTCTACCAAACACAAGAATCAGAAATAATCTTATGAAAGACTTTATATTGGAAGATTTCCAAGCAATATTTTGCAGATCAAATAGTTAATATTTTTTAGAAGAAGCCTAGACACTGTTTATTTAACCTGAAACTTTAGACGTTCACTCTTCATTGGCTACACCATGTGCTGTTGTAGAGAGGTTTCTCAAGAAAATATTATAAACATACTTTTTCTCTACAGATGTAGGGTCACATTGTCTCACACAATGAAACTATAACTGTGAAGTCTGCATAAATGTAATTCATATTTTTCTGCATTAGGAGTGTCTTCAGAATATTTATTATGAAATAAAGTGTTATCATTTCCACCATGGATAAAATGGTTGGAAAGTTCCAAGAAAAATTAAAAGGTGGCTTTTTGACCTGAAGCTTAAAAATCATGTCTCTTATGTATATAATCTATTAATGACACTCTCAGCGCAAAGACATTCCTGGCACATTATCCACTGACATTCCAAAAGCCAACTTCAGCTAATTAAGTTGAAGAGAACTTAACCTTTGGGGTTAGTTTTTTTTTGGGAAATTTAGTGTCATTAGTGCACATACATATATTCCAGCCCCAGTTCCAAACAGACTTTTAGATCCCAGTTTATTCTGGGGAAGTGTAAGTGCTTGAAAATATGATTTCACTTAATCTGAAATGAACTTGATCTTGAAAGAAGAACCTAAGAAGCTTGTGTTACAGCATTTCGTTACAAGTTACAGGGCTTAGGAGAGGGAATCGATGATCTGTGGGCCAAGAGTCCTGCACTGACCAGTGGTGTCTCCAAGCAAAAAATCTTGCAATTGCTCACTAGACAGTCAGATGAGCCTTGCAGAATAACTCAGAAAATCCCCATAGGCTACTGTGGAGGATTGCTTGTTAGGAGAGACCAAGAAGCTGGAGAACACAGCTGTACAGCAAGTGCAAATAACAGTTTTTTGAGAGTTCAGTACATCATCCTTCATTTTACTGCCTGTATACTGAGGCCACAGTTAATGATCTGTTAACAGAAGGCATTGCTGAGCATCCTTCTTGAAAACTTACAGCAGAATTGTGATCTTTTTTTGTAGGGTTCCTTCTTCTGTGCTCTGAAACTACATTGTCTGTACGGGATATTATACAGGATATTCATTTGTCTATACAGGATACAGCCACATCATTCTGAATCTGTATTCAGGCAGCCTTTCTCTAGCTGGGATCTTGTCAAGCTTTTTCATCTCCTTTTCTTTCTTTCTTTCTTTCTTTCTCTGCCCCTAAAAGGCCACGAGGAACTACCTACCATAATAGGCAAGTCCTATGGGAAAAAGTCCTCTAACACAGGAGTACCTCTCTGCATTGTACGTCTGTGTGTTATACATCCCTGTTCATAAATGTCCACATTCAGATATGTGCCCACACAAAGTTTTTATGCTAAGGAGCATGTACTAAATTATTTTTTTTTGCATTTCCCAAGTGAATTCTGCCATCAGTGATCTAGCTCATTAGTATATTCCACTTTTGGAAACAAAATGTATTCATTCTCCATTTTCCTCTCATGCTGTCTAGTTTCTGTTTGGAAAAGAGGATTATGCAGAAGGGGATTATTAGCTGAAAGATAAGGTGCTTTCCCCCTAAATGCATTAGGATAAATTTCTTTTAACTCAATAGATACAATAGATAAAATGAGATAGATGCAACATTGCCCCTTCGTTTCCTCATTTCCTTCATTTATTTTGCGTCTTTCTTGCCCACAGCACACTTCTGAACTGGACTTGTAAATGAGTGTCATTTTCATTTTGTTTTCCATTCCTTCTCACAGATGAACCATTTCTATTTTTTCTATATATATCATTGATTAAGATCCAGAGGGAGTTTTCTACAGTATATTAATATCAATATATATATTGATAAAATATCAATACTGTAGAAAACTGTAGAAAGTCATGAACTTGGATTTTTTGCTTTAGAACATGTGAGGTTGAAGATCCTGGGATTCACTTGTAGTATATCCATAGACTACCACATGTCACTTGTATGAAGTAACAGGTACTTGTTTGCCCCTGTGGCTGCTCATCCCTATTAAATTAGTCCACACCAGTAGAGCTCCAAAGAGGAAGCATGAAGTTTTTCTCCTTCATTTCCTCCTGCTACTAAGTGGAAGAGATTCTCAGCTGCTGATTACATTGCTTCATCGCTTTTCTTACCTGCATGTTTCTCTGCACTGCATGCCTTAATGAGGAATAGGCAGTCAGCAGTTTGCTGACTAGCAGGTTGCTATGCTGAGTATACTCTGTATAAGAGAGATGGGCAAGAGAAAAATATATCCTAAAAATTTATCTCCTAGTCTGTGACAAACTGAAGGCAGCAACCTTTGTGTAAGTGTACTCTTAAGATTTTAAGGTCAAGCTTTCAAAATGCCAATCTCTGGAAGTATTTATAAACCTTTTCCCACATTTAGGTTATTTTTTTTCCTGTAAGAGCTAAGTCACTTCCTTCCAACCAATATCAGTTGTACTATGCCTCAGTGGAGAACTGGTGCTATTCAAGGGCATCAAAATACAACACTTGTAGTTTGATAAAAATACTTTGAGTATTACACATAAGGAATGTTTTTAAAGTGGAGTTTATTAAATAATCATATGTGACATTATTTCCTCCACCTCTTCCAAACATTTCCATTCAGATGGATGTTTAAGAAGACTGCAAATTTTTTTCAGCCACACATTTCTACTGCCAGTAACTTGATCCAAAAGTATCTTACTGTTTTTCTTGCAAAAATGCAAAATGTCTTTATTAGGAAGTAGACCTTCATCTACGGAGGCATCATTAAGATTGTAATGATATAGTCAGAGAATGGAAAAATAGAATACTACAAGGAAAACTCTTTCCTGGCTTTATGTATTAAGACCAGAAAGACAAAAGAAAAACAGCTAAACCAAAACCATGCAAACAAACAGAACTGCCTAATGTGACATCAGTGGTGAGATACAGTAATATTAAAACTGCAGATGTTTTCTGAGTTAAGTATACAGCTAAGATTAACATTTCTTCACAGAGAACTTTTTTGGTCATCTAGAAAAAATGACATATCTGCAACAGCTTAAATCTACTTGCAGTGAGAAAAGCACTTGGACATGTGTTTATATATGTATACGTGCTATTGACATAGCAATGAAGTAGCTTACTGAATGAGGGCCAAGAAACACTAACGGGAAAACTTTCCAGCATTTGTTGTTCCCCTGCAGATTTACAGATCTAAGACAACATTTCTTTGCTCATTGTTGCTTTAAGTTGAATCATTACTACCTTCTCCTCTGTTCCCAGATGGAAGAAAAAAAAAAAATGGCCTATTTTCTGTGTCATATGAAGGTCTGGTAGGTTTTGGTCTTGACAAGTGTTCAGATTATGTACTAATGAAGTGCAATCCCTCACCTAAAAGAAATGTTGGAAGTAAGAGCAATATTACTTCTGGGGAAAAATCAACCATGTTTTACACTTTATTCCTCAAGGGGAAGAAAAACTGATGGGTTTCCAGCCAGTTTTGCAGCTCTTCATACATTGGAGTGTGTACAGATGAGAGATGAAATATACATGAGAGATTCTTTAAGAAAGTCATCACCCCACTCTCTTTGGCATTGCACGGCCATGAGAAAGTATGTGCACTAGTTAGTTTATAAACCTAGCATTTGGAGGAATTTAGTCCCAACTCCCTGCCCCAGTCAGGACTTCTGTATGACAGTGTCGAAGTCAGTGCCACAGAGAAAAGATTGCTCTGCTATCTCCATTGCTCTCTTCTAGGGGAGCTATGGAAATGCATACATTTAAGATTATGGAACACTTTGATAATGCAGAGATGAGGTGCTCATAAATGCAGAAATCCCAGGCTTCACACCTCAGAAGCTGTCTGTCAAACAGTGTGCATGTTTATCTGTAGGAACTGATCCTGGAAGCTACAGGCCATGCTGGTTCCCACTGAAGGTGTTTTCAGACCCTTAGACAATTAGGTCCAGAGCTTCTATGGGATACTGAAATCCTGTGAGATGTAAATTAAGATGCCTAAGGCAATAAAATATGACCACTGATTAACAAAGCAAGTCTTTATAGCCATTAATTCTATAATTTATAAATAGCCAGAGACATGACTGAGTAACGGTGTTCAACCATGCAACTAATTAAAAGCAAATAAAGATATGATGACACTGTAATTGTAACTGAAACAAAAACATTCTTCACCAGCATTTTCAGATTCTTGCACACATTAACTTTTTCTTTCCTTCCCTGCAACTTTTCAAAGTCTAAATAGGACCAAGTGAAGAAAATCGTGTACAACGTGTGTTCCTGAATATCTAAAACTATGCAAAACTATTGATATTATCCAGAATACCAGAAGATAACATGGGAATATATTTTTTCTATGTAAACATGGACTTTGAATTTAGGTTGTGATTTAGAGAAATTTATTAATACACCAATTAGTGGCCATGATGTCACAGAGGTGGAAAATAGTATTTTAGTATTTGCAGAGCTGCATGCTAAGGTTATACTCAATATTCTAGAAAGACTATACTCTTTTGTGGTGCTCAGAACAAGCATAGCGGATGGCCTTTACACCTCAAGATATTCAGCTGTATCTTGATGAATTTTAACCTTATGAAAGAAGAGAAGTATTTATATATATATATATATATATATTTTTTTTTTTTTCCTGTGGTTTCCTTTCTAGTCACTACCATGTGCTGTTGTACTAGCTTTGGAATACATGTATGTTTAATGGATCAAAGCTGCACTGAAATTTGCTGCTGGGTCTCTGCTAAGATACTCTTCTCCCTGTCTGAATATTTTATCTCACTCCCAGCACAAACTGGGAAAAAATAAAGGGAGGTAATACAGAACTGAAGGTGAAGCATAGTGCTGAAACACAACAGCAACTAAGATCTAACTATTAACTCAAAGAATATTAACTGGAATAAACAGCAGAGGGGTGATTGTTGGGTGTTGGAAGAAAAGGTGATTACAGAGACCCTAGTGGATCTGTTCCACTGCAGGAACAGAATCACAAAATGGTTGAGGCTGGAATGGACCTCTAGAGGCCATTCAATCTGCCCTACCTGCTCAAGCAGGGACACCCAGATCAGGCCGCCCAGGAGCATTTCAAAGACAAGGTTGTTCTCATGGGGGTTTCAGACTCTTGAAAGATTTCTGGTGTTTTTATTTAATGAGTAGTTCTAACATGAGACCAATATCAAAAAGTTCCTGTATCTTCTGTGATTCATGACTGTTACAGTGAATGTAATAAAGTATGTAGCTCATGCTATCTGGCAAGCAATTTTACAAACATAGCTTCCATCTTATAAAATCACTGGTATTAAAGGCTGCATTAGACATTTTCTTTTAGATTACCATTGTTACAACATCTGAACTAGCCATTTACCTCTGGAGGACTTGCTCTGGTGTATCTGACAGGAATGCAATTAACAAGTGACTTAATACACAAGGTGACATAAAATCCTGTTTACTTTCTTAATATTATTGGCCAGAAAGACATAATGGGGAAAAAAGAAAAATACTTGGGACTACACTTCCTTTCTTCCTCCCTCCCTCCCTCCCTCCCTCCCTCCCTCCCTCCCTCCCTCCCTCCCTCCCTCCCTCCCTCCCTTCCTTCCTTCCTTCCTTCCTTCCTTCCTTCCTTCCTTCCTTCCTTCCTTCCTTCCTTCCCTCCTTCCTTCCTTCCTTCCTTCCTTCCTTCCTTCCTTCCTTCCTTCCTTCCTTCCTTCCTTCCTTCCTTCCTTCCTTCCTTCCTTCCTTCCTTCCTTCCCTCCTTCCCTCCTTCCCTCCTTCCCTCCTTCCCTCCTTCCCTCCTTCCCTCCTTCCTTCCTTTCTTTGCCATTGGAGTAATTTTTAAGTTTATTATTCACTAAGCAAAGATTTGCTGAATGAGAAGGTGTACATTTTCAAGCTGGCTTTTCAGTGTAGAACAAATTTTTATGTGCATTCTTGATGTCTGTATTGAATAGCAACAAAATGTTTCCATAGACCAGCGTTTTAAAATACAAGCTTGAAAAGTGTATGGCTTCTATCTAAATAACAATATAAGATATGTCTTCATATAGTGAGTATATCTTCACTATATGAAAAAGATGATAGTGATTATTTTACCCGTAATTGAAATGCAGCCATTTCTGGGATGTAGAATTTTATTCATACTGGCAAACTAAACAAGAGTTTAGTGAGAAGTGGAATAATGTGCTGTTAAAACTCCAGAGAAAAAGTACACAGGATAGAATGCAGCTACTTAATTAAAATATCTTTTATATGTCTTAGAGATGTTTATTTTAAGTAATGTGTATATTCTTAAGCTGCATGAACTCAAATGCTGTTTCTATAAAGGGAGATGTTTGACCTGCTTCAAGCCATAATGGAAGATTTGTGATTCTCCTAAGTCCACATGCCCTAGATTAATGTTAGTGTCAAACTGATTCTACGTTAAGCTCACTTAATGTACCTTTGGGCTGTAAGATGTTACTTTGCCAGCAGCAAAGGTCACATGTTTTCAGGTATTGACAGTGCAAGTAATGACAAGTTGTTTCTGTGTTTGAGTGGATCAGGGTCTTTTTAGCATTCATCCAATGAATTTGGCAAACTGTAGCCTCTGCCCAAGAGGGCTCTGTGCCTTTGAGCATACACCAGAGGGAATTATTAAACCTCCAGCTCTGAAATCTATAGCTTCATTTAGTTCAGGCCTCCCAAAGGAATTTTTATGCCTTTAGCTAAATAGCAAACAATTTTGAAGCTGACTTTACCTAGCTAGCAGATCTCTTTTTGGTCATAAAAAGAAATTGAAAGCATCATTTTAAGTACATTTTTTGTTTGAATATATTTATGTATATTAAGTCAATTAGCCTTACAACTGCAGTTATAAAGAAACATACCTCTGTGAAACTTTGCAAGCATGGGTCCTCAGAAAGGAAACCTGATCAAATAGATGAAACTCAGAGCAGAGCTGAAGTGCCATTTTCTTGCCTCCCTTACAGGTTGTTAAGTGACATTAGCAAGTCATGTAACAATACCAAGATTTACACAATGTCGTAAGACATCTTTAACAGGTAATCAGAAAATGCATTATGCAGCCCAGATGGGAGCTTGATATTTCCTAAAGAGTCACAGACTAAACATGGCTTCTCCTGTACATTTTAGTGGTGAGGAATGCTGGGGGGGGAGAAGGGGGGGGGGAATTTCTTCTCTAAAGCAAAAACCAGCAAAGGGAGTTAATGTTATGATGCTGTGGGAATAGAATTTCATAGGTTTTATCAGACAGCTACAATCTGTACAGGAGATTTTTTTCTCCTGGACTGGGATCTGGGAAATAGAAAATGGAAACAGCTTATAGTGGGTGACAAGGGAATGGATACCCTAGGTGTGTCTCACACAAATATAGAAACCTTGGTCAGGGCTACTGTTAAAATCAGTCTTCTCTGGAAAGCAGATACTTTGAGACAAAAGTCATGTGCTCAGTCTCATTGCTTTCTCCCAGACTGTTTATATATTTATCCTCAAATTGTCATTTGACAATGAAAGGACTCAAGGCAATTGACAACTGAAAGGTCTCAAGAATGCTAGCACTCTATACCCCCTTCAGGTGATCTGCTATTCTCCTCCTCCTCCCCAGCATATGGATCTTACCCAGGGTAGCTCAAGAGAGGGAGACTGAACCTTTTGTCACCGTTGCCTGGTGACAGGTGAGTTCTCACCTGTCCTGAATTCTCACCAACTCCTGGAGTTCCAAATATCATCAGGATGAGAAGGGCCTGAATTTCAGGTCTCCAGTTTCCTGGTGGATTCCCAACATCCTGTGAATTTTCCATAGCCAAGGTGTGCCTCACAAACTGTGTTCCTCTGAAGACATGCCTGTTTTGCATCTCCCAAACAGCTTTAGCTAAAAGGCAGGATCTTAGGCAATTAGTGCAACAAAGACAGGATGACAACTGAGCTGACCCAGAAGCCTAACATTAGGTCTCCAAGGAACTTTAGGTATCTTAAGCTGTGAAGCATGATAGATATGGATTATTTTAATTGCTCTTCTGAAGTTAAGCTCCTAAGTTTCTCTGAAAGGGCGCTGATGTGATTGGTTGCATGCTTGCTGAAAAGCACATTGGTTCTTGCTATAAATGACCCGAATATTGTTAGAGTTTGTTCATTTGCTCACATATATGTGTCACAGTTTCCAGAAGTGTCCATGCAAAGCTTTAACTGGCCCTGATTAACTTAATCAGCACAGTACATGTATTGTGCACAGAAAAGTTTTTCTCACATCTATGTTTTACTGCCTCACTTGTCCCTTTCCTTTCAGTATATTTTCCTTATCAAATTTTCCCTAACTTTAAGCACTTTCCCAAACATTTTTTCCCTTTTATTTCTCTTTCCAGTTGCCTTTTCATCTTCATAGAAAGCTGGGGAAGATGTAAAAAAGGCAGATGGGGAATGAGGCTACATATTATCTGAAAATGCAGTACAGATTGCCTCCAGGTTCTTCACAGCAAAGTCTGGGATCTGGACAGCTTCCCTATCTTGCTTAGCGCAGCTGAGCAGAGGAAGGGAAACAGGGCACTATTGAGTATGTTGGTATATTAAGCTTCAGGAGAAGGAGAAAGAAAAAACAAAACAAAACAAAACAAAACAAAAAGGCATTACAAGCCAAAATTGTGCCAGTTTTCCCTCAAAATAGCACTATGTACTCAGGCACAGTTTTCATAAAGCATAAGGAAAAGCAGTAAGCAAATATTTTTAGCATTGCAAGTGATGTCTTAATTCAATGTCACTCTTCCAAAGGCAGCAGTATTATATTGGTTTATATTGTTAAAATTCACGACTGCAATTGATGCTTCAGAACACAAATTTATTTTTTTCCTTCTAACTGTATATTATAGGACATTCATATGTTTTCTGTACCTTTTTAAGGAATTAAGTACACTGAGGTTTAAATAAATGTATAAGAATGGAAAATGATTCAGGTATATATGTGTCTGTAGATAAATATAGATGAAGATACTGATATAATCTCTAGTGTTGTTTTGTTGTGATGATTGTTGAGTCCCCAGCCACAATCATGAAAACTTAAGAAGCCCTCCCCAATATGGCTCTTTCAACCTTTTCCTTTGTACCTTTTGTAGTTGTACAATAGTTATCCTCCAAGTACAACTTAAAGGAGAACTTCCAGGGAGGTTTTAGTCCATGTATGTACAGTAAATTTGATTACTTACTGAAACACTTCCAATCTGGGGGTGTTCAAAATATTTTCAGTAAAAAGTGCTAGAAAATAGAGGAGAAAGAACACCAATTACCTGATCAGCAAGGAGGATGTTGGTCTCTTTTCTCAGGTGACAAGTGATAGGACAGAAAGACACAGTCTCAAATTGTGAGGGGACTCCATCATTCCTCCCCATTCTGGAGGAGGAATTTAAGAGACGTGTGGATGTGGCAGTAAGGGGCACGGTTTACTGATGGAACTCAGTAGGTCAGATTGATGATTTGACTTGAGGATCTTGATGGTTTTTTCCAACCTAGATAATTCTACGATTCTATTCAGGTGTCAGTATGTGAATATCTGGTCTGCCATTACAGGCAATAGTATTCAAGATGGTACTGCCAGTGGACCTTGGAGACCTGCACTTGGACTGCCAAATAGCTTCCCATGTTTCGCTGAACATACAAACTAGCTTCCCCTCTGACTGTGGCTGGACAGACACAGGCTTAGAAACCAACCTCATGTAGTGACACTGACATTTTGAGAGTTAAATCTAGATGTCTATGGTGTGGAACTGAATCAGCTCCAGTCAGTACAGACTGTGATTGGATTAGAACTGCTGTGATTTTAACATGAATAAAGTCCAATCTATCCTGCTATGTGATCCTCAGGTGTAACTGAAATCCAGCACATGACTAACTTGTATATGCATTTACCTCTCTCAAAAGGGATGTAGATGCCTGTAGTTGTAAGCCAAGTAATTCTGGAGTATCTTTCTTCTGATTAGGTTATTCAGGGTGCTCAGTAATCATCTGGTAATGCTAACTTCCGTTAACCATTATGTCAGTCAATTACACTTACTCATTTCCAATAAAAGTATTAAACAGAAGTTAGAGAGCTAGTCCTGTAGAGAGCAAACAATTCCAAATAATTAATACCATAAAGTAGGAGTATTCATCACCTTCAGAAGTTGTTTAGCATTAAACAGAGTGGAGTCCTCTAGGACACATTCATGCATTTAGAGAGGCTCAGGCTAAGAAGCACTGATAAATCATCAAAATAGACCTGAGGTGATTCATAGATTTCTGAGCATGATGCTGTGTGTGAAGGTGAATCTGACTCTAGGTAATAAAATTCCTTCTTTTACATAATAAGATTCAGTCTTGTTTTTCTGTGCAAAACCAGTTGCTGACAGCCTAGAAATAAAGAAGAGTTTGAAATCCTTTTAGATTTAGAGCTCTTAAAATTGTCTGTCTCAGCACTGCCTCACCAGATATGTTGGTTGTGCACCCATACAGAAGCAAGACAGAGTCAGCACTTGATTATCCATGTGTTGCAGATCATTCATGCCACAGATATTAGCTGAAGCTCAGAGCCACATGAATGTGGCTATACTGCTTCCAGGAGCATCTCAACTCTATAAACAGTACAGCTGCTTTTGCATTATGCAGATCTGGAGTTAATAAGCCCATGTGAATCTTATATGGTAAGCCAGTATCCTGGGAAACAAAGAGGTTTTCAGTGGCATTAACCTGCATCCAGCTGGGCTTTATTAATTTGGTCTCAGTGCTGGCTGTGCCAAGCCCAAAGTGGAGCTGGCATTGGTGACAACCCTATGGCTGGCAGGTGACAAAGGCAGGGGGGAATGAAGCTGCTGCTTCTGCACTGTGGTTGTTTTTTCTGAAAGAGGAGTTTGTGGTTTGTTAGCGGAGGCACAGTGCCACAATTTTTCAGATAGCTTGCTCAGTTTTTTTTGTTGTTGTTTTTGTTTTGCTTTGTTTTGACTGATGAGTCTTTCTGAAGTGTTTGGAGGAGTGGGAGGGGCTTGTGTTCCATCAGAGCAGTCCACGTGTTCCAAACCCCACTCCGGATATGGATAGATTGAGGAGTTTTTTAATGCTTACTTAGGTTGAGCAGGATATATATATATATATATATATATATATATATATAAAGATCTCAGTACAAAATTGATTCTAAGGATGTGTATCCATCTCTACACCATACTTCACATCAAGAGTCTCCAATACACTGATACTAGACTGACACTGTCCCTATGATGTGAGCAGCTCTTGTAAGCCTGCAGCATGAAATAGTCTTCCAGCACTATTTCTTTCATTTTCTCTAAACTCTTAATAGTAATACATGTGTACTTCATATAGCAGTGTGACACCTAGTGACACCTAAGATCGAGGCTAATCATGAAAGTTTAGCCTCAGATTTATTAAAATGTTAGTGGTTTATGATGGCTGTGAAAATTGCTGCATGTTGTTTCCATACCTGATAGAGTCATTTTCAAATGAAGTTGTTTTTAGCTGCCCTGGATTTTGCCTTCACAAAAGGTAGACAATTCCAGACAACAAATTTTTGGGATATTTCCCCAGCTTCTTTATAAAGTATATCCACTTCTTTAATTTTCTTTTCAAAATTCCTATTTTAAGGCATGAATGTTCCAAGACTGTGATATTAGTTTATGTATAAATGAAATCCAGAAACCTCAAAAGTGCTGTCAGACAATGGAAAACTAAGGTCAATGGACAAGTTTGAAACATAGTTAGAGAAAATAAGTGACAAGAAAAACATCTAATTTATGCTGAAGCAAAGGTCTCTATGGGCTACAAATATTTTGAATTTCTATAGCAATTTATCACCAAGCAGCCTCTAAGCATATACATCAATTAAACTTCACAATTTGAAAGCTGGATAAGACTTAGATTAGATTCAGTTCTGTTTATCACTGGAATACAGTCTGATCCATTTGTGATTGATGTTTGACAGTATATAGTCCTGTTGACCTGGACGGTAACAATCTCATATAGAAAGTATTTCTAAATTGTAACATTAGACAAGGTTCTGACCAAACATTTAACATCAACAGTGACAATTTTAAGACACTGCCAAAACTGAGAAGGAAACTACTATTGGTATTGTCTAACGAATGCACTGGGAACTCCCATAAATAGGAGTAGTACCAACCATGTCTCTCTATTTGCCTAGGCAAGTCCCTTAATCTTTTCTCATAATAACAAGGACCAAAGGCATGCCATGTGGAACAGATTCTGAAAGTTCTGTGGACACAAAAAAATCTGTTGCCTGTGACCCCAGACAAAATTGGGACATTTGGTAAGACTTCAATTTCCTTGTGTTTCTTTGAGCCTTCCTGCTAGAAGTGTTGAATTATTTGAACTATGTCGATAATCGCCTGTTTGTCTACATGATCTAAGTAATTTAAGAAATTACTTATAAGAGTAGTGAATTTGATGAAAGTCTAAGTTAACCTAATTAATCATCAGTTAATCATGATCTTGTATCTAGACAAGAAGCAGTCTTGCAATATGCAGTGCCTGAAGGCAATAAGTAAGAATACTGTATCTCACGTGAAGTTTTGGAAGTATTTCTTTTTTATCTTACTTACAATTGCACTAGCCTATAGGCATACTATAAGTTGATTAAAATTCAAAAAACATTGAAATTATTTACAACCTCTGCCCTTCCTGCAGCTTTTTATATACTGCATTCTTTAAATTAATTTCTTCAGAATTTGGGGAAAAAAAAAAAAAAACTGTCTGCAGAAATAACTATGCCATAAACACACTGCCTTATTGTCTCTTTAATAAGCCTGCATCTTCCCCAAAAGCTTCAGAGACATCATGTGTGTCTAGCAGGTAAACTAATCTATTGTTTCCAGCTAACATTCAGTTTCAAAGTAATGAGCCAGGCTTCAAGGCATCCCCACTGCAGAATTATAATTCAGGAGAATAAATGGTCTGTTGGGCAGGATGATCAGAACCATTTCTCTGTAGATGAAAATCATTGCTTATGACTTCATCCAAATACAACTAACCAGAGCATTTTTTGTTTGAGCATTTCTTCTGTCCTTTAACTTTCTTATAGTGTAGTGTTCTGTAGCAGTTTGGAGAGCCTTAGTGTGTTTCTAACAACTCATAAACATGCATGTTATATTGCTGTATCTGAGTGTTGACAGGACAAAGGTTTTGATACTGGTAGAGGGTTTTTACCCAAGAAGATTGTGTCACTGAATGTATAACAGAGAGCTTAAAAAAATGCCTTTGTGGTCTTTGCTGTTATTTTCACCTTTAAAGACCAAACTTTAGGGCAGTTCAGCGTACTTTCAGTGTACTTGGGTTTCATGTGGCAGACCTGTGACATGGTGTCCATTGTCTGCCTCCAAAGCTTTCCTACCCAAGAAGCTCCTATGAACTTACCTGAGCAGACTTTCAATGGACCTGTCTGAAACTCCAGCTACTTCTGTGGCTGGTTTCTGCTGTGCTAGTCAAATCTAACTGAATTGTACCAAAATCAACAGGGCTAAAACTGGAGCAGTAACTTGGAATTAATCAGCTAATAGTATCAGCATTGCTGAACGTACTTACCATTAAACAAAATAATACAATTTCATAGTTCAAATGGCCGCTTGTTTTCTATGCTATACTGGTTCCTGTATTTGTTCATAATGCTTAGTCCAAAATTGATGAAATGTCTATTTTTCAGATCAGGATTCAGTTCATTCATACTGTAGCCTTAGGCAAAATTTCTCAGTGCACTGTATTTTGTTCTGGGAATATTCACGTTCTGAAGTCAGGTTCAAATGTTCACACACATTAGCTATATGAACAAACCAATTGAGTAAAATTTTGAGTCACTTTTTAACAAAGTCCACTTCTAACCAGAAATATTCCAAGTTAGTTCTTGAGTTTACTTTGCTAAGCCAACCAGACTGGACCTTGAACAACCAAGGAATGGGTGCAGTAAAATGAAAGTACAATAAAAAAATGTTACTAAATTTATGTATAGAAATTTAACTGCATAAGAGGCCCTGCATATTATCAGGTTGTCCAAAGAGCCTAAGGCCATTCAGTGATGGTAAGCTGTAGCAGTGATACCAACATTCCCAATCTTGTTTACACACAGTAGAAGAACATCAGGTCTTTGTGTTGCCTGGGAGAAGAAGCAAGTCTTCTGCCTGTCTCCGTCTTCTCCCCTTCTGTCCTACCAAAACAAGCACAAGAACAGGATTTTCACCAAAATTGTTACCCAATGCTGTCCATGGTGGGAGCAGTCTCTCATGCAGGAGAGACTATAGGAAACCTATCAGCTCACCTCTTAGTAAGGAGGACTGGGGAGCTGGGGAGAAGGGCTATAATTTCACCTGTGTATGGTTCTGTGGTTTCCCAAATGGGACCCAAACCTGACAGGCATGAGATTAGTTTACTGTAAAGAAGAGAAACACAGAATTAGAAACCTGTAATGAAAAATGAAAACCATCCTTTGGAAACGTATAGCTGGCTTGGCTCTGTACATAGGTTTGTTCCCTACTCCTGCTCTCTAGCTTTAAAAGAGGCACCAGGGAACATGCATTAAATGATTAAATCAAATCAACTAACTAATTACATTAACACAGTAAATTGGATAAAATTACTGGGTTTTGTTTTACAATATCGTGAAGGCAAATTCCCTACACAGCTTCAGACATAAAGTAGGAAAGACTATTATTTAATGGGACTTGGCCACAAGAGTTTTGCAAAAGATCAGAGCCAGAAATAGCAGTCAGGAAGAAATGATACTTCAGACAAAGTGGAGCAGTATTCCCTGACAGTTCTGCCAAATTTGTTAATTTATTTTAATTATTTTTTTAAGCACTGAATGATACTTTGTTTTAGTGGACGTAGCCTGCACATACTAGCAGGCTACATGACACTGAATCCATGTTTTGATTAGCATCAAGATTCCTACATATCTAAATCAATTCATTGTGCAAAGGCACCATATCAAAAAAAAAAAAAAAAAAGTAGTACTCAGAATTAATGATGTTTGGTCATCTATTCTCCAGTGAGCTTGGAAACACAGATGAACATGGTACCTTTCCTATTTTATGTCATCAGAACTCTTTCTTCTTCAGCCCTGAAGAAAACACATTTTTAGCATTGCCAGCTCTCTCTGCTTTATCAGACATCTCATTTTTGGCATCATATGATTCAAGGAAAACTTATCTCTTATTTGGAAGAAAAATAAATGTTTTTTAGGACTTATGATTGCCAAAAAAACTTTCAAAATGTACAAGACTGTGAAGCCAAAAGATAAGTAACATGAACACAGCATTTATTATTTTTTTAGAATGTCATTATTTTGAAAACACTTTATTCATTTATCTTGGGGGCTTGACTCATACCTTTTTTATTTAAAATTGCTATTGAGCAATTTTATATTGAGTTCTTCATTTTTCAGTGGTTCTTTTGATTTCTGATGTCTGCTAACTTTAGCATCTTCGTCATTTTCATCAGCACTGGTCACTTTCTTTCTTTAATGCTTCCCCTACTGTTGAAGTAAGAGTTTTGCCAATGATTTCAGAATGGAGCTTTTGGGAAAATGAAGCAAAGATTTAATCCTTCAGACTTTTTCAGACTGGGACTAGTGTGCAACATGGTTAAATCATTGTTATTCTTTTATTCCCTGTGTATGAATGTAACAGCAGTATAAAAATCTTTTTGTTGTATAGGATAGCATATGGCATCACACGAAAACTAAGGAGGTCTTCTAAGCTGATTAAATAAAACCAACAAGAGTCACAGGAGGGAATGGAGGAGGGTAAACACTTGCTTGCCTGATCTGAGATATTTGCAAAAACTGCAGCAATTCTCCACCAGCTAAAGATTAAAGTTTCCCTTGGTGAACTGATGACCTTTGATGTGATAATTGCTGTTTTTCCTGAAACTCTGAAAGAGACTATGTATAGTACGGTTAGAAGAAAAAAGGATAAATATTAATGAAGCATTGGATTTTTATTCAAGAACAGCAGGAGCCAAGCAGTTAAACATTCCTTTTCATCCCACGAAGCAGGATAGTAACTAAAATCCCCATAATTTTCGCCACATATACCTTAATCTCTGAGCAGTTTTACAGAGTGCTGTGTATACCTGTGGGTAAAAGAGCTTATTCTGTCATTAAAAGGAGTATTCATTTTGTTAGTTTTTTTTTTCTTCTTTTGAAAATGTCATAAAAAATCATTTTAAATGCTATTTTAAATATTATTAAGTATTTACCCCCCATGTAACACATACATATGTGAAAGAGTATAAATTTTGCAATATGGTGGCCATAGAAGTTTTATTCTTCAGGTCAGACTGGGTAAGGTACCACAGGATAAGAAAAACATGAAAATATTATCCTTCCCATGTTGTGATGCACAAGAAAAATTCTAACCATTTCATGAATCCAAGTGGATCCTAAATTATTACTTCAAAGATTCTCTTGCACATAGTTCACCGTGTGCTCACTAATAGAAAATCAAGGTAAACATGCTACAGTTAACATGTAATTGTCTTGCTCACTCACAAACTGGTGAAAGGAAAACTGCTTAAAGAGCTTTCTACAGCTGTCCAGGGCAGTGTACAATGCTATGCAACACAGGGACAGCACAGCCCATTGCTTACCAAAATGACTTTTTTTTATTATTGTTTTTAAATAGAGACACAAGTGCTTTATTTACCTGGTAGTGAAGTTACTTCCTTCTGCAGTTAGTTGTTGCTTTAGATAGCAAGTCAAAAGATACTCAGACTTTTCCAAAAGGCTTGCCATCTCCAGTCAAGATGTTAATTTGCATGTCTGTCATGGCTTGGAAAAGATTAAGTATTAGCCTTTCTTCTAGCATGTCAGACTTATTCTGCTGTTATCTTGAAGCATTTTAAAGTCAAATAAAATTGAGATTTTCAGACTGATTAGCTGGTGTGACTGCAAAGGCATTTCTGTATTCAAGAAATGCCTTTGTTATAGCAGCCATCATATCTGACCTGCTGCCTAGGTCAATAAAGATGAAGGGCTCTTGGTCTATCACAGAAGAAACTCACTGTGGACCGAGATTGGGTCTGCTTTCATATGCATACACTTACTGCAAACCTAGCAACATACATGTTTTCTTCAAGTGATTAATATAGCATCACATGAGACATACTGTTTCTTTGGAAAACATCCTTGTAAAGCTGTCTGAAATGGGAGGTTAAATATCAAAGGGCTAACACAAAGAAATGGAATGATCAAACAAGTAAACTATTCTGTGATTAGCATGGAACATTTTGTTGATGATTAAGTAAAGAAAAACCTGCTGAGATGAGGAGTAAGCAATTACATGTTGAGGATACTCCTACTTATTGCCTTATTAAAAGTATTCACAAACTGAGAGACCCTCCACAGGGTGATCACTTACTTAATTCCTTAGAGCCAACAGCTTTGCTGTGTTTATATTACATGATTTTCTTGAAGGAAGGGAAAAAGCAGGAAATTTTCACTAAATGCATAATCACTCTGCGTCAGAGAAAAATTACGAAATTCAGGAAACTTTTGTATATAAAGGAGGCTGCATGCTTATTATTATTATTTGTATCGTGTCTTCAACTGTCAACTTCCTTTCCTAAAAAGCCAATTAATTATATGAGTATGATAGTTATAGCCAGTGGTTATTGCAAATACAGAACAATTCCTAACAATAATAAGGAGATAGTTCATTCTGAGCATAGCTGACAGTAGTAGTGATAGCTGTCTGTGGAAGTAGAGAAAACATTGCTTACTAGATCATGAAAGTTTCCTTTTACTGAAGTTTCAGTATGCTGCATGTATAGAAAAGATTTGGGAAAACAACACAACAATCTTTTTTCACTAGAATATTTTTTCCAGCTTTCTCACCTCTGTAATTTGGCTTCCTTTCAGCTAAGAAACTTTGCCTCCATGCTGACAGCCGTTGTAAGCTCCCTTTCTGCTCTTAGGGCAGTGGAAGGATGCTTGAGAATAAACTAGGTTCAAAGACCAGTTGGTATTGTCAGATTCATAAACAATTCTAGTAATACTGGAGGGAGGACATCTTACCTGTTTCTGGCTTGTGCCAATAATGGACTGAAACATCAACAGATGGTGACTACTGTTAGATCTTTCAAATGCCAGTGGGTATGTAACTGGCAAAGAACCATAAAACGGATGAATACTGTTACATGAACCAACCTGGAAATCTTGTGTTAGTAAATAAGGAAACATCAGTAAATCTTAGCCATTCCCTCACTTAACCCCTTAACATGTACCACATATTATTGAAGAAATGCAGAATGTCTGTCATATTGCTACAGTATAGAAAGGTTTTGGTAAGTGAAACCATAGTTTTATTTTCAACGTAGACCTAAATATGGCACTGTAGGCCATTTGCAGGCCATATTTGTAGGCCATTTCTCTTAATAAATTCTGAATAGGTTGTGATCAGTCTGCCAGTAAAGAGAGAAATTAAGTGTATGACAGGTATAGCTCAGGTGCAAGGTTGATGAGTGGAAACATACGGAAATAAATCTTTGAGAAGGCTTACCTGGATGATCATTAAGGTTCCAGGCTTATGGTTCAGCCTAGCTTGACATGTCATCATCCATAATAAACTGCAGAATGGTGTTAGTTTTGGGAAGTACTTCTTGGCATACCAACCTCTGTAGCAATACAATAGGGTTTTATGTGAGGCCTTGTACATATGACTGTTGTCATTTAATATTGTCAGGATCTATGATTTGCACTGTCTTTCATTAAATGTAGAGCTGGCCAGAAGGTGACAGTTCAGCTTTCAGCTTTTCAGCTTTTTTTTTTTTTTTTTTTTTTTTTTTAAACAATTAAAACCCTTCCAGTGGATTGTTTGTTTTTCTTTTCACAACATAAAATTCTATTGAAATTCATTTGCAGATTGAAAAGTTAAGGTTTTCCATCTGAGCCTCATGTCTGGGTATAAGTAAAAACAATAGTCAAGATGATCTTTGTTTTAGCTTCAATCCTATTTAGTTGACACCAGAGATCTATAATTAGCTAATTGTTTGCACAGAGAATTGAGGAACTTAGATGCAAGATGTTATGTAGTAGAACATGTGGAAATACTGAAAGTATTATATCGAACACATCGTTTAAAAATGGCACAGTCAAAATTTGTCTGGAAGTCTGATTCAATGGGATATTTCACAAACATATGGCATAAGGAGCAGCTTTTCAGCAATAAGCCTTAAACAGGTATTAGATGCTAACTTGTGACATTTATCACACTGTCTACAAGATGCATATGATTCACACTCAGTCACTCAGTTGCCTTGGTTTTAAGCAATTTCACACTAAAAAGAAAATATATTAGCAAAAGCTCTTTGCTGTTTGGTGATGGTTATTTGCTTCTTAAGATTGCTGTCCCACTGTGTCCTTACCTGTAAACTAAAGCCTGTATCGTTTGACTGTTATGTTTGATTTATATTTTATATAGATTGCTGAACAGAATACGAAACCATAGAAAATAGCATAATTTATAATACATACACACCTTTTTATCATAGTGTTATAGGCAATGACTTGTGACATGCTCCAGTCTACTGTTTTGCAATTTCTGTTTCTTTTCATTTACACCCTTTCTCATATACTAACCAATCCAGTTGATTTATAACAAACAATTTCCTAGTGAAATGTACTTACCCATTACAACTTTTAGGACACCTTTTCTGCATTTATAGATAATGTGTTTCATTCTCATTCAGATGGATAAATGTTTTTTCATGTGAGTACTGAGCATCATCTCATTTACAACTGATGCTGTCATCATGGTATCATGGCCATAAAGCTCTGCACAGCCAGAGGCTGCCCAACCCAGTCCTGGGCCCAGAACCCCATTTCTGTCCTCAGAGATGTCAGCCCTGGGCCCCAGCAAGGCCACAGAAGAGCTGGTGTCCAGGTCCCCATAGCCCTGCCCTTCCTGGCCATGGAAGGCCTTCCCAGCCAGGCCCAACCACAGATCTTAGCCATGGCCCACAGAGAGCCACCAGCCTGCACCATGCCCTGCAAATGTGGTTATAGGTGTTACTTGAAACACGGGCGGATTTCATTTGCAGATACATAAAAATTACATTAGAGACCATAGGAAACACATGCCAGTGTTGACATTTTGCTGTATCTGTTTCCCAGCTCTATTCCATGAGAAGCCTAATATGTAACTCAATATTATAGTTAAAGACCTATAGGAGAGAAAATCATGCAAAGAAATGTGGAAGGATCTTACAAATAGTTGCACTGTTAATATAAATGCCTCTGACCAGAGGTTAACAGGGTTTTAAATGTGGGAGATAATGGAAACATAATCTGGTGTCATATGATCTGTTAGCATAATGATTTTTCATTTCAGATCCTTTCTCTCTTGTTATGGCCTGCGACGTTTGGTATATTTTTGTTCAAATTTTACCATGTCTATAATCTAAAGGTACTTTACCAGCCAGAGAAGAGGTGAGTTTCTGGAAGCTTTCAGTAAAGTGGAAAAATAAGAAGGTGGAGAAACATGAGCAGGCGGTAAAGGGGTAGATTACAGTATGTGCTATATGGGTGCTGTCATCTCCATCCTGCAGGCCTGGGGAGTGGATTTAGGGCATATCATCTGCTTGAAAGCACTGAGCTTTTAAAGGAGATGCTAAGGAGAGTTAGGAATTTTATTAAATCACATTACAAAATTGAATAAAATACAGAACAGAGATAGGAAGATGTTGCATTTTCAGCATATCCTCCCTTCCGTAGCTTAGAAGTCTTGCACTGCTGTCTGTTTAACAGCACCACAATAAAGTGTTGTGCTTGGTTTTGTTTTTGTTTGGTTTTGTTTTGTTTTCAAATGGTATTCATTCTTTTCCTCAGGAGTAAGTTACAGTTTCCAGATACTGTGTCAGGAGACTACAGTGTCAGGAGACTACATTCAAGTAATAGGGCATTTTCAATACAGAAGTTTTTTATATGTTGATGTGCAGAGTTGAATTCTTCTACCACAAATACAGGCAGAAAACAGGGAGAATTATACCACAACTTTCATGTAGAGTTTTTCTGAATATTCTGCCCAAAAGATATTGCTTGCTTTTCACTATAAACCATACAAAGCACCCTTAATTTTGGAGGGAACTTAACTGGAGGCTGTGTTAGTTTATTAAACCTGTGTCTCAAAGCATATCTGTTATTAAGAGCTTATGATCAGAGCTGCCTGCATAAGTAGCCCTTACTAAGTGGAAGAGTCTGTGGGAACAAATGTAAATTAATAACTTTATTCCTAGTAGAGAAAAACTCGGGGGGATACGTTAGTCACTGTGGTGTTAATAGATCATCGTGATGTCTTCAAGAATAATCTGTTTGTTTGTTTGTTTGATATATTCTAAATTATTAAGAAATAAAAAACATTTGTAGAAGTGTTACATGAAGGACTGGTTATGATTATTCTTCTCTTCCAGGAGACTTTTCTTGTAAAACTGCTTTGTTGTGGTTATAGACCTATCAAAATTCTTAATATTAAATCTGTAAATTTTGCAAATGCAATGGCATTGTAAATAAAGCTTTGGAAAGTTATCATTACACACTTTTTACCACACCATGTTTAGAGTTTTAGAGTCTTTTTAGAAACTAGTAACCAACCTGAATGATATTTTCAGAAACAACTGGAACTTGTTGACAGTGCTAAAGATTTGAAATTCCATATTTTGAAGCAGTAACAGTTTCACCTAGTGAGACAGAATTTGTAGCATTTAAGCTGCCTAGATTTAGACTTTTAAATCAGCCATATGGGATAGAAAGGGTCCCACTGGAAAAACATTCATTTAACTCCTGATAAATTACTCATTTTTGCTTGTTTATTTTAAAGGACAACATACACAGGAATGTATTCATGGGAGATGAATTAGCTCCTATATTATGAGTGTGCAGTGTGGTTAGTGTGAAACATTTACACCACCCAGCTCATCAGAAACCGGTCAGATCATTTGTTTCATTCCAGCTGTGCTCTTTACATTTACATGGAGCCTGGGACAGAGGGGATTTCAACTTTCTCCTTTCGTAAAGTTGTACAAAATAAGTTGTACTTCTTTTCCAAATATTGACTACTTTAATCACTACGTTTTATTAACAAAACAAAACAAACAAAACCAAAAATGTCTAAAATCAGATTTCATTTCTGTAGAAGAAATGACCACTAAAATAATTGGAAGACTTCTCCTCAGTTCAAAGGATTTTGGATAAAGCCCGAAATCTTAGCTAACTCCCATGACTAAAGGAGCAAAACTTAGCCTTTAACTTTTCAGACTTTTCAATGCAAGGGAAAATGGCAGATATTTCTTTAAAGCTGTGTACATTGATGATATAAGTGCAATGGGAAGTTGGTAGGAAGGCTCTTAGAATTGTGTGTAATGAGAGACATGAATGTTATTCAGTGATATGATGAATTCTTTGACTTGCTGTGGTGACACTGTCCTTCAGAAAACAGCTTACTAGTATATTGCTGCCTTCTGGGTTTCAGTAAGCCTGTTACTATGGCAAAAGCAGAATTTTCTATGGCACTCTTCATTCTTGGTCCCAATAAAAACATAAAAAGTTCAGAAATAGAAATAGAAAAGTAATTTTTTCAGTCAATCTAAGTATTTGAAAATCTTCAGTGATTCATTCACATTGCAAGGAAAGGTTTTGTGAATTTTTTTGTTTCACTTAGTTTAGCTCACTTCTCTGTAACAACAATACCTCCTTAAATTCACATTAATATGTATTTGACTCAGCACTTGTTAAATGTTGAATTCTGGACCCCCAGTACAGGAAAGACATCGGTAAACTGGAGTTGCACTCTACAGAGAGCCATCAAGATAGTTGTGGGCCGGAGCACTTGCCCTGTGTGCAGTCGTTTTTGGAGCTGGGTTGTTCAGAATGTAGCAGAGACAACATCAGTGGGCCTAACAGCAGCCCCCAGCACCTACAGGGTAGTCATTGAGAAGACAGAGCCCAGTCCTTGGTAGTCACACATGGCAGGAGGACAAGAGGCAACAGATATAAACTGAAAGGAAAGAAGTTTGGACTGGGTATACAGAAAAAATCACCCTGAGGACAGCCAAGCTGTGGAACAGGGCCTCAGAGTGTTTTGGCAGTGGTCATCCTTGGGGGTTTTTATGACTTGAGTTGGTAAAGCCCTGAGCAGCCTTGTCTGACCTCACAGCTGAGCTCAATAAGGACAAAGAAGTGGATTCTGCTGGTCTAAGCGTTCCTGAATCAGGTCATTGATGTGAGAGAGAAATGCAGTTTATGAGTCACTTTTTATATAAGAACATCTCATCTACATTTAGGGAAAAAAAAAAAAAAAGTTCAGTAAAGCAAGCATTGATAGTTTCCCAACAATCACTGTAAACTAAGATACTTCCCAAATTCCTTCCTAAGCAAAATGTAGAAAAGCACTATCATTCTGTCCTTTGCCTTTCTATCTCTTCTCCATTACCTGAGAGTGATTTCTGATATATCTTGGTCCTTTCCATTCTGTATTATTCAGAAGCTTCTACCTAATGATTATCAATTTCCATTCCTGTCTTCCCTTACTGTGCATAGTGCACAGTCAGATGCTGGGGCATAAGGTTGTCTGCTTGCTCCATCACTCCTGGAGAAAATAATTCAGTCTGTGCTGTGTCAGGCATCTTAGCAGAATCTTGGCTCATGAGCAGATGTACAAAATTTTTATCTATAAAGATTTAAGATATATGTATAACATCTATAAATATTATATAAAATCACGTGTCTTCACTGCTAAACAGGAACTTTTCTTAATAAGTGCATTGGAAATAAAAATACGTGTGCTTGAATGTATTTAGCCTCAGCTTCCATGCTTTAAAACTGCTCTCTGATCTACAGAACCCAGAACTATGAAATTGAAAGTACCTGTATGTGCACTTGAAAGATGAAGGAAGTCTTTCCACAGGCATTTTCACTTGGAAAATGAAAGTGCATTTATATGTGCTACCTTTTCAAAATGCTTTCTGACATAAAGTTATTCACAGAATAATTTCAACAAGTCATTCTTGAGTCTCTTAGATCTCAGACTGAAGATTATTTTCAAATAGCTCTTTGAGAACAGATATCCAAGATTCAGACTGAGTGAATTGGTATTCCTCCAGCAGATAAGCTGTATATGATATATTCTGTCCTGGATCAGGCATATGTGGCTCTTCTTTCAGGCTTTTTTAACAGCAATACCGAGATTCAGATTAAATTCAGTATCCAGATACTTAATATATTTTGGTCTTCTCTCATGTACCAGTGGTAGTTAGCTTATTTTGAAATATTCAGTAAAGATCTTAAAGCATCCCTGTGCCAGGGATTTACTGGAGAACCCACTAGAGGCTGCTTTAAGGTCAGCAGTCCTGTTCAATGAGGCAGATGTATTTATTTTGCACAGCAGGACATGTACCAAGGTCTAAGTAAGGACTTGGATGCCTGCTTTGAAAATCTTGACACTAAAATCGATCCATTTTCTTCCTTGCTCATATTTGCTGTCATTCCAGTGCAAATTTTTTTTTTTTTCACCTGGTAAGATGTGACTACTGGAATGCTCCTGGCATGGGAGTGAAGCCACATGGAGATGACTTCCTGATGTTCCTAGTGGTGGGTCAGCTGCTGGTCACTCCAGGGATCCCCCATACAGGTGTGTGTTTGAGTGTGGGCTGTGGGACAGTGAGGTTACAAGAAGCAAAAAGGACTGGAAGAATTGCTGTGATAGCAGACACAAAAACTCACATTCCTGGGCCATTGTTCTACCATGTGCTCTATAGGTAGCCCAGCTTGGAGAATGTTGAGGGCCTGCTGACCACAAAGGTGATTAACAATAATCACAGAATCACACAGAATCACAAAATAGTTTGGGCTGGAAAGGACCTTAAAGATCATATAATTCCAACACACCTTGCATGGGCAGGGACACCTTCCACCAGACCAGGTTGCTCAAAGCCCCATCCGGCCTGACCTTGAACACCTCCAGGGATGGGGCATCCACAGCTTCTCTGGGCAACCTATGCACTGCCTCACCACCATCCAAGTAAAGAATTTTTTTTTAATGTCTATTAATGTCTAATAAAATAGATGCATGGGTGATGTTCTTCTCAGTAGTGCCTCAAGTCAGTGCAACTTCCTCTCTGACTGGTCTGTATAGAAAAGGATATGAAGCATTTGCTTTTTGTAGCAGATTGTTTTGCTTGGTCTGACTATCTGTTTACTGTTATTACTAGGCTGTTTTTTTCTATCGTATAGGTTTGTGAGGGAGGAACTATTTAAAAACACACTTCCTGCTCTGTCAAGGTGTTTTTACACATAAATCAGTGAAAGTAAAATTTGCACTGTCTCAGGACTGGAAAAGATCCTTAACAAAGAGAAGAAACATACTAAGGAAGGTCTCACTTAAAGGGTGGTACTCAGTACTCGATCCACAGAATTTAGTACTTATAATTTATTGAGAATAAAACTTATTTGAATATAATGGGACTGATCCCAAAACTAAAATTTATTAGGCTTTGCAACCAGACCTGGAAGTGCAAGAGAAAGTCAACAGATACCATATGCAGTCTGTAGTGTACGAATGTGTATATAAGTACACAGATTTTGCATGTAAACATACAAAGTACCGATGTTACAAATAAGTTCATTTTCTGCACTGGAGTAAGTTTTTAAAAAGCATTTGCAGGAACTGCCCAGTTCTCTTGCTTAGCCAGTGGATGGCAGCTACCTAAATTCCCACAGTATTCGTGAAAAGTCCAAGTTTATGTGTTAAGTACATCTGAGGTCCTTACCTAGGAGTACAGGTGCTCCTATCTGTTTAAATGCATAGCTTATATAGCTTCACACAGCTATTTCTTCATGCTTCAGTCCTGAACCTGGTTCCTGTGAACTCCTGCGGCTTCCCCTATTTAGTCAGCAAGGAGAGCAGCCAGAGCAGCAGTGCAATAGAATCGGTTTCCTCCAGGACCCAGACCCTGGTCATACACCTCAACATCACTTCTCCACCTTCCTCAACACCCACAGGAAGGCAAAACCTACCTTAACCTGCCCATATGATAATGGAGTTCTGTAAGTTATGGTAAGGAAATTGGCGTATTCTCTGTCTTCTTATATATGCATAGATACTCTGTGCTACAGATGACCTGTTCATATTCAGGTTAATCATGTACATTTTATTTAGGAAAGCAAACTGTTTACCAAAGACAAAAGAAAACTCCCTCTTTCAAACAGTGCTGTGGATCTTTGAGGGAATGTGAAAGTATCTAAGAAGCAAGTTTTTAAAATTTCAAGCATTCTTTATCTAAAGGAGACGTGAAAAGCTGTGCTTTTGCATGGTTTCTAAGTTCTGTGGACTTAGAGGAACTTAAAGAAATGTGCAAACTGTGTTGCTGTTGTTCACCTCTGTGATATGATCTCCCAACTCAAGACTACTTACTGGATCACTGAATCATCAGAATGTTATTGTACAGTATGTTTTCATAATGCTCCACACTGTTGAACTGAGCAGGGATATAGCAAAGATATGTGGTTTATAAAAGGAATTTTAAAATTACCTTAAATTCCTTCCTACACAAAGGTTACTCTTTATATTTAAAAAATGCTTGGAGTCTTTTAGCAATTATACTACCTGGTAGCTGGAAAGCCACTTATTTAAAGATTAAAAAAAAAAAAAAAAAAAAAAAGATATCAGTAGCCTGCTTGGAGCCTACTGCACATCTAATTATCTTTCTTGGTCTCAATTATTTAGCAAGTGCTAATAAACTGCACGTATCATGACACTCATGTTTAATAAGCATATAAATTTAATTGATTTTTTTCCCCCATCTCTTTGAAGATTCACAGACACAGAATTCAATCACAAGGCAATGGCATTATAACTTCCAATATAACATCAGGTTTTAATAAGCCTCCTGTTTGCTGCACACATGTGCTTAAGACTGCCTGGAAACCAAATCAACAGAGAAAAGGGATTACTTTAGATTACTTTGAAATGTGCATTGTTTGAAATGGCCTCTGGTGACCAGCTTTCATGAATGGCTGATTTTACTTGTGGGGCACGTCATCTGGCTCAATTATACCAGCCTCTTTTGTATGACAAGTGCACTTCTTGGCTGTGTTGAAATATGAAATACTAAAACAAAGTAAATCAGATGGTGAGAAATAAATTTAAGAAACTGTATATTGCTAGAAGCTTGTAAATTAACAGAAGACTTTCTTCTTGATGAAAAATATGTCAGAATTTTCTTTCAAAACCATTTCACAGATTTGAAGCTAATATAAAAATATTTTTATTTACTTTAATCTTTTGTTTAACTATATTAAAAACATTAACATAAATACATATTTTCCTTTTATCAAAGATAGTTAATGTATTAAATTAAATATGTACATTAACTACAGCTATGTATTTTTAAAATGTTATTGAAGTTTGCTGTTTTACCCTGACATGTGAAGTGTTGGAAACTTTCTCCTACCAAGAATATCCCTTAACCTGTACAAAGTTATAAAAGTAGGTTAGAAAGTGTGCATTATACTTTCAAGTCACTGCAGGCTTTTTCCTTTCCTGTCTGTGTTTTTGAAATTACAATGCAAAAACTTAATATAAGGTTATGATTCTCCCTGCCTGCAATTACTTTAAATTATACTTACTTTAAATTAATCTAGCCTGTGGCTAGATGATACTGATGATACATCATTATAATACACATATTATGTTTGGAAGTTGAGTAGATAACTGATTGATTAGCAAAGTGTGTTGGAAATCCAATAGATAATGATTAGATTAGACCTAGATAGGAACTGCATTCTTTGTGTTCATTGTAAATCCTATACTTTACAGCTAAGATTAGGGGATTAACCTTTAAGAAAAAATGGTAGATCTTGCTTTTTTCCTGACTTCTGCTGTACAGTAAATGTGTTTCCCATGGCTGCAGGCTTGATATTCCCACAGGAAACTGCCCTGCAGATTTACGCTGTTCTGCCTGGTAGCCTGAGATTGCAGTGTTTTCCTTTCAAATATAAGATAGAAGCATAAGATGTGAGAAAAGCATTAATGTTACCGAACAGAAAACAGTCATCTGTCAACAGCTTTTACCACTTAAGTGCTTCACTGTATTACTGAAATTGAGAGTTGTTATCCTTATTGTTGTTGTGGAGTGTTACAACCAGCTAGTCATCAAGGCCATATGATTTAAAAAGAGATTTAAGACTTCTGAACTGCTAGGTTGCTCTGGTGCAGATGAACATGTCGCCTCCCTGGCCTTTTCTTATGTAATTTCAATCTGTCTGCACAATTGTCATGAAATTACTAATTTTGTAATTTGGATGGGTCTTTAACTGCACACCTGTTATTATTCAGACTGTGAGACTCTGAGAAGTCCATCCACTCTTTGACATAAACATCAAAGATTCACAGAAGCTGAACATGTGTGGTTGAGAAAAAACAAAAAACAAACAAAAAAACAAACAAACAAACAAACAAACAAACAAACAAAAAAAAAAACGTTTGCTCCCTTTAGCCTTAGACTTTCCATGTATGCAAAATGTTCTTGAGTACAGTAAGATTTCTAGAGGGACACGTCTCACTTCAAAGCAAAGAATGACAAGTGGTGGGAATCCTGAACTTTGTGGGGAGCACTGGTGGGTGAAGCCATCTCCAGTTAACATGATGACAGCAGTGTTTGGCCCTCTAGGCTGACTGACCAGCTGACCAGGTGCCCACAAATGTGACCAACCTCCAAGTTCATATTGGAAATTATAAAACACTGTCAACAGCAAATTCCCCACTCTGTTTTCTATGGATATTCAGAATTCTTGATGTGTTTTTCCCTTCTACTTTTCTTACTGAGAATTTGATTTTAAAGAAACAGAGAACACTGGGGACGTATTTCTATCAAAAATGTTCATAAAATATAAAACTGTCAAATCAGCTGGTCATATATAATATATATAGGATGACAGTGTTCCTCTGTTTAGGATCAGGAAATAATGCTTATACATGTATTCTTGTGGTAACTAATGTTTAGGGTTTTGTTTGTTTGAGGATTTTTGTTGATTTAGTTATCAGAGGAACATGTAGGAAGAAATTATCCAAGGTAGCCTATTGCATAAAGGACATGAAACAACTTATCACTTTCAGTGATAAGGCTTTCTGCTTCCTTTCCATACTTTTGATAATTTTTGTGCAAGTTCCTAACACTTGTCTGCAAATCTCAAAAATTTCCTAAGTATCAAAATAATCATTAGTGGAATATGTCTTAGTTAAGCCAATTTTTGGAGGCAGGGAAGTGGAAGTACAAAGAAATAATCAATAGGATACTGGACAGTAATGAAGAGCAAAACCTTTAACCATAAAATGACCACTGCAACTGGAGTTTCTTCATTTGGGATCCCTGTTGTATCTTACATTCTCAATTTGCTGGGCATATTTATTGCTAATATCAAGGGAACCAAAATGTGAATTCTGTTTCTCAAGATCCACAGTCACAGTCCACTTTATTCTTTTCTCCTCCTTCTCCTTCTCCTTCTCCTTCTCCTTCTCCTTCTCCTTCTCCTTCTCCTTCTCCTTCTCCTTCTCCTTCTCCTTCTCCTTCTCCTTCTCCTTCTCCTTCTCCTTCATTATTTTTTATTATTATTATTATTATTATTATTATTATTATTATTATTATTTTATTAGTAATTCTTTCATTGGCCAGAGTAGATCCCTTCTTGTTTCTAAGGAAGGGTTTTAACTATGACTTTGGATGATGTTCATGCCCTTCATGCTCATAAGAAAACTGGAGTAATGTGGTGTAGAGAAGACAAAGTTGTCAACCCTTTGTTAACACTTGGTTGTGCATTACTGATCTGGAGCATTACATAGTTCTTTTTTTGTTTGTCTTGGGGACAAACATATGTCCAGTAGCCTTACTCACTATCCCCACACTTAACTTCAGATTTATAACCAAGGAAGAAATCTGTTCACGTAAGCTAGATTCCCTAAGCAAGTATGAAATATATTAAATAAGAAGAAGTCCACACATCTTTAAAGCTTGTAACTGAGAAATACAGTTATGAACATTCAGTGGCCTTTTTTCATAAAAAAAATGTATTATATTGGACAAATTTTTATTGGCCAGACACAAAAAAGGTGCTTTGGGTGAGCACAGTAAAAAATGCAGATGTCAAAACAATGTGGATATGCAAAAGGAAAATATTCTTTTCTGAAAAGTAGCTGTCTTTTGTTGTGTTCCAAATTAATCCCTTTCTGCCAATGCAGCAATGCTTACATTATGTTAATAATCTTAATCATTTCTTGGCGAAAATGAATGTAAAACAGGTAGTTTCAAAAGATATTATTTTATCTTTCACTTTTCCTTCTGGTCACCAAAAGACATTCTGTTAAGAGACCTAGAAATCAAGTCCTTCTAGTTTTTATTCCACATGACAAAAAGTGGCACTGTAGCCCTTCTTTGCAGTGCCCTGCCAATGTAATTCAAGTTTCACGGGTAATTAATTCTCCATGCCAACGAGTCCTTGAACTGCCTGTTATAATACTAGCAGCATAGAGCCAACTGAAGAACCAAGTTTTCAGATTTTATCCCATGAAAGGTGAGTACAAACTATGAATTTGTAATTCCATTAAAAAAAATAAGAATGACTGTAAAATAAAAAGTACATCCAAATGAGGTAAAATAGTCTCCTGGATTTCATAATACTCCAGTTTTGTTTATTTACTGACAGTGTTTCAGTTGTCATAGGTATATTCTCGAGGCAAAATATATTTTAAATTTATCAAATAACACATATATATTTTCTTCTTGTAAATGCTCTTAGAGAAAAAAAAAAATCATTTCATATTACAGTCTTGATTTCTGAACACTGCACAGAAATTTTTAAGTTTACATCCTCATATGGATCTGAAAAGGTCCCTTTTAGAATTTCTCCTATTTTTGCCTATTTCCCAAGACAAATTACAGTGTCTGTAGGGGCACTTGTAGAATACCAGACAGTATCCAACACAAACAGCCTTGTCTTCCATTATCAAGGCTGCATTTTGACAGTTTTCTTTATTTCATTTCCTTCAAGAACTTTGAAACAGGCTGTACGAGGACAAGTTCTCAAAGATCACTTCAGAATAAAGATTTGTCGTATGAAAATATGAAATTGTTATGTGTAATGAAAAATGGCATTACTGTGTTCTTGTGCAGGAACCATTCAATGAGACTTTGTTAATTAGTTTTATACATTTCTTGATATTTTACTTTATCCATCAAGGGGAAAAAATAGATAGCTGGAAAAGAAACCCTTCATTTCTTTTACCCAGAAAAGAATTGTCTAAGGTGGCTATAACTTGCTGAAATAATCTAAAGCAAAAAGGACTTTTTTAAAAGCCCAAAGAGGTTAGAATGAAGAACACTTACTAATGTTAGTCTGGATTAGTATAAATTTTATTAGCACTGAGGTGTAATTGTCAGGAACTTTCAGTTTCATACTGTGGGGGATTATTCAAACATGTTAGTGCCAATGTTTGCTCAGTGCAGTCAGGATGACTGCACTTTCTGGGTCAACATTGTCTGAAAAAGTTTGCTGTACAGTAGAACTGATGTAAGAAACTAAACATTGAGTCTCACTTCACGTATCCTTTCGTTCTTTGTGAGGTGAGTCAAAGTTTTGCTATTTAAAGATCAGACATTTAGAGAAATTGTATTTCTCCTTTGCACCAAGAGCATGTGGTGTCTGGTGTCTGTCAGAAGAATGCTTACTTCTTCAGTAATGCTATTCTTTGGTGTTTTTGTCAGCTTCTATGTGGCTTAAAACAAATACACGGAAATTGAATTATTTTTAAAAGTCAGTCTGGACTAATTACAGACTTCCAGTCTGCTTATCTGAGTGTTGTGTAATCACCTAAATGGCATTTAACTTTAAACGCCCAGCCCCTGTATTGGCTTTGCAGTGCTGTAATGCTAGTCAGAGACTGCAATGTTTGGTGGGGCAGGGACAATGAAAGACAGGATTTCTCTGCAGCAGACACTTGGATTTTCCTTTTAAAGACATTCACACTCCTCTGGTGTAATTACAGCCTGCCAGAGTGAGGAGCATGAAACTGTTTAGCTTGTGAAGCTTAAAATAAAAGGTGCATATGAAAACAAGAACACGATCCTTTTTCTAGCAGTCCAGCACAAGTCCCTTCCCCTCCCTCTCCTATGGCTTCTTCCCCTGATATTTAGAGCACCTTCCATGTAACATATTTTTAGGTGAGTGACAGGGACTTTGTGTGTGTGTGTGTTGTGCTTTCATTACACCATTTTTGTGCTTATTTGTATGTTTGTAGTTAATGTCACATATCTAAATTTGAAATCTCAGGTATGGGAGCACAAATCTTATGAATCATGCTCCAGCCTAATTATATAATGTCCAAAACAATTCCTATGCAGCTTTTCCCATAAGCAGACTTCTTGAATGTTCTTGGGCTTGGGTGGTTTTGTGCTTTGTTTTATTTCTTTAGGGACCGAAGTCACCGCGTTTTATCCATAGTCCCAAAATAATGTATGTGGCCAGTCAGTACCCTGGAGGGAGCAGGCATGACTCTGTGGTTTCTTTTCCACCCCTTTCCTTTTTGCCCCCAGGTATTCCCTCCCTTCCCTTGTGTAACAGGACGGTTTTACAGTGCTTCACTCAGTAATGCAAAAAATGTTCAAGTGTAAGTGGCTGCCCATTCCTCCCCAGGCCAATCAGTCATTTTCAGTCACAGGTTTAAATCTGCTGCAGCGAAGGCAAGCCTCTGTGCTTGCATCAGGTCTTACAAAAGCAAGGCTGTTTGACTGACAGGCACAGAGAGGGGGTTCTGATAACGCACTGAGTTGAGTCTGGAAACCGAGTATTGAGGACAAGGCTGTGCCAGGGGTACTGTGCATTATGGATGAGGCACTCGGGTCCATCATTGATTGATTGAGGGACAGTTACGCTCTTTCACAATGCTGGGTAAGATCATCTGGGCTGTCACTTAATATGAGCTTTCTTGTCAGTGGGAAGATGACTTTTCATGTAGTGATCCAATGCAGATTGCAAATGACAGCCATGCTCTCCTCTCTGCTTTGTAGGGGTTTACTTGCTCATGCAGGTGAGTTAAGCTAAAATAGCTTTATCGTTTGCCAGGTGCCATACACTGGAATTAACTCTTATTTGCAGAATCTCAGGCTGCTTATAAATATTGGAAAAGTACCTGCATTTGATGACATGATATATATGTCCTTTATCTCTAGCAGCCAAAGTGCCACCTAACTGCTGCATAGGTATAGCATTAAATTAAGTAGATGAGCTGGGGGGAATGCAAATTTTTTTCTACTCTTCTTTTTCAGGACAGAGAAACAAGCTGTAATGAACAGTTCTGGAGACTTTGAAGCACAGTCACAGCACTGAGGTCTTTGACTGACAAGCCTTCAGCTTTCTCCTTCTTATGGGGCTCCTCCTACAGATGTTCTGAACACGTCTGCATCCCAGCAATTTTTTACTGCGCCCAGGTACTGACTGTAAGGAACATGCTGCATAAAAAGAAGCGTGGGGTGTAGGAGAAGGAGCAATGTGAGGAGTATACCAGGAGTCAAGCCTATACAAAATGCAGGCAGTGGCATGACTTCAAGCAAAAATTATTTGAAAAAGCATAGTTGCAGAAGGAGCAAGGTTATTCTTAGAAAATGATAGAATAAAGTTATTATTCAACAATATGGCTTGTGTCATGTCAAATGGTATGTGTCAGGTCTGACTTCCCTAAGTATCATCCTTTTCCTGTGTGACTGAAAGTTTATTTATTGCTTAAACAGAATTTCTTTTCCTCCCTACAGATCTTGAAAACTAGAGTTCAGGCACTTCTGGATCGCTCTTTTCATTGAAATACTGGAACTACTATGAAGTCCTCCTTGTTTGCACTCCTCTTGGCAGTGCTCAGTACTGAACTGCTGACAAGTCACTGTTCCACTGTCAAGTCCCCAAGGTTCAGAGGACGTGTGCAGCAGGAGAGAAAAAATATCAGACCAAATATCATCCTTGTACTCACAGATGACCAAGATGTGGAGCTAGGTGAGAAAAAAATGTTATTTGCTACTTCATTTCCTCATGTGTCGTTCAGTAATTTCTGCAAGGCAAGAAGTACTTTAAACTCAGAGAGGGCAGTGGTCCAGAAACAGTATCAGAATGTGGAACAAGTTTGGAAAATAAGTTAAAAAATATTATTTAATAGCATTTATCAGATTTAATTGCAGACTTTAGGAAATGCATGCATATCAAAATTAATCATAAAAGTCTTTAATCACTACCATAAAAAGATTTAATAATGCATGCAAGGACACACAGGTAAAAAACTTGCATCAAAACTTCTTTTTCAGTTTGTTACTTTACATAGCATTGAAAATGCAAGCCTTATGAGATTAGCCTTTCCCTCAGTGCTGCATAGGTGAGTATTTAAGTTCTTCACATACTTGTCACATGTGTGAATGCCTTCTGACTTGTTTATGCACACAAGAAAACAGTCTTATTTCACAATATAGAGCTAATTTCTATATGAGTTATTACAGTGTTTAAAATTCATCTGTCTTAAAACTATGTTATATATGTAACAGTAAGATAGCTTTGCTTTCACAAGTATACTGAATATGTGAGCACAACCTGGATACACCAGACAGAAGTGATTTTCACATATATTTCTCAGGGCGGAAAAAGTTAAAACACTTGGATGATGTTACAGGAGGCCTTTGAATGTTTTCCATTAAGTAAGTTAGAAAGATATTAATGATGGTTACGCATATAACTGATTTTTGTTTCACTGCCTGAAGTGAAAAAATGAGAGAAAGAAGATCATTTTAGGTTACCCCCAAGCACATATTTTAGTTTTGGGGGCAGGAGGTAAGATCAAAAAGGTGGAAAAATGGCAAATAAATTTGAAATGAAATCTTGCATTCTTAGTGTTTTTTAATGAAAGACATGTTTTTAATAAAAGTAAGGTGATTTTTTTTAAATAAAATGCCACATGACACCGAAAAAAATCAAAATGTTTCATTCAGAAAACTTGTAATGAAATAGTTCATTTATGCTAATATCAAATACTTTCAGCCAAAAAGTTATAGGCAGAAAGAAATAAAAGCAACCCTGACATTCTTGAGTTATTAGCATTTTTGTATTTGTCATTATGCAATAATAGTTTATGCAGTCTTTCAGAGTTGTGAGAATATAATTAATACACTGTATTTCGTGACTGAGGGTTAATCCTTTCATGCAGCAGTTTTGTCCCAGAGCAGGCCCCGAGATCTGAGTGCATCTTATCTATTTCATTTCTCACTCTTTCAAACGTCTGCTCTGTTTAGCCATGCTGCATAACGAATGTCTGTTCCTGACTCTATTTTTGGCCTAAAATACAGCTATTACAATAGGAATGCATTTCTTCTCGATAGAGTTGTTCTGAATTCGTTAAAAGGGTCAAGTCACATCTTCCTTTTTGTGGTCAGAAAGAGCCTGCTTTCTCCAAGGCGCTGGGGAAGGTAGGTCAGCAGACACACGTCTCTGAACAATGTTACCGACTAGCTGTCTTCAATCTTGAGAGAGGGTTTGCTAGTGGTGAGAGAGCAGGAAGGATGTGGCAAGCCACTTTGTTCATTTTGTGGAGCTCCTCTCTTTGAAAGCTGCACTGGATGTTCACAGAGGGCTCTGGCTCCTATTAGCAAGCAGTTGAGCAATAGCCTGGACATGTATGCATTCCCAGCGCATTGAATGAAGACACAGGTTTCCCCTTTCCATAGATCATTTCACAGGAAACAGGATTCAGCCCCAAGACTTACTGTATTGCATTATTCGCACTTCTACTAATAAATCATTCTGCTTATTTGAAAAGCAAAGCCATACTGTTTTCCATGTGTGAAGTATCCCCTTGCCCTTTCGTGATTCCTGTGAAAAAGAAAAAATTCCTGTTTCCCAGAGGTCAGTGGGAAGTAACACTTTATGTCGCAAACAGAATAAAGCTTAGGCAGAGTTATCCAAAAATCACAAGACTGAAAGTCTCTCAATGTGGATTATTTGCTATTGTATTCCCAGCACGAACATTTCTAAAAGCTGTTCTAAATGAATGCTTGAACATAAAAGCATATAAGGTACACTATAGATTTCGATCAGAAAAGATTTGTCTCTAGTGTATGTATAAGAATTGAACCAAAATATTCAGCTGCCTGAGTGTAAATGATATACAGGGGAGTTACCCAAAGTAAAATTTGCAAGAAGCAGAGAACTAGAATTTAGTTAGTGCTCAAAGCAGCTCTTCATATTGATCTGCACCATCCCCCTGAGTTCTGCATTCTGAATACAAAGAAGTTCAGCAGAGATGCTGTCTCATACAACTTATCAGATAAAAGCCCCAAACTGCTCCACAATCCCAGTCAGTTCTTATTATAAATGCTGAGAGGAACACGGCACGGAGGAAGGATATTACTGATCAGCTGGTGGATGGTAACTTAGGCAGTATGAAACAGCCTGGCCCACGGCTCTTGATGAAAATCAGCAAAAGTTAGGGCCGGAAGCTGGGAAGTAATCAGTGAAATTGTGCCTTTGCACACTTTTTAGCCTTCACCAAGATCCCAAGGACAGAGAAATAACTGCCTGACGCCTTGATAAACACATCTTGCTAAGGACAAAACACCAGCTCCCAGAACTGCATGGGAACAGTACCTCTGGAGACAGTGTATTACTGCTCTTCAGGGTGGTAGCTGCAGCTTCCACTAAGGCCATGTCTCTTCTCCTTTCAGGCATGAGGACTGTTATTTTCAACTTTTTGCTCACTTTTAAATCACTTCCCTTGCCCTCTATGTTCTCTGTCACTTCTTTGTCCCAGGTACTTGCACACATCAGTCCCTCAAGCTGGCCCTCAAGCATGACCCCTCTATATCCTTACTGGGATATTTGTGCAATGTCAAAAAGGAGTCAAAAATAATGAAGACTCGTAGTTCCAGTATTTTAAACCCAGAGCCCTTTGAGATGTTGGACAAATGGGAAAAGGTTTAAAAAGGGGATGAAAAAATCCCTAAGAAGTAAAATAAGACAATTACTTCTTCATCAGTTGGTGAAGGGATCACAACATCATCTGGATACATCATATCAGGCATAATTTACCTGGTTTGCTTTCCATCTTGACTAGAAATTTCAAAGCACTGAAAAATACAAGCTGAAAAAAATGGTGATATATTCTGAGATCCGCAAGAGTCTGTCACCTTACTGAGGCCTTGCATAAACAAATTAAGACAGGATAGTTTGGGCTGTCCCATTGTAGAACTGTCCACCTGTGATACACCTGGCTGAAAATCTACAGCAACTTTAAGACTCTTTATGAAACCTTGGTTACTGCATGTACTTCTCAACACATGAGGAGAACAAACTGAGAGGTGATGCTGAATGTCTTTCTGACAAAACTTGCTAATTTCTTTGTCCAAAGTGGCTGTCCTCAGTTATCTGGTTCCCCTTAGGTGCTCCCCACTTGGTCATGTAGAGCGCTGGTGTCCTGCTGTCAGACAGCGCCTGAGTACATGTGCCCTGAAGACTGTGGGCCAGATGGTAAAGAGCACAAGCTGTGAGGAGAGCTACAGACAGCAAAGGATTATAACTTATATCAGCAAGTTTTATCTCCTACTTATGTTTTGTTTCACAAATGAGGAAGTCTCACCTGCTTTGAAGTGTCCATTCCAGAATTTCCAGAGGGGCTATATCTATTATCAGAGTCAGTAAGTGCATACCTGGAAGAAAAACTTACTCATAAACAGCAGGTTTGCAAGAGCAGAGGGCTGACCAAGCAGAGGAATGAGGAAGGGCTGTAACAGCCATTCATTTATAATGCATAGAGGCATGAAAGTGCACGTTGGCTCTGATGCTGTTACTGTGCATTAGTGTACCATGACAGTGTGCTTCCCATCTGAGAGGACCTACAAGCACTTTGCAGCTGAACTCTCAGTAATAAACCGCAGCATTTAAAAAATGGGAGAGCTATGGGAGAAAAAAAGAAAAAAAGGAAAATGAAAAAAAGAAAAAAAAAAAAGGAAAAGCCAGCCTGGGGTCCAAAATAAAGACAATGTAGAGTAAGGATCATCTCTTATTTGACTTTTACTCAACAACTCCTTGAAACACTCCCACTCATACAAAAGAAAGACCTCTAGTGCTCAGGGAGCTCTCAGTTACTCTCCTACTTTTCTGTGTCTCTAAGCACATTTTTTGTCTGTACTGAGTTCAGGAAAGCACAAATGTAGATTCTCTGCATTTAGGAAAGATGGACTGTGAAAGAAGAAGAATCCAAAATGATGATGACTTCTGCTCAGGGTACTAAATATATCCTTAAAGACACATATGAGTGCTGCACCAGGAATTGCTAAAGAATTAACTGTCTCTTCCTTTTGTTTTACCAGACAGTTCTGATGAAAAAGATTTCACATTCAGCACAGACTCTTTAGCCCTAAAGCAAAACCAGAGCATGCTTAACTTTCTCTAATAATATTATTTGTAAGATTTTACTGCTTACACCTAAAGCTGAACGTCCTTGGAAGTTTTGTGGCCTTACAGACATTTATTTCATGATTTTAAAACTTTTCCAAGTGATCCAAACAGAACCACCAAGAAATACTCTTATTTTATCATTGGAATCAATTATTTTAATTTTAAATTTAAGCTGACTTGTCAATTTTAAAAAATGAATTGTAAAACCAAAGGGAAAAAAAAAAAAAAAAAAAAGAATTCCAGAAGCACTTTCTACAGTAAAAACTGAGCAAGTATTAGAAATTGCAGACGTTTCCTAGACACATATTGACATATCCATGGTTCATAGTCACTGTTCACTCTCTGCTCTGTTGGATAACCAAAACAGCAAAGTTTGACAGCTATCAGCAAGTACTGACAGACCTTATCAGGAGCTGCTCAGTCTTTCTGCAGTCAGAAATCTGCACGTCCTGTCTGTCTCACCTTGTTTTTCACAAAGGAGTCTTAAATGACACAAACAACAACCTTCGTTCTTTAAAATGGATCAGTGCAGGAGTATGTTGAGAATGCAAGAGTTTATTGAGAAAGGTGCTGAATGTTGCTAGTACTTTTTACATAAAAATTCATTGCCAAAATGTGATTTTGATCACAGTGCTTTAGTTTTGGAGCCAGACATGCTGATCCTGAGTCCAGAGAAACTTCCCTTTGGGAAAATTGTTACTGAATTCTTTCTCTCCCTTCCCAGACACCTACTCCTTCCTTCCCTTCCTCCCTTCCCACCTACCCCGTTCTCTCTCTCTCTGATTATCTGATAAAAAAGAAGGAATTGTAACAGATTCATTAGTAATCTCAGAATTTTACATACCTTTCTGGCACATTGACTAATGATGCAGTCTGTGTAACATACTGTTTTCCTACAGCAGTGTTTGAAGTACTGTTGACCTATAAATTTGATACAGCTCTAAAGCTTTAACACTGTATTTCTATATTAGTCTGCACTTTAGCTTTGTTTTGAAGCCTGAGAAAAAAAGAACTCAATCTTTCTGGAATCCTGAAAAATATGTTTGGTGATATAAGACAGATTTTATCTTTTCTCCTAAAATTACCTAAGCTATGAAGTGGTCCAGATTGATGTCTGAAAGCAACCTAACCACTAATACTTTACTTTTAATGGCAAAATAACATCCAACATGTTCTGTTTCTTGCAGCAGAATGATAATCAGTACCTTTTTTTGCAGGTTCCTTACAAGTGATGAACAAAACCAGGCGGATTATGGAGAACGGAGGGGCCTCTTTTATCAATGCATTTGTAACCACCCCGATGTGCTGCCCATCACGTTCCTCCATGCTGACTGGGAAGTATGTGCACAACCACAACATCTACACCAACAACGAGAACTGCTCTTCTCCCTCCTGGCAGGCTACTCACGAGCCCCGCACCTTTGCCGTGTATCTCAATAACACTGGGTACAGAACAGGTAAGAGACAAATCAACAGTAGCTCTTTGTTTAAGTGAAGATGGTGGACGTGGAGTGGGGGGTCTTGACTCACTGCCTGAAATGAGGTGACTATTGTTCCAAACTGGGTTTACAGAGCAGGGGTTTAGTGTTATGGGGAGGGAGGGTATTACTGCCAGCTGGTCCAGATCTACAGCTAACAGCCACGCAAAGTAACTCACTTGTAATGGAGCAGCATATTTTCATGCTTGGATGTCCCAGGTGGGAAATAAGCTGTTGGGCAGTTACACCTCGTGAGAAAGAGGTGCATTTTCGTGGCATTGTGGGTCTGAACTGGCAGTTCCAGCCATGACTATGGTCAGTGTTAGGGTCTGCTTGTGGACCGCTGCTAACAGTTCTGGGAGAAGATGTCAGGGCCAGACTAGGGACTGGTGCCAAAGACCTCACAGAAGCAAAGTGCCTGTCATGGGAGTGAAACAAGGTGAACGCTATAATTTAAACTTTGCCACGAGGTGATACTTCATTTGCATTTTCTGAAAATGAATAGAAACATGCTTTTAAGAAGGATTGTTCTGCTGTGCACCAATAAGATTTGATAGTTTTCTTGTAAATTCCTGGTGGTTTTCCGTAGTCAGGAGATCCCTTTCCTGTCTACAAAGAGCTCTTCTTATTCCCCTCATCCATGCTTCAGCTTGATGTAAAACCCGATTCATTTATGCATCACCTATCCCCTAAGATTCAATCTGTAGACACGTTAGGCTCCAGCCTGACTTCCCCTTCTCGAGGTACAGGAGTTGTGCGAGGTCAACAGGGTGCAATTTGTCCAGAAGCGTCATCCGACTACAAAGACTCTCCTTTACAGGACCAAGGAGGCATGGATCATGATGCCAACTGCGTTCCTTACAATGTAATTGGCAGCAGAGAAATTTGTCTGTATCAGTGGTTTAGGCACAAGAACAGATTGCTTTCAAAACATAGCAGGCAAATGTCTCCATGCTGTCTGCTTGTCCTAGTTCTCTAAATACTGCTACACTCGGCGTCTTACATTTATCTGCCTGTTTGCCATCTTTTCTTCACCAAACAAACTCACTCTTTCTTCCACTCTGTCTCTCTCTATCTGTAATTATGAAGAGCTTCTGCATCATGTTTAAAAAGCAAAAACAAATACTTATCTTCTTTGGGCCTGATACATGTACTGAACAGTTCTTTAGTCTCTGTTAAGCTGATTTCAGTAAAGTTGCCACCAAAATACAGCACTACTAAGCCTGAGTAAGGGTCAGCACCAAGGCTTTTGAGGGGAAAAAGAGAGGAGAGAGCAAACTGATTATCACTGTTAGAAAATGTGCTGAATTCATCCTAAAATATACACCTCAGAAACCTTTTCTGCTTGGTCGATGGCCATTTCATGTGGGATCTGCCTTTCCTGTTCTTAAAAAAATTGAGTATCTTACTGACTTGTAATGTAACTTAAAGAACTGAATGCCTCCTGTGTAGACTGAACTGCTGTGGCAGACTTTGGTGTCACCCACCTTCTTTGCCCTTCTGGGGGTAAACACTCTGCTTTGGGTAAGTCTGTTCTGCCATGTATTATGAAGTCACATGGAGATGTCTACTAAATGCAAACCTGGCCCTATTGAGTGGAAAGGAACAAAAGATTAAAAGCAAAAAGGAAAAAATCCATTTCCAAAAGCAGACAGAGGGAACTCAAGTCCTAAAACTATCAGGGTAGTTGAGCGTTAATGAAGGGCAGGACAGGGGAAAAAAAGAAAAAAAAAATAAGAAAAAAAAAAAAAGAAAACAAAAATACTTGTACGAAACTGTTTCTAACCAAAGTGCATTTCTTGACCCTATAGTAATAAGACCCTAAAGAACTTATGCCTTTACTCCTTGTAAGATGAGTCCCCCTCCCAATTACCCCACAATTATTTTTTGATGCAGAAGCTTAATTAACAGTAGAACTTGTAATACATTTTTCAAGGACATTGTTGCCTCATTAAAGAGTCATCAAAAGTCCACTAACTAATTAATAATCTACATTTCACAGCTAGAAGGTTTAGTAAAATTGTAATGACTCAAGATCACCTAGGAGTGAAAAATAATTGAGAGTGGAAAAGAGGTAGCTGGGGAGAGAGAGCATGACGCATGACTACATGACGCATGGGCTCATCGTGACTCTGTGCAGAACCAGCAGACTCCACAGGTATTTGCCCTGTTCATTTATCTGCCTCTGTGTTTTGAGAGGAAATCGGTACCCTCCTCAAAAGGAAACTGAGGCAGAGAAAGAGAAAGTGAGTGACTCGAGGCCACTCATGGTTTGGTGGCCATCCTGATAAGGGACTAGTGGGAACCTTGATATACCAGTTGAGACGATGTGCTGTACCTCAGATCAGGTTCTCTGTTTGAACTGATGAGGATTTAGCTCTCACTTTTTTACAGGGTCAAATTATTATATAAGCCAGTGGAAATAAGGGGGTGGCAGAATGTTTATATAATGTCCTTACTTTTGTTCACTCCAGATAGTTTCCAACATCTATAAACCATCCGCTGTCTAAACCTGCCTCAGCCTTAACTAAACCCTGGATACTGCAATTGATCACGTGTGGGCAGGCTGCTTATGAGGAGAGTCCTGCTAAAACCATGAGGACTCCAAGCAAGCACAGCAGTCCATTTAAAGAGGTCTGAAATGTGCTGTAATAAACTGCAGTCGTAATTAGAGCCCACCGGGAAAACCTGACAAAAAACAGAATGTTTTTTTATTTCCTTTTTCTGTTTTACTCCTGTTCTACTCTTAAGTGACCTAATGGAGATGTTGTTTCATGGGAACATCCCTTTTTTGAAATGTCAGTGCTAAATCATAGGCAGGAACTGTGCTGTGTGGGAACAGGGCAGACAATATTCAGAAACAACACTGCCAAAACAAAATTGCTTTTGCTTCTAATTATCATTAAAAAAAAAAAAAATCCTAAAACAATTAATGATGTTGCAATATTTATGGTTTCTCTTACTCACAAGCTGTATGCTAATGCAGAAATGAGTCAGTTGCACAGCTTCCCGACTTTGAAAATCCACAAAATTGGTAATATTAGACCAGAATTTCTAGAATGCCAACAAACAGTAGGAAATAGCAGGGGGAGATACACAAAATACATAGAAAGAGAAAACAAAACAACTCTGCAGAGCTTCAGAGATGAGATTAGTTTTTATTACATAGGCTCCAGCTATACTGGGGAAGAAAGATGGTCACTCTGTAATTGCTTTCAAATTTCATGGAAATTGTCAGAACAGCTTCAGAAGTTTTCTTTCATCTTGTTGTTTTAAGGTCAAGAAACATCCCACCAGCTATTTAGATTCAGAAATTTTATTCACAAGATTATTAGTTGCAAGAGTTGGAAGTTTTGCTTAGCCCTTTCCAATGCTGGCTATTTGCTGTCCTTTCAATACTTCCCACAGTACTGTTGAAGTCTTTTACTTTACCTTTTATTCTTTTTTCCCTAGCCCTACAGCACATAGCCTTGCCTCTCAGACATGTGTTCTTCAGTATTGTCAGATCACGCTGCCATACACTTACACAAATACAGAGGAAAATTCCAGGTGCGCACTACCTGAACCTTGGCATCCTCCAGTAGGCAAGCAGGATTGTGCCACATTTCAATGTAGCAATAACCAAGCATTATCTTAGCATTTTAGAAGAGAGAGCCATGACAGCAGCACAGCCGATATCCATGAGACATCAATGTAACCATCATTTTATCGGTATAACGTGTGTCATACTTTGTATGCTGGAGAATTTTACAGTTTTACTAGCTGAAGTTTCACCCCTTTGCATATCTGAAGAGAAATTTAAGTATAAATTCTCCCACTGATTTAACATAGATATGCGTTCAGAGCTCTCTCTGCTTAGTGTTACCTTATAAAATGATTACCTTCTAATCCTCTCTCCTATTAGCCCTTCACAGGCAGCATAGCTGTTCAGGAGAGAGCAGGAGTCTGCTCTGGCTCAGTGACCACTGACAGCCTCACAGCAACAAGCCAAATTCAGGACCAGGCTCTCCCCTTACGCAATCACACCTGAAAGAACAAAGATCACCAAATTAGGTGATTATTTGCTTACATATTTCTTTAATTGTCTTTATGAAGACATATTTCCCAATATTTCACTCCTTGCTGAGATGGATCAAGCAATCAGAATAAGATTTAGGGTTCATGCATGCAAGTGTCCTGATAGTATTCTTAACCTTTTAAAGGACAGCAATGCCAAAAGCTGAGCAGCATGAATGCTATTTTTTAAACACTCATGTTTGCAAAACTCAGAACTCAGGAAGTGGCTGGACATCAGGATGCTGCTATCTGATATATTTTGACATTAGCCACAGACTTCTGTGTCATGATGAACATAAATGGTCATTTGCTTGACATCTAGTTAATATTTTCAACAGTGAATGCTGTTGATAAGCTTTTTATGTATGTCAGTTGACTTTTGTCAATTACGGATACCTTTGCTAGTGTTATGACCAAAGAGCTAATAAAATACTGAGGTGACAAGACTGAAGGCTAAGCAGTTTGGGGAAGGAGTATTTAAACTGTACACCATTCTATTTTGACACATTTGGACAAGTTAATCTTTCATAACTTGTGCAAAAATTATGCCTTCTGAAGGTGTGGGTAGACAATAAATTTCCTCTGGAGGCAAAGCTTGTGTGTTTCCTGTTCACAGCCTTACGGTACAATTCACTGCCAGCACACGCTATGTTTAATCTGCATCGTTTCAGTGACCTAATTTGTATCCTGCCTCATGCACCACTGCAAAACAGAGAGGATTTCAGGATATGATATTAGGGTGGGAATGAGTATGCAGGGAGTGAGTTGTGGTTTTCAGAATATTTCTAAAGTGAAAATAGAAAATCCCAAGTTTTAGGTTCTTTCTTAACTGTCATAAAAGAGGGTGAGGAGCATCAAACATAATTTAACTTGTAAATAATTTAAATAACTAAAAATATGCTTGTACATCTCACTTTTAGGAACAGAATTGCACTTTCAGTCAAGCTAGGAAATGTTTACGTAAAAGTGAAACATGATGAATATATACAAATAGTTCACAAAAAAAAGTGAAATATGGATGAAAGAAAAGGCCAAATAGAATAATGAGCAGGATTTTCTCATTCTCTGTTATCATTTGAAATGAAACCTTTTTTGGTTTCTGTCCAGGACCTCATCAAAAACCACAGCATGTTTGCCCACTCACACTTGAAACAGAATTCTGTGCTGCCAAATACTGTGCAGAAAACCATACACTAAATAATTTTTAGCAAGGTTACACATTCAAGTGCTTCATTTCAGAAAATCTGGGTAGAACATTTGTGTGTGGAACTAATTCATCTCTCTTGTTCATGTGGCCAAATGACAGGATTTAACTGCATAAGAGCATATCACTTGGGGGGAAGGATGAAATTTCCTTAATTTAAAAAGAGGATAGACCGCTATCAAGAGGTATAATGCTAGCATGCACATCAACTAGGACAGAGGTCTCAGATCCCTTCTGCAAGACTTTTATTACTCAGTAACTAAGCCGAGTGGGGTTTTATCACATACATGTATATGGGGTGGGGGGGTTCAGATGTCTGCTGGAAGGAAGATAGCAGTGAGTCTCAGGAGTCCTTTTCAGGCATTGTTGTGTCCTCCCAATGTCCAAAAGCGTTCATTCCTTTGCACTTCTGCCTCCCCTTATCCTATCCAACTTGGAGAAGCAGTCTCCACTCCTCAGATTTCTCATCCCAGTCTTCTGGCCCTGCAAAGCCTCTTCTGGGTCCATGCTCTGAGCCTTGTCCCCCAGCCTGTCTGTCAGCAAGTCATTCCCACCCTCCTTCCCCGCCTGGCGTCTAGTCATTTCTTGACAGACATGTCCTGTTCCCACCACTTGCCATTAGCAATCTCCTTTCCCAGCCCACTCAGAAAATCAGTTTCTCCCCACCCCCCTCACCCTCCCTCCTTGCCTTGTCAGTCTCCTTCTTTCCCCTTTCTTCATTCATTGTCCAGTGTCTTGGTCAACATTCCCCGTCCTGGGCCCCTGAGCCTCCGCTGCTTTTCCTCTCTCTCTTTTTCCCTCTCTCAGTTCCTTTGCTGGATCCCCTGGGGCCCTTCCCCAAAATGCTTGTCCTTATCTGCTCACCTCCTGCCCTCTGCTTTTCAATCAACTTTCTCCCGCCTACTGACACCCCTCACAGGTGGACAAAGAATGCCCCAAGGTGCCCAGATCTCCAGAAGATGCAAACTGCAGTGTTTTTTTTTTCAAACCCGAGCAAAATTTGGACAGATTATCACTAAGATGATAAAAGATGCCTCCTTGACAGAAAATCTATCATGTCTTTGACAGAGTTCATGCTCTCCTTGCAGAGCATGGAAGTGCTATCAAATGAAAGCTTGCATAATTTTTTTCAGATGTTACATGTAATTCCTTTTCCATCGCTGTGGTTCTCAAAGGTGGCTACTGTTCGGGCTAAGAAGTTTCAAAAAATTCAGCCTGAGGCAGACATCCAGTGTGGAAAATTTCAGTCCAAGTATGAGAAGGTTATAAGCAACTGAAAGTAGGGTCTTATAATGAGAAGTGTCAGACAACATCAGTACTGGAATGTGCTACCAGCTTGGCTCATAATGCAAGCTTTGTTAAAGCCATCACCCAGCCTAACGACTGGTATATCAAGTTATAGGCTAATGCTTTTTGCAACTGCTGAGTTATAAAAGCTTTAATGCTCTTTCTGGTTACAATGGTAAACCTGACAGCGACTGGGAAAGACCCACGAATCTGGAGAAAGAGTAGAAAACCTGGGTCTTTCTGCTGTGGTTAAGTTACATGACAGGGAACTAAGAAATCAGAATAATATTTTTTGCAATGCCACAGGCTTCCTGCATGACTTAGGTCTAGCTGAGGGTTAGCCTCTTGGTGCCTCAGTTTCCTCATGGCATTTTTGAGTCTGCGCTTATTTCATTCCTTAGGGAGGGCTGGAATACTGGTCTGACTTGCTGCAGTTGGTGATGTGATACCCTAATGCTCTGTAATCTTTCAGCAGAAGGGAAAAATCAAACTTTCCAGCTTTAAACCTATTGTTTGCATAACGGGAAGAAAGCAAGAAGGATTTTAGTGGAGCAGTCTGGAAGTTGCAATTTTGTTGGGCTCTGTCCCCAGAGCACAGAGTCACCGTGCGTCAGCTCTGAAATGGCATGTAAACAGTGCTTTGCAACTCTTGTGAGTAGTTTCCTGACTTTGCTAAAGGAAGTGGGCTGTCTGCTTAAAGCTCTTGTCTGGGTCAGCATGACTAAACCTTACAGCAGCATGCCTTCTTAAAGCTTTGGTTTGGTTTTAAATCAGAAACATTCCCACAAATTTCAGCAAATATCAAGGGTGTTAAACACAATGTATGTCCTTTGATCCATGGAAGTGGAGAGACGTGTCTCCAGCAGACACAGCCCAGTTCACCTGTGTGCTAATCCACTAATGCTGACAGGGGTAAGGGGCCTAATTCTGTTGTGTAATGCAGTAAACATTATTCATAAATCTTGTATTAAGTGCTGGGAAATTAAGCGGTGGGAATTGCAAGAATTTGCATCACATTAAGCTGTAAAAAATCCTGGCTTTAAACTCCAGAGATCCCCTGGGTCAAATTCTACTTGCTGTCAATTGCAACCCCCTGGCTCTCTCAGTCCAGTTCAGGACTCATTAGCTAATTGCTAAAGGGAAAACAAAAACCTGTATTAGGGAATCTTTTCGTATTAGCTACCAGACATGCATATTCTGCAGCCACTCCTGAGACACATAGATGTCTGTATAACTGTTCACCCTGCCATGTGTTGTTGTTTGCATAGACTTAATTGAACATACTGACATAGAATGTAATTATTTTGATATACAGAGTTACTCTACATGTGATTAAAAAATAACAATGTGTCCCGGGAACAGTTAGCAAAACTGCCAGAATACTGATATAAACTGTCATTAAGGTGCAAAAATTGGCATTTATCTTTCCTGTTATCCCTGTGGGGGCTGTTAAACACAATAATGAAAAGATGTCCCTTGAAATGGCATTACTTTTTAATGAGGCTTTTACCCATTGAGTCATAATCTCCATTTTATTAATTACAAGCAAAAACGGCTTCCAAAACCTTGAAACTGCTGAGTGCAAGTGGCTTCCAAAGCTGAGCATCACCAGTCAGCACTCAGAATTAGGCAAATCAGCAAGTGCCAGGCTACAGCTAAGGATGCAGGTCGACTTTATAAGCCAAACATTTGAGGATCCAGCAAGAGCATTTGCACATCACAGTGTCAGCTCCTGAGTACTTCTGCGACATACTCTACATCACTTTAATTGTTTACAATCCTCCGGTTAACAAAAAAGCATGCAGGACACCAGTAGTGATTACTTGCTGATTATATGGCCCCATGGACACTACTGTGCTTTCCTTTTATTCCAGCACTTGTCTTCATTCAGAGCTTGAAGATCCAGACACTAACTGCTGGCACGGAGCTCCAGCTCTGACTCACTGGCCCTATCCTGTACTCAGTGGTACTCAGAAAACCCTATGGTGAAATGATTGAACTCTTGTGTTTGTGTAAAACCTTCGCTTTTCCCTTCACATGTATAATTACTCACATCCTCCTGAGCTTTTGACCAGCAAACCACCCTTGGTTAAAGTAATTTGGCAAATGTGATCCATTATCTCAGCTACTGCTGCTTCTACAAGTATTCAGGGTTTTACTGTGTGTTTGACATGGGAACTGCTTTATTCTACAACAGGGTGAAACACCTATTTCTGCAAACTGTCTCTCAAGGAGCTGCTTAAAACTTGACATTTCTCAGATTATTTTTATGATAAAATGCTAAATCATTGCCAACACAAAGGTGAATGGTTCAGTCTGTCAATCTGAAGTCTCACAACATGCCTGAAATCTGGGGTTCAGGGGACCAAGGGGAAGCTAACAAAACATTATTAAAGTTGCAAAATTAAGTAACCTAAAGCAAGGAAATTCCAGGATGAATTGCCCCCTACCAGCTCCAAGCCTCCCTTTCCTTTTCTAAATTCAATTTATCTTTTCCCATCCCTGTGTTCCAGGACTTTTCATCTCTGCATTTTATGCTCGTGGCTTTCTCTCAGGTAATGCCTGAATGTAAAAAGAAGAGCAAGAGAGAAAGAAGCTGACTGTTCTTTGATTTAGGGTCAAAACTGAAACTGTGAGGACTTTCTGAGGTCCATAAAGGATCAACCTGTGGTGACATTAAACTGAGAAGCTGTAGTAAGTCTTTCCTGATCATCTGTATGCTACAGTTTTTCAAAGCTTGGCTATTTTAGTACAGATTTTCATAGCCACCTCTGTTATTTACAAAGGCACTAAATCAAAACCTAGAGACACTAGAGCTTCTTAGAGAACAGCTTGCCAAAGATTTTTTAAATGGGCAAACCCATTTATTTTTCCCTAGCCTTTTTCTTGGAAATTGCTGAACTGTTTGGCTAAAATTTTCCACAAAGCAAAATCCAGCCTGAGTCAGATAGCACGGAAACTATCATCACTACTGATTGAAGTTTGGCACAACTGCAAATAACAGTGTTTAGGTCTCAGTATTAGTCAATGGTAATTATAGGTGGGGCTATCAAACCATCCTACATGTTAAATTGCTATAACTTCCATCTTACAGTTTGAGAGCCTCTGATCTTTGTGGGAGGCAGGTTGGCACAGAGTCCTTTAAAGATGAACGCAGCACGTGGAGGTTCCCCAGGGTCATGCTGCTGGAGGATCTGGGATGGCATTCAGGAGGGCTGACCTCAAGTGTCCCCTGAACCACAGGCTGTCCTTGATTTTGCTTGGCTCAGTAATGCTCTCTCTCCCACGGTCAAATCACTCTCCCATGCTTTTCTTCATTATTGTCTCTCTGATTTCCCTTTCCCTTCTGCTCTTTCTATGGCTTCTTTTCCCACAGTATTTCAGCCTTTACCTTTACACATTCCCTGAACATCTGACTCCCTGAGAGTTTGACACAGGCTGCCTTAAAGGAGAGTTATCGTTTCCATTCTGGGAGGCATTGGTGCTGGGCACGTATTCCTTCCCCACGGTTACCCTCTTCACCTCAAATTTTTTGACTTCTAGTTGGCCCCAGAAGAGAAAAGGATAGTGGCTGGGTTGCTTTCTTAGTGGCTGTGGGAGGAATAGCTAAAAAGTCTGGGCTAGTGTCTGCAGGATTTGTTTATATGTCACATTCTACGTGGTATAGGAAAGAAACATTATATATGACTATAACCTCTGGTTAGTGACATTTGGCAGCTAAAAGATTTGATTGCACCATAGTTATATTGCCTCAAAAAAAGTTCTAATTATGAACATTTTGATTTTTCCACCAGTTTTCCCAGGAAGGAGTTCACCATGCCCACATCAATCAGATCTGAATTACTGAAGCCCTTCCACAAATGTGCTCTTTGGTTAGATTGAATGTGTCTAGGTTGAATGTGAGGTTTTCCAAAGTGACTTCATTTCCTAGTAGGAAACAAGTAAGGGTGTTTGATGTGCGTCTCGAAACCCAGCTGAGGGAGTGACGCTGGGCAGAAGCTGTCCGTGGGCAGGTCTGGCTGGCGGGAACAGGCTGGCGGTGAGGGCAGGGGATGCACACCATGAGGGGTACAGCCTGATGGGTGGTTATTACATGCAGTACCTCTGTCCTTGCAAAGGAAGAGATCTCTGTCATTCTCTCCTCTCCAGGTGACACCTTCTAAGGGCTTGCACACCTTAAGAGCTTCCACACCCACTTGGCTCTAGAAGCAATGCAGCTGCATTTGCTAGGGTGCGAGAGTTGATCGATCCTTCCGAGGCCAGTTGGCCAGCTTTCAGCACTCGCATATCTTTGGCACAAGCATTCCCAACAAGAATTGAGAGTTTACAGCATTGTGAGGCTGTTTTTCTTTTTACTTCTGTCCAGAAGAGTTGGCAAGAGCACCTGCAGACACTCCTGGGCATGATGGCAGTTTCTGAAAGCTTCGTTCTGAGGGGGTTATGACTTGTCACCTGCAGCTAATGGAAAAATATGCTTAGTTTTGCAGGCCAGGTAGACATAGTTGACCTCCAAGACGTTGTCTGTCTGCCTCAGAGAAGCTTTGGCATTAAAGCAGGGCAGGGATTCCCTCTTGCTTTACCCATATGGGGCCCAGCAGGAAACAGATCCAGACTTCCCAGACCTTTTATCAAACCAGAAAATGCAGCCAGGTTGCAAAGACCAAACTTTCAAAAGTTAGAGGCCAAGCTCCAAAACATCATAGAACTTGTTTAAAGCTACAAGAGGTGTTTCTCAGATGTTTCCTCTAGGGACTGAATTTTTATTCCATTTTCAAGTGGATACCAAGAGAAACATCTGCATTCTAAAGAGAGAAGAAAAAAAATCTCACATCAGCACTAGATTCCAAAAGTGGCAGATTAAGAAAAAAAAATAAAGTCACAAAGGCTTTCAACTCTTATAAAAATTCTGGAAATAATTTAATTTCAAAACTCTCTAAGATATAAAAGGAACATTTCTAATAAAGTGACTCTGACTCATTCTAACACATTTTGTCTTCATTCATGCATGCTTTTGACTCAGACTAAAAGACTTGGATTGCAAAGCCTCATGTGTGTGTGTGTTCTTTTTTTTTTTTCTTTCTTTTTTTTACCTTCACAGCTTTTTTTGGGAAATACCTCAATGAATACAATGGCAGCTACATCCCTCCTGGGTGGAGAGAGTGGGTTGGATTAGTGAAGAACTCTCGCTTCTATAATTACACCATTTCTCGCAATGGTAACAAAGAGAAGCATGGATTTGATTATGCAAAGGTATTTTCCAGACATATAAATACCACATCCTTAATCCATATAAAAATAACTTTTGGATAATTAATTAACCATATAATTAATTAATTAACCACCTACAACCAAGAAATTGCAATGTCATTTTCCTCTCCAGGGCATTTCAGATCAATTTCTGTGTGAGAATTTTAACTGCTGGATGGAAGAAAGTTTCCAAGGGCTCTTCAGTACAGTCTGTCAATTCCTCCCTCCTTTACTCTCTCTGCTAGAAAGTGTTGATTCTCTGGCAGAAGCAAACAGTAAATAAAGGCCTTTCTTGAAGATAACTGCATTTTGCACCACTGAACTTTTAAGCTGAGTGTTGTCAGTTATTACCCACATAAGAAACCTTAGTTAATGCTGTTTCCCATTATAAAGTGAAAAAATAAATAAATAAATAAATAAGAAGTTGTGAGTCTGTGGTGTCAGACTCCGGATATGACTAGGAGGACAGATAAGCACAAGAACACAGCCTTTGGAAAACTTCTGGGCTTGTTTGTGCTCTTGACAAAGTTTGGAAAATATGCCAAGGTGACCTGCCCACTGCCGTGAAGTTTCTCGGAAAGGCTTAGGAGTGCAGGGTGCAGACTTTCCAGCCTGCAGAAAGCTATTTGGAATTTCCTCAGACTGTAGGCTCACGGAAGAAGATACAGATGTTGCAGCTGTGGTTTCTGACCCATGTAATGAGATTTTATTGGAAGCTCACGATGCCTGTTTCTGATTTCCCCACCCGTAGAAATTACATGATACTGATTACATATTTATATAGAGTAAAAAAAAAAAAAAAAAAAAAAAAAAAAAGGAAAGGAAAGAAAGAAAGCTAGTTACTTAGACATTCTTCACACACCCTGTGTATGTAGCTAGAATAAACAGGGAAATAGGAGGGGAGTGGATGCTTTGGGAGAGCCATCATACAGGCATTTCATTCAAGCAGGCCACAAAACCAGAAATTATCAGAACCCTGATGCCTCGTGATCATTACCCATTTTGCAACCCAAAAGGTCGCTGGCTGTCTCTTCCATGCCCTTGCAGGGACTGTAACAGCCAGGGCTACCGCCTTTGCTCCAAGCATGCCCCAGGAGAGCAGCGGGGGCAGGGAGCAAGCGAGCAAAGAGGTCACAGCTGGCTGGCTTGTCCTAGCGTCGACATGCGACACAGGCCGTGTCCCTCAGGCTCTGCTTTTGCAGCTGTTTGGGGCCTTGAATCCACAACATATGATTAGTCATGCCTGGAAGTGCTTGAAATTACAAACATTGTCTCAGCACTTTCTCAATGAAGCTCACTCTAGACCTCCAGGCCAACAGTGAATGCTCCAAGGTAGCAGGTGGTTTAATTTAAGTTTTCATCTTTTTTTCTTAGTCCCATTTCCTCCCTTCCCCTTGTATGCTTCCATTTGCCACCTTGGCTGTGGGTTAAGCCAGTTTATTAGCGAGTCACAACCTTAATCTCAGCAGCTGCACTGCTTAAAGTTGTACAATTAAAAGAACAGAGCCTGCAGGAATTCAAATGCTCCCTGAATTCATGTTTGCAATTTCTCTGATAAAGTTTTTTTTGCAATATGCTGCCTGTTGTAGCTTTCTTCCAGTCTGTACATACATGAAAGTATACTCTGAACAAAGTGCATGTATGAAATGTTTATGTAAATAGAAAACCAACGTAAGAGTGTGATTTCTTGCAGTTGGGAGCCATTATTTAGAGAATGTGTTTTGCCACTGAAATTCAAGAAACATACCTGTGTCAGTATAATCTGTCATTTTAAAGGTCACTTAGCATTATATTACAAAATCTGGTAATCATAATGAATGCATTCTGTTGTATCTGATTTGCAAAATACAGTTTCATTTTATGTGGTATTGCCTGCTTAAGAAAGTAATTACTGCTCAGTCTCCCCTCTGCTCTTTGGAGTCACACATCTCTTTGATAGGATGTTTTTACTTCCTGATTTGCTCTTTAATGAGACCTCAAAAATAATAACATGATAGTATATGATCTAATTAATCATGCACATTGTAACTTTTGCTTTGTGTTAATCGTATGTTACAGGACTACTTCACAGACCTAATCACTAACGAGAGCATTAATTACTTCAGAATGTCTAAGAGGATATATCCCCATAGGCCCATAATGATGGTCATCAGCCATGCTGCACCCCATGGCCCCGAGGACTCAGCACCACAGTTCTCAGAGCTCTACCCCAACGCTTCACAGCATATGTAAGTGACAATCACATGCTGCTAGCCCTGGCTCTTGCATCTGCTTCTGGACAGGTATTTGCTTATGGAGATGTTTCAGTAACAGAGAATTCAAATATAAGAAACATGTAGTAAGCAGTGAATGATTGCTTGCTGCTTTGGACATGCTCCTTCTGGGGAGGAGAGTGACAGCTCTGACCATTATTAAAACAGAGAGAAGGTCTTTTCCTCCTGGGAAGTTGTGGGAGATTAAAAGGTCGGTATTTGACTCTGTAAGGGCAGCGTCTTACAATGCACTGAAAATATGTAGACACAGGTCAGGATCTGTTGGAAAGATATTACTTCCTCAAGTTCCTCTAAGATATGCGCTTCCTGGGCTCAAACTAACTGAAGGCATTGAGACTAAAACCACCTTTTTGTAGTTTTTGAGTGCACCAGGTTTCTTTATAGACTAACTTTTGGAAGATTCCCAAAACAGCCTGCATCAGACTGCAGTTTTAATTAACATGTTTAATCTTTCCTGGTGATTCTACTATAATAACAATAATTAAAAAATAAATAAAAAAAAAACTCTTTGTTTCTAAAACTGAAGCCAACACCAGGTATAAAGCTGAGGCTAGCGCTGGATTCCATGCCATGTGGGCATGTGGACTGCGTTCATGATTAAACAAAGCTTTTGTGCTTCCTTCCACACAGAAAAGAAATAAAATAAATATTTTAGCTGGACCATGCATTTATTTGGCTTCTGAAAATGAGGAGGAATCAGCTACATTACACTGTGACAAAGCTCTGTGGTACATAAATTGCATTTTTGATCCTGCAGGGACTCACACAGAAGAGGATGTTATTTGTAGTTATATTTGTATTATATTTGTAGTTATATTAACTAGTTTAAAATTACAAGGAGTAGCTGTTACTGCATAAACTGTATGCATAAGCTGATCACTAGTTGAGGCTAAAAAGAGATTCGTTGTTCAGGGTACATGGTTAAATATTTGTTAGTTTGTATTATTTTTGGCCTCTACTGACTTCTGCTTTCTAGATATGCCACTTTCCCTGGCCTTACATTTTTAGCGATACTTCCCTTTGCCTATATTCTCAGTATTATCACATTCCTGAAACTAGATTTTGCAAACAGTGCAAACTACCAGTAATACTTCATAGTTAATTAGATATTCAGGGTAATCCATACCTGTATATAAGTGACGAGATCGATACTTTAGTTTGTAAATATTTGCTTAAAAAGGCAGCTGGTTCTTTAGTAATCACCCCAGAGAATTATTATCATTTTATTAGGTCCTAAAGGTAAAACAAGATAGGCTTTACAACATGAAGACTGTCATATTTGGTTGTATGAAAGATCTTAGTATCTTGAATCATGTGCACCAACAGAAAGCAGCAGGGAATACTTAGGGAAAAAAAAAATAGAGAGAGAGAGATTCTCGCTATTTCCCTATTTTTGCAGCTTCTGAAGATGATCTGTTAGGTGAAGCATTGGCCTGATCTGTTTTTGAGCTGTGGTGGCAGCCCCACCATCCTGCAGTGACCAGCGTCACGCATGCTGCAGGGACAAAGCACTGCCTTTTTATCACTTTCAAACCTGGGGCTTGCTCATGTCCCCTACTTCCCATCCTCTGAGGAATAATGAATATTCACTACATCAAATTTAATAGACCTCTCCCAGGTCTTCTTTCAATCACCTCTTTTCAGAGCAAGAGGGTTATAAACTATTTGTTCTCACTCTGTTCAACAGATTGTTTGCTGTTTCATGGCACAGATTGCCTGGCCTCAGGCAAGCCATCCTCTTTGCTGGGGGACAATCCATCATAAAGGAGGGTAGGAGTCAAACTGTTTCCTCTTAGCTGTGGGGACTGTGGCTGGAAGAAAAGCACTGAATCATTGTATCTCACCCTACCTCTCCTCAGGCCAGTACAGCTCATTTTAGGCTCTGTGGTAGCTGTCTTCTGATAATAGAGTGCTTGTAGGGACTTGCATGTGTTTATCATGCTCCTGACGCTTTATATTGCTTGGCATTTTCAGCCTGATTTTTTTTTTTTTTTTTCTAGCTTATGCTGCTAGAACCATTGGGTTTAGTCAGTCTCCGAAGCTTTAGCAATCTCTCCACTTTATTACAAGTTGCATGTCACCTGGAAAGATCAAGTGAAAATCCTTCTATCTCTTTGCAGACTTAGTTTCATTTGAGTACTTCTGTAAATTGCTTTTTATTTGCATGGAGGCTAAATACTTTGTTCTGTTGGGTTGTTTGTGAAATAGCCCAGAATATGAGAATCAGCTGTGCTTCTTCTTGTCTTCTGGTGTTGCTGATTTCTTGGCAAACTTCTTGCAAAAAATCTCTTCTCTAGCTACCTCAAGAGAGACTTGCTGGGTTGTTTTGTGTTTCTTATTGCACTGACTGTCTGTATGTGTTAGAGTTCAGTCTGCAGACTAAGAAATGAGTCAAACTGAAGATAAATTGCCAATCTGGGTGGCTGAAGCTACCAAATAATTGATTTTTTTTCTGGCAAAAACATTAGTAACATGGTCTTACTAAAAGATATAAGAAGTTAAGTTCTCACAGAAATACTTGGTGCTCCCTGTAAAAACAACATGAGAACAATAAAATCCCTCCTGCCAAGGTTTGTGTAATTTGAACGTTTAACCCTTAGGTTTTCTTCCTTGGTGGTCAAGTACCATTTGCATCTCTTTTTTTTTTTTTTTTTTCCTGACCTTGGGTGACAGCCATCTGACCTTGGATTTTGTTTTTAAAGATGTAGTTGCTATATCATGTTACTGTAACGCCTACCTCCAACAAAGAAGGGAAACCAGGTCAAAAGCTGCTTGCTGGCTTTACAAACTGAGATGGAAGGTTATACCTACAAACTAGGAATTAAGATGGCCTATCAACCACATGTGAGAGGAAGTTTTGCTTAAAAGGACAGTAACTGAAGCAGGCTGTTAAATTATGTGACATTTCTTTGCTGCTAAGGTGCCTATCATGTGATTGAACTACTGACTTTATAAATTAAAAACAAAACAAAACAACAAGAAGGAAAAAAAAAAGTTTGATTAGAAGTTTTTCACTTGCACATGTGCATAGGGGAGAGGCTACGGAAGGAAATATTACAGTTCAGGGAGAGTTCTGCCCTCAAATGTTGGTCTCATTTCCCCACTTAACAATGCAGAGGGAAAGACTTACACACCGCCATTACCTTACAATCCTGTTCTCCTCAGTATAAACAGCCCAGTGGAGTGGCATGAAAAGTAATGATGTGTACTCTGTTTAATCATTAATTTTAAATGAACCCTGTTAATTCTTATTAGCTCCAGTTTAAGATGAAACACAAGCTTTATTATGTTGGAAGCAAATGGCCATTCTCCATTGTTTTCAAGCATCCATTCTCCCTCCCACTATCCCAGCTGTCCTCTCCTTAAAATACTTCCTATTTCTAACAGTTAAAAAATGTTTCCAAAACTTTAGCTTCTGGCTGCTGTCTATCACCATAATGAGTAATTTTCTGAAAATAAATCATACTAATGCACATACTCTAGCTCTGCCCAGAAGTGGTTTCTGTGGAAGCAACTGGTACTGGAGAAGTTGTACAAGATGAAAGCAGTGCATAGATTTTTGCTGTGGTAATGAACATCATCTGGTGGGTATCAGGATTGCTAGACCTAGGAAATGCTGTTGTTAGATGTGAAGTTATGACACAGGAGATGACACTGGCAGCTGTTAAAGGGCAATCTTGTTCCGTCACACAACTGAGCAGGAAAGCTCTGACTTTACTCAGAGGATGCTCTAATGAAAGCCTGAATTCTCAGTTACACTCAGGGCCTCTGGCACTTTTTAACTTCCCTTTACCTTCCAGGGTGAACCAGTCTTAGGGGAGCTGTGAATCAGACCTAAGCTGTTTATAAGCTGTGAAGTAAACAAACATTAGAAGCAAAAATCTGCGGGAGGCAGATCTACTGAAGAATGTGAAAAATGGAAATCTGAAGCACTGCTTGCTGTGCTGAGTAAAAGATCCTCAGGCTGGCAGGAGACAACCAGATTTTATAATTACCTGGAAGCAATCCTTTTGTCAGTCTAAAGATCTTAGGAGAAATAGATAGAAATGGTATCTGGGATGAGATCAGGAGGCTTCCCCAGATAATGTGAGAAAGGGCAAATGGAAGAGCTTTAATTTTTCAAATAAAGTATGAAAGGTACCAAACACACAAGCCTGGTCACAGCAGTACATTTGCAGTAGTGAAGCATAAACAAGCAATACTTTTGCACTTCCTGATCACCAAAATAATCTTAATGGTGAAGTTGGGGTGTGAGATGGCACTTTCTCGTCGCCAAGGCTGAGTCTTAAACATCTGCTAGCTAAGACATTTTTTTCTTGTAATATGGACACTTCCTTGTCAGAGTGGGATCATACATTTGCATCATTAATAAATCTTGACATGTCAGTGTCTCTTGTCACTGCTAGCCAGAGGCCAGCTTGGACTGCTGACTTAGAGATAAATGATCAAAATCATCACAGACATCATTGCGTGTGTGACTTTAAAAAGGACTGGAAGAAATAACTTGATTTAGAGATGCAGTAAGATTTTAGCTACACAATTAACTTCTGCAGCAGCTATAAATAGTGTTTCCTAAAATAAAAAGGTATTATGTTTAATGGATAAGAACTTTTTATTTTCCTTTTTTTTTATTTTATTTTCCTTTTTTTTTTTTTCTTTTATTCTTTTTCTTTTTTATTCTGATATATAGCAGTTATGTTACACTTCAGCAGTGAAACTTTCATACCTCATATCCTCATATGCATAAATATTCTTAGTTTTAAAAGATTCCCCTTTTAAAAGGCACCCAGAATGGGGAAATTCAACTTCATTTTAGTAACAGTGATGCTGTTGGTCGTGTTTTTCGGACTTTTAATTTGGACCAGAACCTAGACTTCCCACTTTCCAAGAACAGTATCTAAACCTGGAAGTCTACACTCTCTGGAAACAAAAGATTTGCTTCCTTTGATCATATACTATTTTTACTTTTTTTTTTTTTCTTTTCCTGAAGAAACATGGCTATCACATTTAACCACATTTTAAAGAATAACATAGGTGCTAATTTTGTACAGAAACTACTCATTTTTCGCAATCAGTTTTACTGTAGTTATTATTTTAAAATGTTGTTTACTTTTATTTTTATTAAATGAAAATGACCCTGAGGCATATAAGTACTGTACTATTTTCACTAACTGGAAGACTCCCAATCTAAACAAAAGATTAGCCAAACACTTCGGGATACAAACCCCTGAGAACTCTATGGAAATACTCACCAGCAACATTTTTAGGCAGTATTTTTGTGGACATAATTTTCTTTTGCTGAATAAAAACAAGAGGGAATTAGGAGGTTGTAAATAGGCAAACAGATTTTTAGTATGAGCGATTGAATGAATGTTTGCAAACGTGTATTTTTCTTCCCATTTTAACCCATCTGTAATGGAAATGTATATATATAGAGATGCAACATTTTGTATTAAAACAAACAAAAAAAAGTGCTAATTTAAATTGCACTGAATTCTGGGAGCTCTTAAAACATGCTGTACTCATCTCTATTTCTTTTCCATGCAGTTACCACAACTGTGTAAACAGCATTAGCCAAGAAGAATATCCCATTCTTTTCTTAACCTGTAAAATATCTTTTTTTTTTTTTTTTTTTTTGGAATAATGATTTTCAGAAGGGCTTCGCTGCAATTGTTTTGTTCAATATCACACAAAAGGCAGTTCAGTTACTAGTGGACATTAGTGTTGCTCATTTCTGAGTGATTTGCTACTTGAGGACACCATTTTAATATGTCCTCAAGCGCAAGCATCTGTTGTTTTGTTGGGGTTTATTTTTAATTTCTTGTGTAACCTAATGTTATTGTGGTACCCTAGAAGCTGTTTAAGATTAATTTTCTATTTTGAAATACAAATTTAAGTATGCAAATATAGTAAAACTGTTGTCAGTAATAGTAATTAAAAGGTGTGAAGGGAAATGCTGACTGTTCATGTGACTGAAGGTTATTTAGGCCTCAGGGATTCAGGCCACAAAGCTGAATGTCAATATAATTTCATTCCTCTCAACATAACTTCAAGTATCTATTTGAAATGATGCTTATAGATAAATAAATGGTACATTTCACAGTGAATTTTTCTTCAAATAGAAAAGTGCACTAGTATTTATAAACGTTTACTCCTTCCAAAATCTGTAGAACATCTTGTTATCAGCACCGTGTGCTCCCTACTGCAACAGGTGGTAAATAGAAAGTGAATGCAATTTCCATGATGTGGCATTAATAAAACAATATGCATCAGTGTAGAAACATTAAGTGCTAACAGAACTCAAATGGCAGAAGTCATCCCTTTTTTAAGGAGACAGCAATCTAAGGCTAGAAAAGTCTAATACTAATTATCATTTTGCTTTTTGCAAATGTATACATAAAATGGGATGAATTTTCTGTTAATTTATTCACATAATTAAATGTTTACAATGTTTCAGGGTGAATTATTTTTCTCATTCTGAGAAAGTCTTTATGAGAAAGGGCTTTACTGGGTTCAGTATTTGTTATTGTTAAACATTTCAGATTTTTTTGTTGATTAAATTGATTAAGTATAGGTAGGTATAAGTTTGAAATCTTATGATTTGAAACCTGGCATTTTCCACTGTTTTGCCCAGTGTCAAAACAGATCCATATAGAGAGCCATGAAGTTTTTGTGCAGTAAATTCTGCAAAGTATGTGCTGGACAAACATAAGTGAGCAACTGAGACGTCTAGATTTTCCCAGGCTACTATAACCTAGGTGAGTGGCAAATAGTGTAGATTTTTAATTGAAAAACCATCTGTTTTTTCAATCTTTAATATCTCTATGGATTTAATATTCATGTAGTATGTTGTAGGTCATTTTGGACTGACCTACATGATGGGGAGTCCTTTTTTGTATTATCTATTTTTGTAACATGTAAAATGAACTCTCACTCGGTCCTCAGGCACACACTCAAAAAGTTAAAGTGCTTTACTCTTTGCTGATCAGCTGGCAAGAATGACCTTCAATGAAATGCTGCTCATTCCTACACTCTGGGATAGCACCTGAGCCATTCAGCTGCAGCCGTCCAAAGACCGACAGGCAAAGACCAAGGACAATCTGAAAATAATAAAGGTAGCTGGCACTGTCTGATGATCATGGACCAACAAGTGTGCTCAAAACAAGATAGTCTCCATGACTGACAATAAGCAATAGGAAACATGGTAGATATCGTCAATCTGATATTCCCAGTGCTAAGGGAAGTCAAAGAAATGCAGAAGTCTGTGTTACTTCAGAGCAGTACTTATCAGTACAGCGCAAAGACTTTCCCAAAAATGGAAGAGTAGAAACAGTGACATACTTTCCCATGATGACTTTCAAAGGCTTGTAACAGCTGAACATTTAGCTGGTATCTCCAACTGCTTCAAGAAAAAAATGTTGTGATAAACATTTATCACTGACACGGAAGAGGCCTGTCTGTTTGGAAAGGTTCTCAGAAATCAGCAGTATTCTCCCCAGAATTCACTTCTATTTGTTTGTGGTTTACATTTTTTTTTTTTTTTACTTCTGTTGTTGTTGTTGGGTTTGGGGTTTTTCTTTGATTCTTTGTTTGTTTTAGGAGGAAAAAAAAAAAAAAAAAAAAGGTAGATAAATATGAGGGTGATATCAGACCTGGTGCATGGCAAGCAATGCCATTTATAGAATCATAGAATACCCCAAGTCAGAAGAGACTCACAAGGATCATTGAGTCCAGCTCCTGGCTCCACACAGGGCTACCCAAAAAAACAGACCATGTGTCAGAGTGCATTGTCCAAATGCTTCTTGAAATCCAGCAGGCTCGGTGCTGTGACCATTTTTCTGGGGAGCCTGTCCCAGTGCCCAACCACCCTCTGGGTGCAGAACCTTTCCCTAGCCCCCAGCCTGTCCCTCCCCTGTCCCAGCCGCATGCCATTCCCCTGGGTCCTGTCACTGTTCCCAGAGAGCAGAGCTCAGCACCTGCCCCTCTGCTCCCCTCGTGAGGGAGCTGCAGGCTGCCATGAGGCCTCCCCTCAGCCTGCTCTGCTCTGCGATGAGCAAACCAAGGGATCTCAGCTGCTCCTCATATGTCTTGCCCTCTAGACCCTTCACCATCTTTGTAGCCCTCCTTTGGACATTCTCTAATAGTTTTATGTCCTTTTTATACTGTGGTGCCCAAAACTGCAGACAGTGCTAGATTTGAGGCCCCCCCACCACAAAGCAGAGAGGGACAATCCCTTCCCTCGACCCACTAACAGTGTCATGTTTGATGCACCCCAGGGTAGGATTGGCCCTTTTGGCTGCTGGTGCACATGGCTGGCTCATATTCAACTGGCCATTGTCCAAAGCCCATAGATCCCTTTCTGCAGGGCTTCTCTCCAGCCGCTCATCCCCGAGTCTGTACATATAGCCACAGTTGCCCCTTCCCACGTACAGAATCAGGACTTGCTCTTGTTAAACTTCATAGGGTTGGTGATTGTCCAGCTCTCAAATTGGTCAAGATTCCTTGGGTAGAGATTCCTAGATGGAGTCAACAGCTCTTCCCAGCTTAGTATCATTCTCAAACTTAGCATGCCTTCAGGTCTGGCATTCTTATGGATTTCTGTAAGACACAAAACAACAAGGATGTGCAGGGAACACAGACTAGTCGTGGGACTTTGGGATTCTTTTCCAAGCCTTCTCTACTGCTCCTTCCCCACCATTTAGGACCCCAATCTCACATTTCTCCATTGGCCACTGGCATTAGATAATTCACAGAAGGTCCTTTTCCTATAATTCTCTAGGAGGAAAATTCTGCTCGCTCCCTGCCTCACTCATTTCTCACCCAGAAAATTCAAAATGCATTTGGAAAGTGTCTGTGAAAGGTTTTAACCACTCTGCTAAACCCCTGAGTGCTGCTTTTAAAGACTATCCATTATTTGGAGGAGGCTCCTGACAATGTCCTGGGAACATGAGACCTGAGCCTGCTTCAGCAGCTGGCTCTCCTTCCTGGCACAGAGGCAGGCTGTCACGGCGCTGCCGGCTGAGTGCAGCTCACAGCCACCTCATCCCTCCACAGCAGAAGCACTCAGGACAGGAGTCTGATGGAAAAAAAAAAAAAAAAAAAGAAAAAAAGAAAAAAAAAAAAGGCTTCATTTTGCTGGAAAATGCTGATTAATCAAGACAGCACTTTCATGGGAAAAAAATTGTCATTTGTCTCGTTTGACAAACTTCCAAAGAAATAGAGGAAGGTTTGCGCTTGTATCACACTTTCTGTCTTCTGAATCCTTGCCTAATACCTGATAGGTGACCAAAGCTCCTAAGACTTGCTTCTTCACAGTTTAAGGCTCCATCTGCTAGGGATGAGGGCTAGCTGACAACCTAGAGGGTTGTGCTTCTGGGCTCAAGTTCATTAATTTTTGTGGTAATATAAGCATCCTTTTTAAAAATCAGATTTCCATGGGAAATAACAGAATTATGACTTTTCAATCAGAAATAAAAGAATTTCCAGCAGAAAATGAATTCTAGTTTATGGTTTTCTTTGCTTAGTAGGGAGCTAACCTTTCCATAGTTCTTAGTCTCAAGGAAATTTTCACAAATCCAGTGATACCATTGTGTCAATTCTGTTTTTCCTTTGATTTTAATGGTTAAGTAGGTTAGTCAAAACCAGCTGTATGTACTAGAGATGCATTACTCAAATTCTACCTAAATTCTCAAAAACAGTCTCAAATTACAATGTAGACTATTAGTTTATTGTAGTTGACTATCAGTGCCTTAGGCTGTCCATTTAGCCATATTTATCCTTAGAATACCTAGTTGCAGGTTATACATGCTTTAGCTAAAACTGCAGAGCAACTTCATCTATCATATAGTGATCACATACAACCATGTGAAGAAAAATGAAAGTTAAATGAAGGATTGGTTAAAGGTATGACTTTGTTATCATTGTACAATGTTCTTATGTTATTCAGTGCGACCTCTTGTGAAAGGACAACTAACTACACACAAATATTTCTTTGGGAAAAATATATCTTTGTGTAATGCTCATATTAAAATCATCACTACAATACAATATTAGTAATTTTATTTTTTATTCTAAACTAAAAGAGAATCATAGGAATCAATTTAATCCAATCACACAACAGCATTTTTTTTAATTTTCAATTTACATTTATTTTTCAAAAGTAATGCTGTAATATATGTATCATGTACTGCAGTATACTGTTAAAATGAGGAAAAACTAAAAGCAAAGAACCTCAGAAATTCAAAGCCTAGATTCTGCAAGTATTAGAGAAAGGAAGTACTCATATATATGTCAAAACATTACAGGAAGTGGATTTTGTTTAGTTTGTTATCACCTTTTAGTTGCCCTGTATGTTAGGCATAAAAACAGGACTGATAGAGAGTTTCTGTGCCATGCATATCTGTACAGCAAATCTGTTTGGTCTATTTTTTGCAATACATTTCCTTCAGGGGTGATAAGTACAGGAAGGTATTCTTGATTCTTATATGACATCCTTTAAAAATTCACAGGCTGTAGTTAGAACAGCTCTCTTAAATGTTTTCTTTGATGCTTGTGCAAACTTCAAAAGCAACATTATTTGACCATCTAGGACTCTGTGCCATAGTCCTCCTTAGTACTAGTATCAGCAGCAGTATTAGTTCAATATTGATGTTACAATGGCATTGCACTATGTTTTGTATTCATATAGAAAAAAACACCTCAACAGGATTTAATGTATAAGTAAACATCATTTTTGTGTGGGTAGAATTTGCATGCATGCCATGTCACCGGGTGTAACTGGGATTTAGCTTAGGTGAGGACCAAGGGCAAGTAATGGAGACTGAATGTGGGTCTGGAGTCAACATGGCTGGCTGCAGCATCTCCTTGTATCAAAACTGACCCTGCACACCCACTCTGTGGGCTTGCATTCAGGGTCCTGGCAATGCCCATAATTTGGTGGTGGGAGGGTAAGAAAGCCGATGCTTTCACTCTTTGGAGCATCTTAAAAACTGATAACACTGGTGTTGCCATTCATATCCTAGAACTTAGGAACTTCTTTATCCCACAGGAAAATACCTCTCTTTTAACTTGTTCTAATATGAAGGCACTTTTCCCACTGGAAATTGACATTAATGTTAAGGGGAAGTCATCATCTTTGATCTCTGACTTCCTCCATTTTCCTACTTGTCTTTGTGGGATCTGTTATTTGGATAGGCATTTTTAAAGATTACAGATTCCTTTGAAAAATGCCTTTTGGTACATCCCAAATATTGACATGGGTCTGGTAGCAGTGTTTGAGCCTGAAAGAAAGCTTGGAAAGCAAATGGTTAAAAATTTTTGTAGGAAGTGATATATGGACCATTGAAGCTCCGAAGCCACTGAAGTGACATTTGTTTATATTTTGCATTAGGAATACTAGTCACCACGTGGAATATGTGACTTAACTGTTTGTTGGATATTCCTGTGTTAAAGCAGTTCCTGATTTCCTTCGATGACTTTGTTGCTGCATAATGCTCAGTTCCTTTCTCTTCCTCCCAGCACTCCCAGCTATAACTATGCACCAAACATGGATAAGCACTGGATCATGCAGTACACAGGGCCCATGCTGCCTATCCACATGGAGTTTACAAACGTCTTGCAACGCAAGAGACTTCAGACCCTGATGTCAGTTGACGACTCTATGGAAAGAGTGAGTTCAAGAAACTACTGTGAATGTGTTCCTATTAGTCAGTATAAAATTAAACAAATTCTTTCCTTACCTTCCCCAACCACAACCTGGGAAAAGCCCCCGGGATGCAAAGAATTATTCCATATATCCCCAGTCCAAATGAGTTCTGGTTATATTCTGTGCAATGTAGTGCCAAGTTCCTTGCTTGCTTCTTTGAATTGGTAGGTGAATAAGCTGAAGATTGTTTTTTAATGGAAAAGTCAGTGGGTCTAGTAGAAAGCCTGGTATTAACAGAATATGCATCACCTGCATATCCACATGGATAGATGCAGTTGAGCACATGACAATTTCTCTTCATTTCTCACACTCCCTTCACAGTTTGTCCTTCAGATGAAATTTGGGAATTGGCAAATCACAGCAACTCAGGTGTCAGTCTGCTAGTGTTTGCAGAAGTTAGGCAATGCAATGTACAGCTAATTATAGGTAACATGATACATGAACTATGAGGTGTAGTTTGCATGACTTTTTGTTCAAAAATCAAGCACCATGACCAAAGATCTTCCCCCAGAGAGGTTTTTTTAAACTTTAATAAAAATTTACAGCCTTTTCCCAAGCCCACAACTGTAAGGAATGAGAAAGCTGTAGACTAACACAGTAAATCAAGTCTGAGTACCATTTGCCCTAAAGCTGTAGCAGTTTTTTCCCAAGCTGTGTTTGAGTATACATTGACTTTTGGACACACTAATGTAACTACATTAGTAGTACCTTATTTTGTATTATAATTTTCTGTATGTCCTCTCTTTCCTCAAAGCAAATTCCCAGCTCTGAAATATGAAATTGTACTTGTGAGTTGAATGTTTTTAGCAGCACAGTAGTGACAAGATGTAAAAATGCCCATTCACAAAACGTCTTTTTCAGTTTCATTGATATCATGTTTGGTTCTGTGTATTTAAGGTAGTAAAATGATTCTTATAAACGATTATACAGAAAATATGTTTTGCTACATTAAATTCTGTTTTTCCTTTGCTGTATTTCAGTTATACCGAATGCTTATGGAGATGGGAGAACTGGAGAACACCTACATTATTTACACTGCTGACCATGGTTACCATATTGGGCAGTTTGGACTGGTCAAGGGGAAGTCAATGCCATATGACTTTGATATTCGAGTTCCTTTCTTTATTCGTGGTCCAAGTGTAGAGCCAGGATCAGTGTACGTTCTCTTATATCTTTAGCACAGCTGTTAAACCTAATGTACAATGTTTCTAAGTGCATGTAATTACTGTTCTGTCTAGCTTCATTTCATAAAGGATGCCCTATTACCACAGAGCAATGCCTTCTAAGAAGACTGATGTCTTTCACTTTGCATGGTATTCATAAGTTGTTTCACAGATGAAAAAAATGTATGTGTAGCCCTGTAGTGCTAGAGTTAAAAAGTAGGTGCTTATCTTTACTGCTTACCTTCTGCAGCAGAATAGCTATCTGGCTGCATGACCTCATTGGCAATGATACGAGAATAACATCACTATTGCACCTCCTTCTCTCATTGTCCTTAGCTTTTTCTTTGTAATGATATTCTGCAACAGCGGCCTGTTCTCAGAGTTGTAGCCTTCAAAGGGGGGTTTCTAAACATAGCGCTTGTGTAGAGCTTTACATCTTCAAAGCCCTGATAAACATTAATTACTGTTCTAATTCTGAGAGAATGTGAAGACTTGCATATTGAACACATGACAACTATGACCTTTTCTCTTGATTTGCAGAGTGCCTCAGATAGTTCTGAATATTGATCTTGCTCCAACAATTCTGGATATTGCAGGACTTGACACTCCTCCAGATATGGATGGCAAATCTGTCCTAAAGCTTCTAGACCTGGAGAGACCAGGAAACAGGTGGGTCCCAGCTCTTTCTGCTTTTGTAGCTAGTTCAGAAGCAAACACCTGAGTAAATGAACAACTGAGTGGAAAAAGAGGTTCTGTGGAAATGAGCTGTGTCAGGCCAATGACCACAGCTTCCACATTTGAAGACTCTCTTAAATAGCACGTCTATAAAATTGCAGATATACATAAGCAGGGAGGTGGTTTTTAAAAAATAAATTGTTAACACTAGCAGTGCTATATATAGGTGCCAGGAGTAAATATTTTTATTTTGGTTTCAGGTTTCGAACAAACAAGAAGACCAAAATCTGGCGTGACACATTTCTGGTGGAAAGAGGGTAATTATTAGGGGTGAGAGAGTTTCGGAAGGGAACACTCTCTTGTACATGCTTTCCTTTCTGCTCTCTCCTCTTTCTCTTTATGGCCAGTGGAGTAGTAAATTTTGGAAGCAAACTTACAGGCCTGACTTGTTTTCTAATTTCCCACCACCGGCTATGCATGCTGCTGTGCTCCCAGATCCCTTCCCTCCAAGATATTTGAAGGCATACTCTCCTAGCAGCTCTCCTAGCCTATTCCTCCTCCTTCTATAACATTGTCCGTGTGACCACTTATGTCATCATCTGACTCATTTTCTTTTCAATTCTCTGCTTCATATCCAGCTGTGCAATATCCTGTTATCAACTGATTTAGTATTTTCCACCACAGATCAGAAGCATTCTTCATTTTTGTTCTAGCTAAGACATATGTGTAAATGAGATTTATGACTATAGCTACTCTTTTCTCTGATACCTTTTTACTCTCCTGCCTTGACAATTACTGCTGAGAAAATTTTCTCTGGGTTAAAACTTCACAGCAATTTCCTTGTGGCATTTTATGGTTTTATGTATTATGAAAATCTTGTGTGATGTACTGCAAAACAAGACACACTGTGCTGAATGAGTATGAAAGCCCTGTAGTCTCTTCAGCTGGGTTCTTCATTCAGACAAATATTGCTTCAGCGTATTTTCTTTTGTGAAAGAACATACTTTTTTTTATGAATAGTGCTGAACTGTATCAATTAGATATATTTCAGTAGTTCTTATTTCTCATTGGGCAAATTCCAGCAAATAGCCTGAGCCCTTTTTTCACCACATGACCTTTTGTCATTAAAGTCACTAGCAGAAATGCAGGGATTTTCTCCCTTAGAAGACTTAAATATTCAAGTAGCTTTATTTTACCAGTTAAATTCACCATCTCCAGAGTTTAGAGTAATTTATGTAAAATATTCAACTTTTTTTTTTTTTTAAAGAAAATTTCTACGAAAGAAGGAGGAAACCAATAAAAACACTCAGCAGTCTAATCAACTTCCAAAATACGAGAGAGTAAAAGAATTATGCCAACAAGCAAGATACCAAACAGCCTGTGAACAACCAGGGCAGGTAAGATACAGACAGTTGCAGTCCTCTTTGTGCCACAGGGAAATATGCATGTCTTTCACAAGGGATCAAATGAATATCAGGAATACGTTTTTTGGATCCTTAGCAACCATCATGCTTTTTTATTTATTGAAACTCCTTGCATGAGGGAAGTGATTGTCATCTGGTGTTCAAGTATTGTGTTCAGCTTTGAGCCCCTCACTACAAGAAGGACACTGAGCTGCTGGAATGTGTTCAGAGGAGAGCAGCAAAGCTTGTGAAGGGACTAGAAAACAAGACTATGAGGAGTGGCTGAGGGGACTGGGTCTGTTCCATCTGGAGGAGGGGAGTCTGAGGGGAGATCTCATCACTCTACACAACTACCTGAAAGGAGGTTGTGGTGAGGTGGGTGTCAGTCTCTTTTCTCAGGTAACAAGTTATAGGACATAAGGAAATGGCCTCAAGTTGCACCAGGGGAGGTTTAGAGGGGGTATCAGTAAGAATTTCTTCACATGGTTAGGCATCAGAATAAGCTGTCCAGGGAAGTGGTGGAGTCGCCATCCATGGAGGTACTTAAGAGATGTGTGGACGTGGTGCTTATGGACATGGTTTACTGGTGGACTTGGGAGTGCTGGGCTAATGAGTGGACTTGATAATCTTAATAGACTTTTCCAACCGAAATAATTCTAAGAAATTAAGAAAAAATGAGTCACACTCAAAATTCTGTTCAACTGACTCTGAGTTAATGCTATATGGTAATGTGTAAAGCTGGATTTACTGGGGAAGGAATCGAAGGGAGCTGTGTGCCTTCACGCTGACACCACCTCTGACCGGTGCAAGCAGGGGCTCTGGCACCATCTCACACCCTGCTGTCCTCCCACCCCATCCCCATCCCAGTCCCGCACACCTCTCCTGAGGAGTGCGAGGTGATCTCTCCCAGGCAGGCGCTCGCGCTTTTCCCTCAGATGTTTGCTCAGACCGTGGCAGCCGGCTGTAGGCCTGGCACTGAAATGCCGGCATGCTGTTTTGAAGGGGAGTATAAAGCTGTACTGTGCTCTGCTTGCCTTTGCAGCCACCCATGGAGCTTCACCAAGGGCAGGTAGAGCCCTGTAAAACAAACCCAAAGGCTCTCGGGAGAGCCTGCACACTTACAGATGTACGCCTTCCCCACCTTGCTCCTTGTCACTCATTAGAGCGTAGTGTTACGGTAAATCTCCGTTAATCCCACATTGGACTGGAGTATGTTTTGGCTGGCACATCCTTGGTCAGGTCCTCTGCCACAGTTCCCACCTCACACATGCTCTTTAAACGCAGCCACTTTTAAGGGGGTATGCACAATATCACAGTCTAGCCCAAGGGCAAAGTTTTCAGGAGTTCAAACACTGCCATTGTAAACAGAGATTAAATCTGAAAAACTGAATACTTTTATAAAAAAAATAAAGGAGATCAATGGAGTCATTTAGACTGTTAGACGCTAAAATGTTTAGTTTTAAAATACTAAAATATTTTCTTTGCAATTATTTCTTATATTTACTACCTCTTATGCCAAAATCCAAGTTTGGAATAATTTTCTTTTCCACATGTGAATAGACAAGGTTAAGTGTCCTGACCAGGTATCCCAGCTGAAGCACAAGGGAGGGCTGCTCCCAGCCCTGCTCCCAGGCCCTTTTGGAGAACTTGACTTTCCATCCTGTGTTGGATGGAAACTCGCCTTTGATCAAAGGGCAGAGGAAGGTGAATGTCTTGAGCTGGGAAGGAGCTGACAAGAGCAATGGTGCTTGATACCAGATCCACTGCCTATGGACTCCCCTCAGGGACGTTTAGATGCAGAAGACATGTTGGCTCCACAGAGCCCAGCAGCCAGCCCTCACGGCTGAATGAGGGACAAGGGTGAACTGATCTTCTTAAGACAAATTTTCAGCCTGAGCCACTGGTGCATATAAATTATGTTCTTAAACAAAGAGATCAGAGTTGTCCCTGATCCCTCTAACATCGTGAAGGCTTCCTGCAGGGATACACATTTGCAGACAGAGCATCCTGAGGTGTATTAGTGCATCCTCTCGGCATGCTCTGAGCTTGTTCAACCCATGGTGCACAAGCCTGTCTCTCACGACCCATTCACTCCTGTTCCAACCTTGTGAAGCAAAGGCAACTTCTCTTGCAGGTGGTGGCTACACATGGTACTTGTGGGCAAGTCAGTGTAGCATAGACTGGATGTGAATTTAAAGAGCAGCAGTAGAATAACATAAACTTCAGTGAGGCATTGCAGTGTGAAGTAAGTGTCTGCAGGATTTTTTCCACTTAGTAAAATTCTTGTAGAAAATTAAAAGTTAATGGACCAAATAATTTCACTTTAGCCCAGATGGTTTCCATTGTTTAATATGAGGGATCATAGTTTAATATGAGGTTCCTCCAGCAGATTTCACCTAATTGCTTTGCACCTCTCAGAAAAAGGTAACATTTGTATGTGGTTCTTAATTTCAATTCATTTTATCTTTTGAGATTAGTAGCTTTCATTTCAATTACAAAGGTGCACATATAGAAAAAAAAAATCTTCATATTAATTTATGATTGCTTATGTAGTACTTCCTACCTTAATTAGTTGTGCTTAAAATCATTTTAATTAAAATCACCTTCTTAGACTTGTGATTGCTGACAGATTTTTAGAGAATGAAATTACTGGTCAATGGGAAGTTGCTGCTAAACATCTGGAACTAAGAATAAACATTTGGTGAATTAATACACTGTCTAGTGCATTTAGAGAATGTTCTTCATTTTAACTTACTTTAGTCAATATCTAGTTCATTTGAAATCAAGAATGCAATTGGGATTTGAAAAAGATGATAATTCATTTTTCCTGTTCTAAAATGATGTGTGATACTGAGACCTGCTACTTCCAAAGTCTCCAGGGATGTGGTACTCAGGAAAATAATTGGTTTAGCTTATTTTATATTTAATAAGTAACCCATTAATTAATTAATTAAAAAGAACCTAGCATAGTTAAAAATTTCAAAATATATTTTTTCTATGTTTTTCTATTTCCGGTGTCTATCAAAAAGTAGTTTAACATAAAAAATAGAAAAAATAAAATATTAAACACCTGTAAAATTGTTGTCATTATTCCATAATTACTTAAAGTCTAACTACTGTTTGTCTAAAAGAGAAAGGAAATGTAGGTTATATATTATATTTAGCTGTAAGTTAGCAAGACCTATGAGTTACAGAAAAAAATGGTTTGGTTTCATAAGAGAAAATAGTTATAAAATATATATGCAAAATAAAGTTAAACTTCTTTTATCACGATTTTTTCTGATTTAAATTTTTAGCACCATTGATAGACTGAATCATTTTCATTGTAGAGCACCTTCCCCCCCCCCTTTTTTTTTCACAATCCCCCTTTTATGGGAAGATGATTTCCAAAAGTTCTGTCACATCCTTGAGAGCATAACAGAAATGAGATGTGCACAACTGCAAGGACATGTTTCACTTCTGAGTTATGTTCAGCCAGTCATTAACTTGAACCAGCAGCGAGCCCTTGTGAAGGGGAGAAACATGCATACTGAGCTGCATTAGAAATAACACAGCTAACAGGTCATGGGAAGTGATTGCTTGGTGTGCACTTGGGTTGGGGCCTCCATTAGCAGTGGGACACTAGTGAGCTGGAGCATGTCCAGTAGAGGACCCCAGAGATGGTCAGGAGATACTGAGGAGGGGCAGAGGTTTGTTTAGACAGGAGAACAAGAGGCAAAGGGATATCTAATTGCTGCCTTCAGCTAACTAACAGCTACTTAGAGAGAAGACAGACCCATGCACTTCCTGGAGGTGCACAACAGAAGGGCTATAAGCAACAGGCAAGTTGCAGTGAGGAAAATTATGACAAGGTGTATGGAAAAAAATGTTACCATAAGAGTGATTAAGCACTGGTGCTGGTTGTCCAAAAAGGCTGTAGAAGGTCCATCCAGGGATATTTTCAAAACCTAATAAAGTTGTTCCTTCTTTGAGGAGGACATTGGACTAAATGACCTCCAGATGTTCCTTCCAGTAATTGCACATGCTCCTGTTTTTTTACTTGCTTAATTCCTGGACATGAGGATTTTGTGTTTTCTTCTCCTCTTCAACTTCATAACTAGGGAAGGATTGTTAATTTTGTCTGTCCTGTAAATGGGTATAGGTCACCTGCAATGTTTGAAAATGGACCGGTTTTCAGCTCCTGACGTGACCTAGTTGTTGACCAGCATCACACAGTTGATCCTGTCCCACCCAGGCCAGAGTCATTCCCACTGCACAGGGAGCAGCAGCGAGGTGGGCTCTGTTCAGTTTTGGGGGTTAGGGTGAGAGTTTCCTGCTTCACATCCCACAGAGTGCTGCAAGAAATTAGGAAGGGAATCATAGGTTTCCTTCTGAGTTTGTTGGCCAAATTTGTCACCAGTTTATGTGGTGTAGCTTACTAAGGTCACCTGATTGAGTTCAATTGTTTTAGTAGTGACTATTGATGATTTTTGTCACAAAAATAGTATAAAGGTATGTTTTGTTTTGTTTTTATATATATTTCATTGATACATATTTCCCCTCTCAATTTTACTGTAATGAGGTACACATTACAAAAATAACTATTCATTGGCATCATTGTTACCCATGCCGTCATTTTAAACTAGGAAACAATTGATGCAAATTTTAACTAAAATTGTGTTAGTTTTCCAGGAAAGCAGAAATAATAGCATGTAACAAATGTTTCTCTGGATTAACATAGCCTTATCGTGGCACAAATCTCTCAGATTTCCATTGAAATAAGATGAGATGAGAATATATGTTAGTTCAGGAGGTTTAGAGGCAAGCCGCTCTTAAATCCTGTGGCAGGTTATTTTTGTTGAACTCACTCCATCTTCCTACCCATGAAATTCTTCTGGGTACTTAGAAAATATCAAAAAAAGAGCATGTTAATGATGTTTTCATTTATACCTTTTCTTTCTCTCTTCCCTTACATAAACATGTAATTAATGAGTTTAGTTAATTCATCAGTATTTATTCTTTCTCTCTAACCAGCCTGAGTCATTTTCCTGAGGCAAAATTTTGACTTCTGGGACTTAACGCTGTTTCTCAGATAGCAGTTACCTTTTGAGGTCTTGTGCCTCTGGTGTCTCCAGTGCACTGTTCAATCCATAATTTATAATCAGTATCAAATCCAGAGCCAAACATGCATTTTTATCCTCTTGTAAAAAATACACAAAACCACAACGTTATTTTAAAATTTTCCCAGCAGAAGGAAAAAAAAAAAAAAAAAAAAAAGCCACCCTCCCAAAATGAGGACTGTGAAGCTTTGTGTTTAAAATTTGAACTCTTAGGTTGGATGACTCAGCAACCAAACCTAGACTCAGGTCTGTTTATTTTATGGGCATACATCTCCAACCATCTGCTCTGCACTACCTGCCAGTTTGTAAACAGCAAAGGTCTGAAACTTGTAAAGATCTGTAGTCTGCTGCCAGCTCAGATAAACACTGACAGTGGGCAGAATGGAAAACTGTGTCATGCTACGCATGTTTGTATGGCATGCATGCCCATGAACCCAAACCGAGCTACATAGGTGCCATGCCACAGTCACTGACCTTCCTTGTGCTCATTTTTTTTTTTTTTGGTCAGTTTTAGAGATGCAGAATGGTGTACGTACTCACAAGGAAGTATTCCAAAGCAGCCCTAAAGAAATAGTGTTCTGCTTGGAGAATATCCCTGAAGACTGTACAATGAAATTTTACTTAGATTAGATCTCAATGTATTTTACAGTCATTTAAGGCTTTACAGGTAGTCACTGGAGACATGCTGTTGAACCCAAGCATCAGCTCTGCGGTAAATGAGCAAGATTCTTCTGGCTGTGATCCAAAGAGCACGTTATGCAGTCTGTACAGACCCCTTATTTCTCATGAATCCTTTGACATTTAAAAATCTAGCATAAGAATTGAATTTTATTATTCATATTTATATTTATCACATTATCATATCAGCATTCAGTATAAGCATGTCTGTTTTAACACTGAAAGAATACTTGCCATCAATCAGCTTACAGATAATATTGTAAAGGAAATTAGAATGTGGCTTATTAGGTGTAGTCTGGTTTGGCTCAAGTATCTATGTTCTCATAAAATAAATATCACAGACCATACATTTGTAAAGGTCAGCTTTATGACCAGCTGCAGAGTATGAATAAAAACACATAAGCTGGTAAGAGCTGGACAGAAGTGTCAGATGGCTGGCCAGGAACTGACAGCCAGAACCCAGGCACCCACTAAAACCCAACTAAAATTATGATATGGCACATAAACATCACTCATTGATCCTCCTGGTTTCAGAACAACCTCTTGACAATTACAGGAATAGAAAGGCACTGGTCATGAGTATGCAGCAGTGCATTAACGTATTGCTATTCCATATGCTGCCTCCTGCCTCAGCTTGTTTCTCCATTTTCTATCATATTGCACCTATTCAGGCAGAGCTTCTTACAACATTGTCAAAGTGAGATATTAGCAGCCCAGACAGAGTAGATTAATGCAAGAAAGAAAGCTTCTTTTTTCTTTTTTCTTTTTTCTTTTTTCTTTTTTCTTTTTTCTTTTTTCTTTTTTCTTTTTTCTTTTTTCTTTTTTCTTTTTTCTTTTTTTCTTTTTTTCTTTTTTTCTTTTTTCTTTTTTCTTTTTTCTTTTTTCTTCTTCATAGTAGCAACATTCATTTGGGTTGAAAGCAGTGTCAGTTAATCCCGTCAACCTATTTTGCCAGAACATCAGTTCAAGGCTGGCTCTTTGCCATCTGTACATTGGTACCACCTTTTCTTAATCATAATTCAGAAGGGCATCTACACATAGGCTTAACTGGAAGCATATGTGTTTGCGACCAGTCATGTGCTTAAAGATAAGTGCATACTTCAGTGCTTTCACAACAGCTTTTGCAGCTATTGCTCAGTTTGGACCCTCCAGAGTCATCCCTCACAGCTGACAGAATCATACCTGCAATTTTGTTGCTCAAGATTTCATAGGCATTGCTAGAAATTATGATATCCCTAGTTAAAATACTATCCTTCTTATGGCTTACAACCAAATATGAAGATAGGTTCCTTTATCTCCAAAGATAATCCTTCAAAGCATGCTATTTTGTATTTCAGCCTAAATATTTCTTATTTCAGCCTAAATATTTAAGCTTCCTAACAAACAGAGGGCAGTTCTTTCCAGATTTGACAATTCTTCAAATCTAAGCAATTCTGAATCTGAAGCACCAGCTCCATTCTGGATAAAATCCAGAGATATTCCAGTCTGGGAAGATCTTTCTCTGGTTTCATCTCTTACATAGCACAACTATGTTCAGCATTTTTGCCACCATGTTATCAGGGTTCCCTAACAGAAATACCTCTTGGTGAAATGCCAAACTAAGAAGCAGTTTTATGTACCAAAAACATTTACACAGAAAATACAGATTACGCAATAATCATTTTTATGACTTTCTGTAGAACTCCTTGGTGGTTGTCATTTGCAGTGTTTTAATTCTAAAGTATCAATTGAAATACAGTATAAATTAAGTCCTCTGCAGATTAAATGTGTATGATCCAGTAGGAACCAATTATTATTGTCATTACTATTTATAGCCAAATTGCTAAATCTATCTTTGAGTGTCATTGGCTCCTATTTGCTTGAACCTGAAAGCAGACATTTATTGGATAATAACAGAAGTTTGTTGATGTTGAGCTGCTACTACAGACAAGCTAATGGATTTGGTAAGGAATGCTATGTAGGTGATGTTTGATATCTTGACCTAAGCACGTAGACTTCTAAAGCTGACAATAAGGTTCATGCATTTTTGTAAATTAGAAAACTGCTAGAGCCATGACATTTAAAATCAATCATGTCTATACATCAAAAATGCAACACTGTATAATCTGAAAACCTCCTCCTAGGTTATTTTCTGTCTTCTGTTTCTTAAACACTGTGAAGGAGCTTGAAACTGGCAAATTTCATACAGTTATTTCTGTTATACAATGATTAATTTCTTCATTCTTGTTTTCTCCTCAACTTCTGTCCCTATGAATTTAACTGAATGTATTTATAAAGTCTCTTCTACCTTCCCCCCTATATTACATCAGTTTTTACAAGACAAATCACTTCCTGATTTGTTGAACCACTGACCATTGCACTTTTGGGGAAGACTTTTTCAGGGGTTAAGGCTATATATATATATAGTTGTGTTTGAATGTATTCTAGAGCTGAGAGTGGTTCAACAAATGGCAGTCCACTCGTAAACTCGAGGAGATTTTTATTAAACTAAAATGCAACAATTCCAAATTCCCTGAGTGAGCCTGACACACTATCCTTGTGAAACAGCTGTTCAATATTCAAACACAGTTGAATTGTGACTACACAGAGTAACCAGGAGCACCTAGGAGCCTTGGTTAGGACCAAGGTTCATGACTACACTGAGGAAATGCACAGAGGACATGGCCTTATCCTGGAAACATTTCTCAGTATTCAGGTCCAGTTCAGCAGAAATAAACTGCTGATGATCTGTGCTATTTACTATAGCCAGCTAATTACAGGGCACTTCTCAATGTGCTGTGTGAGATTGCCTCTTTGAATGGCACAGAGCAAACAAGAAGACTCAGTTCTGATTGCAGTAGCACTCCCTAAACCAGACTCCCGTGCTGGTACTGCCAAGTCCCCTGGCATCCAGGCAGATCTGCTCAATGCTAATAGAGGAATTTGGTACACATGTACAGTCCATGGCAGCGTTTTCATCTAAACCCTTTCCAACTTAAATCATACCTTTCTAAGCAGGAAAAAAAGAGAAATCAGATCTTGATGGCATGTTTAAGTTCATGAAGCCTTCCTTTTCATGCTTTATCTTAGCATTCCCTAGGATGAATAATAATACTTCGACAGTCATACATTACCAAAATCAAAAAGTCATACAATACCACCTGTATTGTTGCTGTGTTGTGTTTCTAGTCACGTTTTTCAGTGTTTCATAGCTTTGTGATAAGATCTGACAAGATATTTTACACTGAAGTGTTTACTGCAAATACAGGGTAATTAAATTGCATCAAGACCCTTAACTTGCCTACTGCTTTTCTACCTTACATGAATTGTCTGATTAATTTCTGTTCTATATATAGCTGTAGCAACTCTCTCAAAGACGTGACAATCTATTAGCTAAACAATGTTGATTTTAAATCCTGCTTAAGTGGATATTTACAGCACAGCACAGCACAATGACTCATGCTGAATGTATATATTTACGCCTTAGGTATCATAGGATCATATTGAAATAGATTTACTTAATTTTAAGGCTGTGGCACAAACTGATTGATATCAGGAAATCGTGACCCTAGGTAGCTACCAAGTCATTTGCTGTTGACTTGCTCACATAGCTCTAAGTTGCAGGTGGAGCTGTGCCAGCTGCAGCACAAAGCAAAGTGACCCAGTACAAACAATACTCTTTTAATCCACCCATTTACTCCCGTTTGCCTTTGAAATGACTTTATAAGGGCAAACTTATAAATCCCAGATGAAAATACATCATGCCAATGACATCACCAGAGGAAAAGCTCCTACTGTGGTCTTACTGCAGTCCATGCAAGCCCTCCCATCCAGCAGCAGGCATGCATATTTAGGCATTCAAACTTCAGGTTGGGCAGAGATTAAAGGACCTTGAGCTCCCAAGTGATGCTCTGCTCTTTTGCACCTTTATATCTAAACTGCTTCTGCAACTTGCTCTTCCACCTTTGCTTCCCCTCTGAAGTTCAACCAAAGTGGAAGGAAAGCTGGAGGTAGAGAGCTGAGGACAGAGCAAAATCATTGCTGGAGGGTAGGTGATGAAATGAGAAGAAAGAAGGAAAAGATGAGTCAATGACAGACAAAAAGGGTGGCATAGGTTAAGTTTCATAGCATGACTGAAAGGACATAGCAGCTTGCTGCAGCAAAATGGCAGGGTCCTGCTTTTCCTCTCCAATTTCTTCTTCCCTTCCCTTCCCTTCCCTTCCCTTCCCTTCCCTTCCCTTCCCTTCCCTTCCCTTCCCTTCCCTTCCCTTCCCTTCCCTTCCCTTCCCTTCCCTTCCCTTCCCTTCCCTTCCCTTCCCTTCCCTTCCCTTCCCTTCCCTTCCCTTCCCTTCCCTTCCCTTCCCTTCCCTTCCCTTCCCTTCCCTTCCCTTCCCCGTGCAGCCAGAAGCAGGGACCATCCCTTATTCCTATGGCAACAATTAATTGTTTGATCAGTGTAGTTGTCTTGTGAAACATCAATATAAGAAGGAAACTAAACATGGGGAAAATAAGAAAATGTATATAAATTAAAAGTTAATGGAGACATAATTAGTTTATATATGTAATATAAACATATGTACATATGTATATATGTTTGGGGGACTTCAACTTCCCTGACATATCCAACACAGCCCTGAGAAAGCAGTCTAGGAGGTTTCTGGAGAGCGTGGAAGATAGCTTCCTGACGCAGCTGGTTAGTGAACCTACCAGGGGTAGTGCCCCGCTAGACCTTCTCTTCACAAACAGAGAAGGACTGGTGGAGGACGTGATTGTCGGGAGCTGTCTTGGGCAGAGTGACCACGCAATGGTGGAGTTCACTATTCTTGGCGAGGCCAGGAAGGGGACCAGTAAAACCGCTGTATTGGACTTTCGGAGGGCTGACTTTGAGCTGCTCAGGACACTGGTTGGTGGAGTCCCTTGGGAGGCGGTTCTGAAGGGCAAAGGAGTCCAGGAAGGCTGGGCGCTCTTCAAGAGGGAAGTCTTAATGGCGCAGGAACGGTCTGTCCCCAAGTGCCCAAAGACGAGCTGGCAGGGAAGAAGACCGGCCTGGCTCAACAGAGAATTGTGGCTTCATCTTAGGAGGAAAAAGAGGGTTTATAAGCTTTGGAAAAGTGGGCAGGCCACTAAGGAGGACTTTAAAGAAGTAGCGAGGCTGTGCAGGGACAAAATTAGGAAGGCCAAAGCTCATCTGGCGCTCAATCTGGCTACTGCCGTTAAAGATAACAAAAAACGTTTCTATAAATACATCAACACAAAAAGGAGGACTAAGGAGAATCTCCATCCTTTACTGGATGCGGGGGGAAACTTAGTTACAAGAGATGAGGAAAAGGCGGAGGTGCTCAATGCCTTCTTTGCCTCAGTCTTTAGCGGCAATACCGGATGTTCTCTGGATACTCAGTACCCTGAGCTGGTGGAAGGGGATGGGGAGCAGGATGTGGCCCTCATTATCCATGAAGAACTGTTTGGTGACCTGCTACGGCACTTAGATGTGCACAAGTCGATGGGGCCGGATGGGATCCACCCAAGGGTACTGAGGGAACTGGCAGAGGAGCTGGCCAAGCCACTATCCATCATTTATCAGCAGTCCTGGCTATTGGGGGAGGTCCCAGTTGACTGGCGGCTAGCAAACGTGACGCCCATCTACAAGAAGGGCCGGAGGGCAGACCCGGGAAACTACAGGCCTGTCAGTTTGACCTCAGTGCCAGGAAAGCTCATGGAGCAGATCCTCCTGAGAGTCATCATGCAGCACTTGCAGGGGAAGCAGGCGATCAGGCCCAGTCAGCATGGCTTTATGAAAGGCAGGTCATGCCTGACGAACCTGATCTCCTTCTATGACAAAGTGACGCGCTGGGTGGATGAGGGAAAGGCTGTGGATGTGGTCTACCTTGACTTCAGCAAGGCTTTTGACACCGTCTCCCACAGCATTCTCCTCAAGAAACTGGCTGCCCTAGGCTTGGACTGGCGCACGCTTCGTTGGGTTAGAAACTGGCTGGATAGCCGGGCCCAAAGAGTCGTGGTGAATGGAGTCAAATCCAGTTGGAGGCCAGTCACTAGTGGCGTTCCCCAGGGCTTGGTGCTGGGGCCGGTCCTCTTTAATATCTTCATCGATGATCTGGACGAGGGCATCGAGTGCACCCTCAGTAAGTTCACAGATGACACCAAGTTAGGTGCGTGTGTCGATCTGCTTGAGGGTAGGAAAGCTCTGCAGGAGGATCTGGATAGGCTGCACCGATGGGCTGAGGTCAACTGCATGAAGTTCAACAAGGCCAAGTGCCGGGTCCTGCACCTGGGGCGCAATAACCCCAAGCAGAGCTACAGGCTGGGAGAGGAATGGTTGGAGAGCTGCCAGGCAGAGAAGGACCTGGGAGTGATGGTGGATAGTCGGCTGAATATGAGCCAGCAGTGTGCTCAGGTGGCCAAGAAGGCCAACGGCATCCTGGCTTGTATCAGGAACAGTGTGACCAGCAGGGCTAGGGAGGTGATCGTCCCCCTGTACTCAGCTCTGGTGAGGCCGCACCTCGAGTACTGTGTTCAGTTTTGGGCCCCTCACTACAAGAAGGACATGGAGGTGCTTGAGCGGGTACAGAGAAGCTGGTGAGGGGCCTGGAGAACAAGTCCTACGAGGAGCGGCTGAGGGAGCTGGGCTTGTTCAGCCTGGAGAAGAGGAGGCTCAGGGGCAACCTTATCGCTCTCTATGGGTACCTCAAGGGAGGCTGTAGCGAGGTGGGGGTTGGCCTGTTCTCCCACGTGCCTGGTGACAGGACGAGGGGGAATGGGCTTAAGTTGAGCCAGGGGAGTTTTAGGTTAGATGTTAGGAAGAACTTCTTCACTGAAAGGGTTGTGAGGCACTGGAACAGGCTGCCCAGGGAAGTGGTGGAGTCACCATCCCTGGAAGTCTTCAAAAGACGTTTAGATGTAGAGCTTAGGGAAATGGTTTAGTGGGGACTGTTAGCGTTAGGTCAGAGGTTGGACTCGATGATCTTGAGGTCTCTTCCAACCTAGAAAATTCTGTGATTCTGTGATATGTAGCAACATTTTATTTTTTTTATATAATTATTATTTATGGATAAATGGAGACTCAGAAACCAAACCTAATATTACTGGATTTCAAAGAATAGTTTGGTATTCATAATGGGAAGGAAGGTAGAAAATGGGGGCTGAAAAGGGGCAGCACATCAGTCATAATCTTCTTTTATGTGCATTAATGCATTTTATAGATCTAAAATGAGCAGAAGGACCATTATGTCTTACTGCATAATGCATGCTTGGATTGTGATTGTACTGGTATGGGCAGGTTTTCAGGAAAGTTAGTCTAAAAATTCTGTCTCAGAAATCTGAAGCATCTTCATAATGACATTTTTTTTTTTAAGTTAAAAAAAAATAATGAACTGAATCGCATTTAATCCCTGTTTTAGATAGAGACCTGTCATTGGCTCTTATGAAACACAGAGAGTCTTGTTTCAATGTTAGTCATAATAATCTTAAATTTTTTCTAAATGGCTATTCAAGCCACTCCTGGAACCTCTTGCTATATTTAATGTTAGACAAATAAAATATTTATTTTACTTTAAAATGGTGCTTTTGTGACTCATTAAAAACTAGTACCATATGTTTATAATTGTAGTTTGTACCTAAAACACACGGGAACTATAATGTAGCAGTCACTTCTTATCCTGTAACAAGCTTGTCTTATCATGATACAAAGAGTGCACATGCTAATATAGAATACAGTCTTGCAAAGTGTTATGGCTCTCAGACACCTTTCCATGTAGAAAGTCACCTTGTCACATGTAGGTGTAGGTTTGCACTGAAAGCCTGGGAATGAGTATAATTTCTCAGACAGCAGTCAAAGGCGTGCAGGCCCATGTCCTTTTAAACATGGTTTAGTGTTCAGAGATCAAAGTCGCACCAAACCACCAGCAAGCCCCCTGAGTCTGTGATCCATCATTTAGCTCAACCCACGTTAGGCCAGAGTGTGCTTTCATGGAGCTGTGGTTCAAAGCCAATATTTCACCATTTCATAGAGGGATGATGCTGCCATTAAAAGCACCACAGAAAGCCTGAAGCAGTTATGTTTTGGGGACGGGAGTAGTGTTAAGTATGTGCTAGATTATATATTTTCCGTCTCCTTCTCCGTGATCTTTAAAGTGACTGCTGCGTATAAGGCAGGAATTGTTTTCTCTTGTGTACAACCACATCAGCTCACTCCTCAGGTTATCAGGTCAGCAAATCTACCTGAGGCTTAGTTTTCTTTCTTCATTCTTCAGTCAACTTGACAGCACCGCCAAAACAGTCCAGAGCAGTCATTAGCTAATGGAAGAGACTTACTGAAATGTGTCTGCTCTGATACTAATGTTCATTTCAAAAATCAAGTTGGAGACTGCATTAGGACCAGCATCTAGCTGTCTTGCTTTTATTAATGAGGCAAGAGAAAGCTCAGCTACTCATTCATGAGAATCCAAAAAAGGACACCATACAGGCAAACTTAGCTGAAACTGTAACTAAAAGGTTCCTGTTATCAATTGCATTATTGAATTGTGTTCTCCACACTATCCAGCCAAACTTAATTGCTTCATATGAAGTCTGGTCATTGTGGCTTAGGATGCATAAGTGAAGGAAGCTCACTGGGTAATGGTTGCATTAGAACTATAAATAAACATAGCTATTTCTAGTTCTCCCTATTGTCATTTGGGCTAAACTGACTTAAAATCACAGGCTTCTTAGCATGTGTGGTGTGTTATGTGTGCTAGCTGTAACTCCACAGCCATATAGGGCAAGCTTTGGGCATGGGCAAAGGAGGGCTGGTCTGTCAGCACCTATCCTTAGGGGAAAAATAAAGAAAAGAAAAGAAAAAAAAAAAAAAGAAAAAAAAAAAAAAGTGCTTTTCTAAAGACAGTTCAGTGCAGAGAGGAAATTAAAGTCTCAGTTGCTTTCTGTTTTGAAATGTGAAGATGGTGGGATCCACTGGAAAAATCCACCTGGATTCTTCCATCTGGATTTAGTCATGTTGATAATCAAGTCAGACAGATATTGTGCAGACAAGCTGGAAAAAAACTCTGTTTCCTCTCATTCTCCCTCACTTGCTCTGATATTCAGCACATGTACAATGTTGTATAGGTACTCCTTTTGGACTGCACCTTTTCCTCCCAGACTTGATACAAATCTCAAGACTTAGGGATCCAAAGGAGTTTATCCAAGTTAATTTATTTGTTTGCCGTCCCTGAGGTTTTTGCCATTTCTCTTTTCTGGAAGTGATTCCACCTTCTGGGCGGAGTGAGGGGGCTGCAGGTATTACACTTTTCAGGCTTCTCCCTTCTCACAGAAAATATGAAGAGTCACTGATGTTTTCAGCTCTGTGTGGCATGGTTTGCAGGGATATGTGTTAGGGTGCAGTTCCTACCTCTGGCCTCTGGTAGGGAAATAAATTACATGTTGTTAGAGTTTTATGTATTTTTGCATAAATCACATCTACAGTTTGTCCTAGTCTTTTCCAAGGAACCCCACAAGTTCTTCTTCATCTGTGGAGATTTTTTATTTTCCCCAGAATCATGCTAGAGATTACAAGTTACAGAACAAAGAAGCAAAGTTTGTTTTTTCAAAGGGAAAAAAAGTTGGTGAAAACAGCCCTGACAGCTGTGCTCTGTGGCTCAGTAAATTAAGAGTTTTTACTTGCTCTTTTCAGGGATGTGTTTAGTCTAGATACTCTTGATTTATACATCTTTTTTGGCTGGGTTGTATTTTATTTTTTTTCTACAGATTTGCAGTGATTTCATTCAAGCTTATGTTTTCCTAGCATGGGAGACATGTTGAGAAGAATGAGTGAGTTTAGTCCCTTAAAATGTTACCCATCTCAATCTGTTCTTTAAGGGACTGCTTAGTTCTTAGAGAAATTTGCTTGCCATATTTTACAATCCACCTGAAAGTAGCAGGGGTTTGGCAGGCTGCTGGGAAATCATCTTCATGTCTCTCTCTCTCTCATAGAAGTGGCAGTGCACGGAGGATGCCTCTGGCAAGCTTCGAATTCACAAATGTAAGGTATCTAGTGACATACTTGCCATCAGGAAGAGGACCCGCAGCATCCACTCCCGGGGATACAGTGGTAAAGACAAAGACTGCAACTGTGGAGATGCTGATTACCGAAACAGCAGGACCCAACGAAAAAATCAAAGACAGTTCCTGAGAAACCCTAACACACAAAGTAAGTGTTATCGGATCTCTCCTATGCTGAGGCAAAGAACAGGGGGGAAAGGCTCACAGATTTAACAGCATACTCTTGTTTTCACCTCCGTGTACAATGAATACATATGTAATTGGCAGTCAGGTTCTGCATAATTGCCTCTGTAATAACAATGATAATAACTAAAGTTGTCGCTTACACCACAGCAGGGAATACTCTTTGGGCTGGCAGCGGCAGCGATGCGCTGGTGCCACCTATCGCACTGGTGGCACACAGAAACTTGGTGACATCTGCGGACGAGCCAGTGCCCTTATTTGCCAAGGCAGCCAAAGCAAGTGCTTTCTTGCATTGCTAACACTGAATCCAAATGCTGTCTGATGCTATCCCAAAGATATCTTTTACGTGAGGCATTGAAGTGCCGTGACTGCTGGCAGAATTAATTTCTGCCCAGCTGCAACTTTCAGGCAAGCCCGTACCGGGATCCCTGCGAGGAAACAGGTTAGATTGCAGTGTCCTCTAGTGGAGCGTGGGCTAAAGCGAATGCACAAGCAGGCTTTGAGTCAGCAGCCCTTGGGCTTGTCTTTGCTAAGGGTTTATACAGCAAAAGAAGCCGCTATTTTAAATGGAATGGGTATTTTCATCTATCTGCCTGGTAACGAATGTCTATCTGTTCTGTAGCCATTACAATAAAAGTGGACTTGGATTTCAGGAACTTTATTCAAGAGCTCCTGTGCTTGGTTCAGAGCACTGGACTGAAGAATGAAATAGATGGGCCCCCAAAACAGGAAGATTGCAGAGACATGAGTTAGAAAACTTAGAAGATGCTGCACAGATGTCTATGAAATAAGAAAATAATGGCAGTGTAATTCAGAATATTTCCTGATTTAAAGCCTCCTCCACTCTGCATGCGAAGAATCCCTGGTATTCTTTGTACATTCAACCGCAATATTGTCTGTCTTAAGTTCTCTCATTGTTCAGACTAAATGCTGCCGTGACATAATTTCTTCCATTTGTTGAATATGATCTAAGGAACTTCACAACATGCACAGGCAGACCACTGCTGAAAAGTCTCCATGTCACAGCCTGCTGGGGTGATTGTCAGACTGTGCAATGTGCCCCCAGGTGATCATTTCAAGAGGAGATACCTTCCATACACCTTGGAAAGAGAAGGGTTTCCAGGGTGCCAGCAAGGGCTCGGTAGGGATTGCAACTGAGGGCAGTGACTTGGAGAGAGAAAGTGAAGAAAGTGGGAAAGGGACAAACAAGTATTGAGAGCATTTGAAGGGGCATCAGAAAAGGTCAATTTGTTATGCTTTTCTCCTTTACAACATTTTTACTCCTCTTCACTTCTCCTTCTGCTCCACTTCTCCTTATTCTGCCTCCTCTGCCAAATCCTCTTAGTGCTTGTCTGAGGAGAACAGAGGTGATGATGAGGCATTGTTAAGGGAAGGGCATTGTTAAGGTTCAGGCCTCAGTTTTTAGATGACATTTGGATAAGATGCTTATGTACTCTAAAATCTTTCAGTCTCTTGATTAATAAGTAGCATCATCAGAGATTGCTACAACACCAGAATTTGTCCCATCTGATCCTGTGAATCTTTCTTCATTATTTTATTGACGATTAATATGGTTGTAAATCAGAGAGAGGCTTTGAAACTACATGGTTTTGTGTTGTTTTATTTTTCTCTTTAGGAAGATAAATGTCTTCACTGCATGACTGGGAAGCCTTTTTTCACCTCACAGCAGGCAACCACTGAAATAGTTTAGAAGGACAGGGTGGTTTGAATGAAGAGCTGAATGAGGCTCACTATCTGCACTTTCAATAGATTCTTTCAGGAAAGGCTCAGTATGAGTCTCTCAAAGGCGCTAGCAGAAAACTTGCAGTAGAATCTATCCTGTATGCCAAAGGCAGTACTTTCTTAGAGCTCCCACTTTATTCTGCTGCACAAATTGTTATTAATTATTAGGTAACAAAAATGTGTTCAGTATACATGCAACAAATGGAAAGTGATGCCCTACAACCATTATTTTTTTTTTACAAGCCAAATTATGTATATCCAGAGATCTTTGTGTTTGTGTCTAGACAGAATATACTTTGGTGTGGTACTTACTATGGGTTTTTATCAGTTTGATTTGGAACAAGGTAAAAAGTGAAGGTGTTCCAGGCTGAGCCCTTACACAATTATTCCTGAACGTGGCAATAAAAATACTCAGAAGAGTTAATTGTCATGATTAATCTGACTCATATGCAGCTGTACTTGCAGAGTTCAAAAACTGTAATTAAAAGAGCTTTAAGCATGGCACTGGGCAACCAGCTCTAGGTGGCCCTCATTAAGCAGGAGGTTGGACCAGATGATCTCCAGAGATCTCTTCCAACTTCAGCCATTCTGTGGTTCTGTTACCCTGTAAGTTCACTCTGATCCTACAGTGCAGTATGTCTATGACTTGTACATATAGATATGGATGATGTATGTGTGTGTAGGAGTATCTGTACATAGATAATCCTGTGGTTTCTGTTTTGTTGTTGTTGTTTGTTTTTCTGAGTGTCTCATTCTAGATGACTATTTCT